>NW_006436298.1:38534917-38554473 GCF_000325575.1 Pteropus alecto
ATGAGTTGATCCCTACTCTTCTGAAAGCTCTTTTATAAATGGATAAATGAAAAATAGTCAATAATGTTGTAATAACTATGTGTGGTATCAGATGGGTACTAGACTTATCAGGGTGATATAAATGTCCAATCATAATGTTGTACACCTGAAACTAATATTGTATGTCAACTCTAAAAATACATTTAAAAAAAGAAAAATTCATTCAGTAGAAAAACATGTACAGTAAGACCTCATTTTTATAAACAGCCCTATATCTGGATTTACATTGAATGCGCAAGAATGATAAAGGTACACACTAGATTATCTTAGGGAGGTCAAAGGAGAGAGGATCAGTTAATTCTTTATACATTTTTATATCACTTTACTTGTTATAATAACCATATGTTTCTTTTTTAATTAAAAAATGACATTAAAATGATTTTCATTTCAATAGCAAGAAATAGCATAGGTATTTTTAGGTATGCCATATCACCTTTTTTTACTTGTTATTAAAAAATAATTCTTATGTAATTACAAAAGTTTATTTTCTAGTAATCATATATGCATGCCTATTTAATATTTAGTATGTACTTTTTATACTCAAGTTGTTTTTATTAAATGCCATAAGTTACAGGTTTACAATGAAGAGTGAAAAAACTTTTGAACAAATGCAGGTTTATACTCATTAAATTTGTAACATAATTTGGAAAGACAGCAAAACGTACTGCCCATGAGTTTACTTCACCAAAGCTGCTCTTGTTGACGTCTAATCAATCCTGTTGACTGAACCTAATTAAAACAGCACTAGCTTTAATGGGCCTAAAGGGACTTTAATTGATGTTCTCCTAACAAAACAGCATTTTAAGAGGGAAACTCAAGGCCATATTGGATTAGTTTTTAGCAATGCCAGAAGCCAGAAGTCAATTTATGGCCTTTTGTTGTAGATAGATGATTGGTCTGGGAATATGATAAATTAATAGGTTGAAAAAGAGCCAAAGCTTGAGATCTGACTCCATTTAGGCACACTCAGAAGTGCAGGTAATTACAAATATATAGGTACACATATGGCCACTTGGAGAAATCTTTGGAAGGAGAACATAGATTTGGAAAGCAACGAAAAACTGGATACATTAATTTAGTTTGAAAAGTGCTTATTGAAAAGTGCTTGTTTAAAATGTTTATTTAAATGTAATATTACATTGTCAAGTTCTGTACTGTAAGGATAAAACTATGCAAAGACGAGCCCTGCACCAATCCAAATGCCACCATATTAAGAAATAGAAAGTGCCACTCCTTTCCCAAAATGCTTTACTTCCATCCACCGGAAAAGTGTTGTGAGAAATATATAAAGCTAAGGTGACTACAAATATGAATGGTTACCCTGGAGTTGTGCAGTGCCCAAAGCATACAACATCCTAGGAACTGATGAATAAAGTAAACATATCATCAGACCGTGTCAATACAATAGTGAATGTGTCAGTCACAGGTATATACCAGAGGCTAGGAGGGCCCAGTCTAAAAATCTGGAATGCTTCTTTGAAGAGATGCCAATTGAGCTGTGTTCAGTACAGCTTTTTCCATTTTAATATGACTTTATCTGAATATGAAGAAAGTTGAGTTCCTGACAGAGAGCAGCAGTATCTGAATGATGACCACTGTGGACTTGTGCTCTTCCATCTGCACTGAGAAGTGGAGAGACACTGCCCTACTGGAGAGGCAGACACAACTAAAACCTCAACTATGATCAAACAAAAAGACATACCTAAATACAAAGCAAATCTCTATCCAGAGTTTAAGTTTTATTAAGTTGGTTTTAAGTATCTTATTTTGAATCATCTAAATCATCTTCGACTTAACTAGATGGTCTAGAGCCATCTAGAAAAGGATGAAAAGTATCCATCTCGTTCCGGTTACAGTCTGTAAAGGTCTATCGGCTAGAACTTTCCCAAGCCTGTTTAATCCCCTTTATGATATAGGAGAAAACATAACAAGGAATCTAAATCCTTTTCTTGGAATGTCTTTGCCAGAAGGAATGCAATCTTTTGTGACAGTCTGGCTAACTCTGAATGTACGAGAATATCTCCCAGACTCCAGGCCTCAAGTATAACTAGAGTGGCAGGTAGCGCAAGAGCTGAAAAGAACGGCAAATGAATTTCATCTTGGGGTTAAAAGAGAACATACTGAAATAATTCTAACTTTGAACACATTAAGTTCAAGGAGTTTTAAGAACATCTTTCAGTGCTGCTGCCTCTGAGTAATTATTGGGGGGAAAAGGTTTATTACCAAGATTCTGATCAACTAAAATAGTAAAACAAGGCATTCACAGAGCACGTGTGTCCTCATGAAGAACTGTTATTCCCCCATTGTAATGGCACCAAATTATAACCAGAAGCTGGACATGTTTGTTCGTTTTCTAATGGATAGATTCAGGCCTTATAAACACCAGTGAAATAAAGAGCCTTTCATTGAGTGTGGGGCTTTGAGACATTGATCTAAACTTAAAAGCTTTAATTAATTGTCCTACACCAGACTACCAATAGATTCATGTTTTTGTTCTTGGCAGCAATACCTTTGTAAAAAATATATGGATAGAAAATGTGAAGAAATAGAAGAGAATGATTAATGTACTCACATTTAAATACGGAAAGGAGAGAAGAGGAATCTTTTCAAATACCACATGAGGGAAGAACTTAGTACTTCACATTCAAAAGTTGCTTGTCGTATTTCCTGCCCATTTGCTTGACTATGTTTACCATTTCAGTTTTCTCTGAGCCTTAACAGAAACCTATTTGGGATTAAGACACAACCTTTTGGATGATTGATGTAACACTGATAATTCTTTTCCCATTTTTCGAAACAAATATAATATGGCCCCCTGCTAAACATTGAGGATTTTTTAAATAAATATTTTTTGGAGCAGTTTTAGGTTCACATCAAAATTGAGTAGTAGGTACAGAGTTCACATATACCCCTACCCCCACATGTGCACAGCCTCCCCCCGTTACCAGTATCATATCAGAGTGGTATATTTGTTATAATCAGTGAACCTACGTTAAAACACCATTATCACCCACAGTCTATAGTTTACATTAGGTTCACTCTTGGTGTTGTACATTCTGTGGGTTTGGACAAATGTTATAACAACATGTATCCACAATAATATCATGCAGAATAGTTTTGCTGCCTTAAAAAGCCTTTGTACTTCACCTGTTTCTCTCTTCCCTCCACCCACTGGGCAACCATTGATCTCTGTATTGTCTTCATAGTTTTGCCTTTTCTAGAATGTCATACAGATAAAAACAGTATGTCAGCCTTTTCAGATTGGCTTCTTTCATTTAGTAATATGTATTTAAGATTCCTCCATATCTTTTCATAGCTTGACAGATCATTTCCTTTTGGCGCTGAATCATATTCCATGGTCTAGATGTATCACATCTAGTTTATCCATTCACCTACTGAAGGATATCCTGGCTGCTTCTAAGCTTGCGTAATAATGAATAAAGCTTCTATAGATATCTATGTGCAGTTTTTTATGCAGAAACAAGTTTTTAACTCCGTTGGGTAAATATCAAGGAATACAACTGCTAGATCATATGGTAAGAGTATGTTCAACTTTTTTTAAGGAACAGCCAAACTGTCTTCTAAAGTGACTGTACCGTTGTTCTGCATACCCATCAGCAATCTATGAAAGTCGCTGTCGCTTCACAGCCTCACCAGCATTTGGTGTTGTCAGTATTCTGGATTTTGGCCATTCTAAATAGGTGTGCAGGGGTATCTCATTGTTTTATTAATTTACAATTCCCTGATGACATAGGATGTTGAGCAGATTTTCAAGTGCTTATTTATCAACTGTATATCCTCTCTGGTGAGGTGTCTGTTCAGGACTTTTGCCCATTTTTTAACTGGGTTTCTTTTCTTATTGTTAAGTTTTGAGAATTCTTTGTATATTTTGGATAACAGTCTTTTATCAGATGTCTTTTGCAAATATTTTCTTCCAGGCTCTGGCTTTTCTTACTCTCTTGACACACTGAGTTTTATTTCTCATAGAAAAAGCTACTTATATGGGAGACTAGGATATTTCTTTAGCAGTCTGTCTCTTGAGTTACACTGCAGATATCCAACTTATAATTCTAGAAGAAATATTTTCTAGCTCCTCTTACATTCAGAAAAGCAGATATTTTATCTAACTTGGAATTATCCTCTTCACAAATTAATTTGACTAGGCTTTTGCTCCTCAAACTCTTTTATTCTCACCATTTCATTTTCTTTTCCTACCCATTTCTGAACTGACAGCTTTTAATATCTAACGAATCTTTGCCAGAGTCAACAGTAAGCTGATCTTTGCCAATAAGGACTGGAGAGGAAACTAAGTTGGAAAGGAAATTTCTGTCTACTCTTGCAGAAGGGGTGCATATTATTCCGACATGCCCAGCTATATTTGACTTTATGGCAAGATAATTTCTTAGATTTATTACTGGAACAGCCACAAAGAATTATTACTTTAGCATTAAAGCTATGTATTTTATAGAGAAAAGCATAAATCTCTAATGAGGAGTAGAACTGAAATTCCTATTTTACAATGCCTCATTAGAGCATTACAGAAGGTTTGACAAGGAGCAATGGCACTGACCACGAGAAGGAACACCATAATTAAAAAGATTAACACAGAGAGAGTCCCTAGCCTGCGCAAGGAAGGATGGAAGAGAATCTCGTGTTAGTTTGCCTAGAATGAAAATCAATGGCTTGTCTTTACTGAATACTCTCAGGTTTAGGAGGAAACATTTGAGGGTTAGGTAAACAAAGCTCAATGTTTGTCATTCATTCCCTTGAATGAGTGACTGAGCAGAGCCCAGAAAACATCTATCAGGTATAAGATGATTTAAATGAGTCCCTGCCTGAAGACAAAGAAAGCTGATTCTCCCTACCAATTCTACTTTTGTTTACAAGAGGTGTGGTCCTTGGTTATGGCTGATCCTGAATATTGGGTAGTTAAACAGGAAGAGTTTTGGCTGGAATTGGCAGAGAATTACCAAAAACTCATATACAAGATCCCATCAGAATCAGATCATCATTATCTTTCTCTTCCTGACCCTGCTAGACTTATATCACGGAACTAACTACTTTGTTGCTGAAGACAAACCGAATCTTGCCAAGGTCCATGCATTCAGACCACATTGAGAGAGAGAGACCTGGAGGTAGGGGTAAGGAGAGAAAGTTTTCTGGAAGCAAGTCATGCTTCCTGTCAGAAAGCTCCAGAAGGATAGATCTATTCAAAATGAGTTAGAAACAAAACCCCTAATATGGAGCTTATAAAAAAAGTCTCCCCACATAACAAAAGAGAACAATTACCGTGAAGTAAAGCATGTGGCTTAATATTATTTGCTATAGGAAAACAGAAATATGAAGGTAATGTCTAGTGAATATCATCACTGATGTTTAATATGGGACACAAGTTAGGGATATGCTGTGAAATTTGGTCCATAGGAGTGTGCTATTTGGTTTCACTAAAGAATATGTATAAAATATGTAAATTACAGGTACTTCCTTTTTTAAGAAATCTGGATTTCTTGCTTCTTTTGATAAATTGGGATATCTGTAAAAATTTGGACCCCATTCCCAAATGTAGAACAATGAGTTGGACCAGAGAAGCAGCCATTCCCTGAGATGGGCTCATAGTACCAGCCACTGCTCCCAAGATGTTATCACAAGCTCATTGTCATTTGTGTCACTCATCTGATCCTTATAAAAGTTTGCATCCATAATTCCTGATATAGAAGAAACATGGACTCATTGAAGCCAAAGTCTTAAAAAGCAATTTATAATTAAGATAAAAAGAGTTTGGACTTCTAGAATGGTGGAATGAGGACCTCCATAAATCTTCTCTTTCATAAAATCAATGAAAAAGCATGCAAATTTTTCAAAATCAGCATAGAATTCTGGAAATTAATCAAAGGCTTGCAACAATCTGAGGAACAATTTAGTCTAAAAATACCCTGTAAAACTTCAGTAAGAGTGGCCAGTTTTATAGCATTTTAACAAGGCCTACTCCCATTCCTCTCTCCTTAATTCCATGTAACCTTGAAAACTAGCAGCCTTGTAACCAGAGTAACTATGAAAATCATCAGCCTAGCTGTCGGCATAGGAAGATAAAGTGGGTTTGAAGCTCCTCAACAAGTCCCATTGCCAGAACAGCATCACTATTTAGTCTGTCTCTTGGGTCCCTCCCTGTAAAATAATCCCTTTACGGGACATTGTCATCATTCGACCTGACTTGAAGCTTACTCTATGGAAAAGCTCCATGAGCAATTACTTAATAATGCAACTGCCTAAAGCTGTGATGCCAGTTGGGGCAAACAAAAGCCTGACCAAAATGTAAAAGGAAGATCTGGGGAACAAGATGTCCATAGACAGCTTTGAGAAGCTCAGACACATTCCTGGGGATCTAGAAGGCCACAGAAATGTTCAGGGCTATGCATACGAACGAGAAAGACCTGCGAGGGCCCTGAGACTTTTCTGGATCACCTTGAGGTCTTACACAAACAGAAAGTAAAAGCTAGAATAGATTTTCAAGCTGTCTTAGTGTTAAATGTACACACCAGCACAAACAAACCCCTCCAACGAAGACTAAAAGACTTATTAGTTCAAAGCATTTAAGAAATTTCTATTTAATTATTAATCGATCCATCTAAGCTAACAGAGCAGAGAATTCAATGTCCACACACTACAGGAAATACAAACTTAACAGAATGAATTCTGACCTTGGAATCATTTGTTTCCTTCTGAGAATGAGGTTTGACCTAGGCTTTGTCACTTAAAATATTTGTATTAAGACAGAGATCCAAATACATGTATTGTGATTCCTAGTAACCATTTGCTGTGATCCATGCCAATTGAATAAAGATGTTTATTGAAGCATTATTTGTGGAATTAGGGAGTTGGGGGATTAAGGTATTTGTCACAGGGGAATGAATAAATACACTATGTGGAGGCATTCTATGAAATACTATGCAGAAATCAGAACAAACTGGGTGGACATACAATAAAATAGATCATAAACACCCAAAACTGTGGGGAAAAAAGTAAAGCAAATGAGGGCTATAACACGTCACACATGCGCACAAAATAATAGTATATATTTTTCAATAATTTACACATATAAAGGATATGCATGAATCAGTGAAAAGTATTTCCTATGAGGGTAGAGATGGCACATGAGAGAAGAGAATTAAATACAGGAGGATTTTCATGGAGCAGTGAAGGTGATGGGTAATAATCTGAGATATCTGATTGGCTCAGCCTTCTGGTTGGAAGGAAGAGAACAAAGAAGGAAAGAAGAAGGGGCAGAGAAAAAAAGACATGGCAAAGGGAGGGCAGAAGGGAGAAGAAAAATTGAGAAAAAATGGAAAAGACTAAGGGAAAACAAAAAGCAAACATGGTAACAAAATCTACATTTGAGGTGATGAAGAATTAATCTTATACAAAATCAAATCAGAGGTACAATGCTCTGGGGAGATGGGGTTTCTAGAAATGTAAACAGCTAAGGTCAAAAATGTGATCCAGTGAAGCCTGGACAATGAAGCTGCCTTTATCGTTGCCTCTCCTCCACCTCCAATGACAAACATATGGCCTTCCTGGCACTCATTATGGTTCAAGAACAAGGACAGCCCCATGTGCTAAACATTCCCTTGAAAAGGAATACATTTCTACTTTAAGCATTTTCGAGATAGGCGATATAAGCCTGAGTATAAGAGCAATGGCCTAATGAGACTTGATTTTTATTAACTCCAGCAGGATTTGCCTCCATGGAATACCTGACTAGGAAAATTCATTCCAAGTTATACTTAATATTAGTAAAATGTATCGATATTTAAAATTATGGGTTCTGCTTTTTAAAATGGGTTCTTATTCCAAAATTGTTAAAAATAATTACGCCATGGAAAAATTTTTAACACCCATAGGTGTTGCTGCATTGGTCAAGCCATTTATAAATATGCAGTGAAAAAATTTTATAAACAAGAATACGCTAAAATAGAAATTATGTTTAGCTCATTTGGTTATGTTCGGCTAACAAACAGGGTCATGAAATATGAGAATGAGTTTTGGCCTTAGAATCACATATACCCTCTGAAAATGGGGTTTGATCCAAGCCTTATTACTTAAGGTATTTTGTGCTAGACAGAGGTCCTTCCTGGGTATGATGGTTCTTCATAACTTTGCTGTGATTCAGGTCAATCACTCTGCAAATAATTCACTCCCCTTCACCTCTCCACAGGTCAAAAATCACAGTTTTGACCTTACTCTGTCCTAACAACAAGTAAAAACTGAACAGAATGAAAATCGACAACTCTTCTTGCATCCATAACAGAAGAGAGGACACAGGGCAAACCACTGCTCCCAAGATTGGAGAGAGAGACCGGCAAATATGGGGAGCCATGGCTTAACCACAGCAGAGAATCAAGACTGGAAACACCGTGGGAAGCAGTGCTGACAGGGAAATCTGAGCTGCAAATGATGAGATGTCAGAGGCTCAATGTGGATGACTCAGTGTTAAGAAGTTCAGGGTAACCCAGTCATCGGGGGGCGGGAGGGGAACTTTACAATATTATGAGATTTATTTCCAGGAGCTCAACCAAGTTCCCTTAGTAAATATTGAAGAAAATCTCCTCAGGCTTTGGGCAGAAAGAGGGGGAAAGGAACCATTTTGAAATATGCCAGAGCACTCTATTCTTCTTTTTTACTTATTTTTATTATTAAAACTTATTGAGGTGACATTGATCGACAAAATCCAATAAGTTTCAAGTGTACAGTTCAACAATATGTCCTTATGCTAAGCGAAATGAGTCAAACAAAAAGAGCTGAAAACCACATGCTATCACTCATATGTGGGTTATAAATCTATTCTTCTAAACAAATCCTGGCCTCAAAGGAAACTAGTTAATCAGAGCCTAACTTGCTGGGTTATTATTAGAGCTTAATCGACCTGGGGAAGGGAAATAACCAACTCCAGCCCCCTCTAGCCATCCTGTCCCACCTAAAAGGAAGGAAAAACAGAAATATTTGTAAAGTTCAGTCAGAACACAGGCTCACTAAAGAACTGAGAAATTATAGGACTTTAGAACACTTCCTGGACCCACATCTTACTACTACATAACCAAACGCCTATTTACATCAATTCCTTTTACCAGGTACATCATGTCTGGCTATCAAAAAAAAGATTGCAAGGCATACCAAAGGCAAAAAAAAAAAACACAATTTGAAGAGACAAAGCAAGCAGGAATATTGAAATTATTAGGCAGAGAATTTAAAACAACTGTGATTAATATGTACAGGTTCTAATGGATAATGCAGACAACATGCAAGAACAGATGGGCAATGTAAGCAGAGAGATGGAAATCCTAAGAAAGAACCAAAAAGAAATGCTAAAGATCAAAACAGAAATGAAGAATGCCTTTGATGAGCTTATTAATAGACTGGATACAGCTAAAGGAAGAATCTCTGAGGTAGACGATGTATGTATCAATAGAATTTTCAAAAAATGAAAAGCAAAAAGGACAAAAACTAAAAAATACCAAAATGTACTAGACAAGGATCATGGAAGAATTGCAAAAGGTTTAACATACTTGTAATGGGGATACTTGAAGGAGAAGAAAGAGAAAGTAAGTAACAGAAGAACTATTTTGAACAATAATGACAGAATTCCCCTCAAATTAATGTTAGACACCAAAACGTGAATTTGGGAAGCTCAGAGAACACTATGGAGGATAAATGCTTCCCAAATGGCACTGAGATATATCATTTTCAAATTACAGAAAATCAAAGATAAAAGTTCCTGAAAGAAACCAGAGGAAAAAATTACCTATCTATAGAGGAACAGAGATATAAGAATTACATCCAACTTTTCCTCAGAAATCATGTGAGAGAGAAGACAATGAAATATTTAAAATTTTGAGAGGAAAAAAACACCTAGAATTCTGTACCCTGTGACCTTATCCTTCAAAAGCGAAGGAGAAATATTTTCCCAGACAAACAAAAATTGAGAGGATTTTGCTGCCAGTGGAACTGCAATAAATGTTAAAAGAAGTTCTTTAGAGAGAAGGAAATTGATATAGGTCAGAAACTCAGATCTATATGAAGAAAGGAAGAGCATCAGAAGAAATAAGTGAAGGTAAAGCAAAATCCGCACTTAGACCTGATTAAAACAAAAAGTATGAGTGTAGGGAGTACCCTAGGATACTGAGAAATAAGTTTGTCTAACTGAGGATCATTCTGATGACAGGAGTAGCCTTCATTTCCCAAGTCGTGGCTACAATGTGGAAGGATGTACACAAGCAACAGAAGGAGGCACTTACACGAAAACTGTCTACCCTTTCTGCAGGCATAGAAATCCTAAATGATCTTCCTGCTGCTATCTTTTCTCCCAGTTCTCCTTCGTATACTACACATGCTGACTTGATCCAAATCACATAAATTTATAAAAGAGAGGAAACATGGTAAAGTGAAAGGGTAAATGGAGTCTTCATTCTAATCTACACTCTGCTTCTAACTAGGTCTTTCTTTTATAAGAGACCCAGGTCACTTTCCCTCTCTGGGCCTGAGTTTCTTCATCTATAAAGTTGAGGCAGTTAGTTAACCTAGATAATAATCTCTGAAGATTCCCATGGCTCCAAAATTCCTCGTTCTAGTTAGGAGAAAATGGCTATATGAAGATTCTTTAAAAGTGTTTTCTCTACTAACATTCCTGGAATTGATTTCACAGATGTCATGCAAATAGCAATGGCAGAGAAGAGGATGATAAAACAAATCTCCATCTATATAGATTAATTGTAATTAGTATAGTTTGATCTGAATGAGAAATAAAAAGTCAAAAATTCCTCTATAAATTCAAGAGGAAAGAGAAGTTGTCCCAGGCCACCAGGATACCAGGAAGTTTCAGCTCCTGATATTTTTCTCATTCCATTCAATTTTCTTTTTTCTTTGACGCAAAACTTTGATTTCTAAGCAAAGATATGAAGCCTTCACTGATTCCTTCCACTGGAAGAGGCTTCTCTACCCTCACAATTCCAGCTGGTCCTCACACCTCTCCCATGGCCCATATCACTTTCCACACTGCATTATAATTATATGAATACAAATGTTATCTTCCTTGGTAAAACCATGGACTTCTTTAGTGTCTTATTTATCCCTGATGACACATTGCTTGGTGCTTTGCAAATAGAAAACACTCATGAATGAGAGAATGAATGAATGAGTGAATGAATGAATGAGAGGGTTGGGAGAGAGGGAACAATAAACACATGGATGCATAGGTAGCAATGCATTAGATGGCATCTAGCTCCTTAAGAGAACTAAGACCCCTAAGAATAGAATACACAGTGAGAAGAACTGTGCTCAATAGTATGTTCAATTGACTAAAAAAATAAGGCTGATTTTTCTCTTTCGAGAGGAAATGATCTGGCACTATCAGAGAATAAATAAAAATACTTGTTAGTTGACCATGACCTGGTTCATCTAAGGTGCTAATGCCTAGACATGCCCGGTAACTTCTCAAGGATAGGGTTTCTTATATTTAAAATATTCTGTAGGTAGCTTAATCCTCCTTCTCCCCTTAGACCACAGTCATAAATATCACAGCTAAATAGTTCTCATTCTCTCCTTCCAACTCACAATCACTTCTCATGCTCTTCCTTAAAGATGGTGTTTAATCAGAACAGGACAAGATCTGGACTTGACAACAGCTGAACACTTCTCACCATCATATCCCTTGACACCAGAATCTGAATAAGAAAAACCTATCTAACTTAAAAATAAAGCAAAAAACCTTAAAATTTTATTTTCTATTTCTCTAAACAAGTATTAGCATAATAATATAGATCAGCAATGAATTATTATACACATGAAAGCAGGAAAGAAAAAAACTTAAGATTTCATTCTTAGAGACAAAGCACACACTGCAATTTACAGCCACAAACAAAATGATAGTAACTTTCATCCTAAGGAATAGGGAAGAAATATGAAAATATAACATCTTCTTGCCTACCTCTGTCCTACAGATGTCTTTGCCATGTGACTAGTAAAAAAAGGGAAACACTATGAGCAATAGGTGTCGAAGGGCACTTTTTACCTTACACCAAAATAAATTGAAATTATCAAGATCAGCTTTGACCCAATATCACATGATGATGTGCTTAATTATAAACTATTGAATGATTATTTTATGGGGAAAAAAAATGCTATTCTAGGCTATAAACACTCCAAAGGCAGCAACATCTCAGAAAACAGAATCATTACTTTGTACCCCAAATCCCACTCCAGTCCTCCACATTAGTTTTGGTCATCAAGCTGTAACAACAGTTGGTAAGCTGATATTCAAAACAGACATCTCTTGACAAGGTAATTGAACCTCCAGTGAAGTTCAAAGTACCTCTTGAAACTTAATGAACATCTTATTCATTTGAACAAATGAAAGCTTAAATTAGGTTGCTCCAGCATCTCAATGTGTACAATTCAATTACTCACACAAACATTGTCCCTATAACATTTTTTTACTCTACTCCAGCCACGAGAGAGAGAGAGAGAGAGAGAGAGAGAGAGAGAGAGAGAGAGAGAGAAAGAGAGAGAGAGGAGTCCTAGGCAAATGAAGTAATGATGGAATGTTATATGGGTTTTTGGATGGTGCATTTAGTCAGTACATCAGAGAGAAAGTTCAGAGGTCAGAAACGAGACCGCTTTGCTTTCTGAGTGCAGCAGCTGTTTATAAAAGCTGACTGGGACCTCCATGAAACTTGAACCTGTAGAGCATCAGACTGAAACGGAATAGCCCAAACTCCAGAACTGTGCCTGGAGCTCAGGGATCATATTGGTGGACCCTGCTTCCTTTGCCATACACTCAGCCCAACCTGGCTTCATGTCATTGGGCTACTTTTGCTTCATCTATTTCAGAAAGACTTCAACACAAGATCTTCCAAGGAGATTCAAACATACTATTGGATCCAGAATTACACTACCACATGATACTGGAGACAACAACAAACAAACAAAACCCAGGTCTTTAACATCAAAAACATGAAAGCCAAGTACTTTTTCTTGGCTTAAGTTTTTTTAGATAATTGCCTGGATATTCTAGTTCAGTTACCAGTATAGACTAATCAAAAGTGAATCCAGCAATCTTCTTGAACTCTGAGATTTCAATCTTTGAATCACTACGTGATTCAGCTGTCACCTTTCAAAAACAGTCTATTCTTTCTGCAGTCAAAAATCCAAAAGGCTTAGTGTAGGGGTCTATAACATTTACGCATATGCATTCTCAGCATCATAGAGACTGACAGTGTCCATCTGCAGGCATATAAGGAGGAGCAGCAGCATTTGGGTGACTGGACAAGTGGACCCTTGCTGATTGAAAGCTGACAGGATGATTAAAAAAAAATTGTGTGTATGGATGAAACCAAGTGGGCACCATAGTAGAGAATGAAGAAGGAACCTAGATTTTGCTGCTGCTTGCTATAGGTAGGCCACTGTGGTGCAATCATTACCAAGATCAATTAAATTCTTTGGGCCCCAATTTCTTAATACGTAAAAATGAAAAGTTGAACTATTAGTATTTAGTTAGATGTTTTATGGCTCACAAGCTCCAGAAAAGAGAGTTTGCTAGTAGTTGGTCTAGAAGATTTCTAGACTTACCTTTAGATCTTATATAGTTTTGATCTTTTTTAAAAAATCAAGTTAAGCGAGAAAAATAGTTCTTGAGAAAAGACTTCTGTGATGAGTAGTGAGATCATGAGTCACCAAGCAAATGCCACCACAGCAAAGCCACCACTCAGGATATCAGTTAGGATAAGTTTAACTTTAAGAAATAGAAATCCTCAATGCAATTGTATTAAATAAGAGGGGAATTTTTCTCTCTCATTAGAAGATTTTTAGAAGTGATACAACTGAAAAAAAATGTTATCCAAGACCCAGGTCCTTTACTTTTTGCCACAATGTCACTTTCATCAAACGGGACTTTTCCACCAACTATGCTCACTGGATGGCTGCAGCAGGTCCAGAAATCACATCCTCATGACAATGTCCAATAGGAAAACTGAAGCCATGTTTTCCTTATTTTGTATGTCTCATTATACCAGCAACTATATAGTTATATATATATATAACTATATATAACTATATATAAAAAACTATATATAACTAGATATATATATATTATATAACTATATATAACTATATAACTATATAACTATATAACTATAATCTTTCCCAGAGGAAAGATTAGTGGAAATTCTATAATTAGCCTCTCCCAGAAGTTCTCAGCAAATTTCCACTCAAGTCTTAGACAGAATTTTGACATGTGCCTTTGCCCACGCCAACCATTTGAAAGTCAAAAAAAGGACCAGCTGGGTTGGCTTAGTTCCATTGCAGATTTGTGCCCAGCCTCTGGAAAAGTGGCTGGCTTCCCCTTGAAGTACATGGCTATGTGGGAAATGAGTGCTTTTAGGAAAGAAGTGGGGAAAAGCTTTTGAGGAGAAAGCAAAATTGCTATACAGGGAAGGTCTCTGAACCATCACAATACATTATTCTAAAGGAATTAGCTAGATCAATGATCATTATAAAATTGGATACTTCTCAAATTTGCCATTATCTTAGAAGGGTATACGTAGCAAATTAAGCATAATACGAAGGAGAGTTGCTGCCTCTTCACGGTCTCTGATAGATCAGTAGGGAAATTAAAAATAATAATAGATATCAACCTGATCTTTTCTACATAACCCTCTGGCATCTTATTGCTACAAATGCAGGAGAAGAACAGAAGCGAGGGTGACCTGTTAGGAGGTTAACTAAATAATACAGACTAGAGACAATGAGTTTCTGAATCAAGATACAAACAAAAGGAATAATGTAGGAGGACTGATTGGATACAGAGAAAGGGAAGCTTAAGGTGATGGAGAAAGAGGAAGAGAAAAAGAAGGACATTTCCAGTACGGAAATAAAAGAAGAATATAAATCCAAGTTTGTAGATAGTTAAATTGAAGATGCTTGTTTGAGTCTGTGTTTGGAGTCCAGACTAACCATCTTTCTATAAGAAGACAACAGAATGATAGAAGAGAAAAATGGGTAAAGATAGAGGAAGATCAACCATAAGGAATGAATGAGAGAAGAAAACTGTTCAGAGAGATATGGGAACTAGAAGAGAAATATATAATGAATGTTAAAGAAAGGAATATTTAAAGAAAAAGAGGCTCCGAAGTCATCAGTTGGTTTTAGCAGTAAAAAATAGTCTATTTAATGGGATCTGGCATTACAGATGTAGAAGAAAGATTACAGTGGCTTCAGAAATGAATAATAAAAGTTAAGAGAGTGTGAACTAGAGACATTTAGTAGACAGAGGGAGTAAAAATTAAAGGAGGATATTTTGTTTAGAGGACAGTCGGACTCAAGCATATGTACAGGCTGAACGAAGGGAGCCTTTAGAAAGAGGTTTAAAAACACCAGGAGAGGAGGTAATGATTGCACTTAACAATAAAGTAAACTTTTTATTATAAGCCACTTCTAACAGATTTATTCCAACATAGGAAATAAAGAGATAATTTTCTAGTAAAACATCACAACAACTCAAATTCAAGTAAGAAACTGATAATACGTTTTCATTTACAGTTCTAGAAATTGTGGGTCTTGCTAAGAAAATGTGGAGAAGCTTAGACATTGTCTCACTGGAGAAGCCCCCAGAATGAAAATATATTCATGTGGCTGTTTTGAATAACTGTTCTCAGTACAATCCCCTGCAGCAGAAGCATCACTGGCGACCTCTTTTCTAGGGAAAGTAGAATTCTGGGTCCTCTTAGACCAAGCAGAGGGGCTGCTTTAAGATTAGGATATCAGAATAGGACTACACAGAAAAGCTGTTAATCTGATCCTCTGATGTTTCCTCTATTTGTTTCAGAAAGGCAAACCAGTCCTTAAAACAGCAGTTACAAAGGCCATGACAAAACTAAGCATGGTGGTCAAGCCTCCGATCCCTCCTGGGTTGTCATCCATGTGACTGACAACTTCAAACCAAGAAACTTTAGGGTGCCTTGCAACAACGGATGCCACTGACTGTCTTCCTCATGTCCATCCCAAATGCAGCGACACCAGCCTCTCTGATGATCTACATTCCTTACTCTTAGCTGCTACTACATACATACCTCATTTTAATGTACTTCACTTTATTGCTTCCCAGATATTGCTTTTTTTTTTTTTTTAACAAATTGAAAGTTTGCTGCAACCCTGCCTCAAGCACGTCTATCAGTACCATTGCTACGACAAGCTCACGTGATGGTTAGCATTTTTTAGCAATATTTTTAAATGAAGGTATGTACATTAATTTTGCAGACAGAATACTATCGCACTCTTAATAGACTACAGTATAATACAAAAGTAACTTTTATTTGCACCAGGGAACCGAAACATTTGTGTGACTCACTTTACTGCAAAACTCGCTTTATTGTGGTGGTCTGGAATTAAACCTGCAATATCTCCAAGGTATGCCTG
The DNA here is from genome assembly GCF_000325575.1 of Pteropus alecto. Classification (NCBI taxonomy): domain Eukaryota; kingdom Metazoa; phylum Chordata; class Mammalia; order Chiroptera; family Pteropodidae; genus Pteropus; species Pteropus alecto. The sequence continues at coordinate 38,551,418 of NW_006436298.1, forward strand.
TATTCTGATCATCCTTGTCACTCCTCTCCCTCAAGAGCTGACAGCCTCAGATTCTTTTCTCAAGGATTTCTCCTCTCTCCCAAATGCTCAAGCCCTCAATTTGCCAGTTCTCTAAAACCAGGGTTATTCATTCATCTGTTCTCACTCCAGGACTTTGCACTCACCATTGCTTATGCTTAAAACTCTGTCCCAGGAAAGGCCCATAGCTCACTCCCCGAATTTTTCCAGTCTCAGCTCTAATTTCTTATCAGAAAGGAACTTCCTGATCTTTATATGAAAATAACACTCCAGTCACTATGCATCACCTGACAGATTATTTTCTTCATAGCACTTTTTACTATCTGTCACATTTGTTTGTTTTCTGTCCCCCACTTGGATCCCAACACCAGAATATAAATTCAATGAAAGCAGTGATTTTTCCGTTGTTCACTGTTATAGCCTGAGGGCCTATAACAGAGCTTGGCACATAACAGCTGCTCAGTAATTATGTACTGGATGATTCTGCAACACCCTAGTACATCACTAACACTTCCACATGGCTCATTTTTCCTCTTCTTCAACATCATTTCCTCCAGGATGCCTGCCTGACCTTTTTGCTTTTCTTGCCCTCCAAACCCAGGCTCAGTTCATTACCTCTCCATCCAAAGCACCTAGTCACCGAGAAAAGAAACAGATCGCAACTTTCAAAATGTACTGTGACTCATGAAACAGATGAGTTGCACCAAAACAAAATCTCAAGAAGAAGTAAGCTGAACATGTTTTAACATCAGCTCATTCAGATCCATATAAGACCCCAGACCAACTAATAAAAGTCCTAGACACTTCTAAAATGGAAATCTACTCTAAAAGTCTGCTCCTATATAAAAGCAATGAGAATACTAGCAAAAATAATCAAAGTCAACTTCTTTAGAACTCTGAAAATTAACCAAAGACCTACGAAACTCCAAAGAGCATTTATTCAAGAAAAATAAATCTTAGCAAGAACAGCTTTATGGCTCCCTACTCCTCTCCACAGCTCGGTGGTCACTTTGAAAATCAGCAGCTTCAAAACCATGCTAGTTATGAATGATCGACCTAGCAGATGCCAGCTGATCATCCACACGACATGAACTCTGAAAGACCACTCAAAGGTCCAGCAACTCACCCAGTTCACAAATTTTGACCAATCTCTACCCAGATCTTACTAATTACTGCCCTAAAACTACCTCAGGACAAAGCCAAGTCCTCCCCTCCAATGCCACCATTTCTATGAGAACATTCTTTTACTTTCTCTTTTATAGACATGGCTCAGGCTCTGTCAAGATGATGCTCTCCCTAGTTCAGCAAGTCCAATCATCCCAGCTTTACATGATCAATGGGCCTCCCTGCTGGTCTCTGACAGGGCCTTGAACCTCATTTTTCTGAGAATATTTTGGTCTCTTATACTCACTAACCTATGTGTCAGGGTTACTTTTTTTCCCCTATATCACCAAGGGAACCACAAATCTTGGAATATCCTAGACACTAAATGCTTATTGAATTAATTTATTTGAGATGGAAAGTTCAAAGATTTAAAATGTAGCATCTGGTGTTTAGTTTGCGTTTTTTGTTGTTTTTTTAACAAGAAATTAAATACCTGTGCCCACATGTCTTTGCCTACTCAGTGAAAAAAATGGAAGCAAAGGCAAAGAACACAGGAACAGAACAAAATGCCACAAATGTTCACTTTAGAGTAGAGCAGCCAAGGAACCTGTGTCATGCTGCAAGCTAATGGGCAGAGATCACATCAAATCCTCTCAAGTCACAGAATTCATCTCATTCATTAGAACACTATTGGGCATATCTAACGTGCTAAACGGAAATGGCGAATTTAATATAACACTTGTTTCTTGTGAGAAAAACATTGTAGATGTAACCAAGTTAATAGAGAGGGGAGCAACTTGGATGTCCTCTCTCACCCCTCTTTTTTTCAACGCAGACTTTATGGTCTTTCATTTTCACCCTCTTTATGAAGACATAGGTACAGAACAGTATTCCTCTATGCAAGACAAACAACAATGTAGTGATGAATAGAAGCTGACACTAGGTGTTGGTGTTAGGAGGCAGTAGGGAGTGACAGAGATGTCACAGAACAGGATATGCTACTTCTAATGGGAGGCAGGTATCACACAGAAAACAGATCTGGTGTCGCCATCCCTCCCCATTTCCAAAGGGAATCTAAACAATATGTATTCCTATATGGGCTTTCCCAACATTTAGATTTTGTTTTAAATTTGATGTGGGATGAGGAAAAAGACATTTAAAAGGAGCGGGGTAGGGCTAAAGGAAAGAAAGCCAAAAACAACATGTCTGTGGATCACCAGTTTGCACCCTTGCTCTAGTCTACCTACTGCTTTCACAGATGTGGAAATTTACACTAGGAAAAGAAACATGACTGGTCAGTATCAGGAACAAAAACCCAGGTTGCTTGCTTTCTAGGCCTCTCCTTTTAGTACATCTTCCTAACGTTGCTTGTCATATAATCATAATCTCGATCACACAAACACTTTCTCTTGGCTCTTTCTAACCTTTGTCCTGGAAATGCAGCGTGCTGACGGAGTAATGCCACTCTCTGATACTTAGAGAAAGAAGAGCAAAGGTGACCATACACTTCTCTCCACATAAAATTACTCAATGAATCTTCAGCTTTTAAGAGGTCTACTTCTTGAATCTTTTACAATATGACCCAGGGGGCTCGAGAGTGCTCAAAGGAAACAGTTTTTATTACCCCATCTTACCATTAAGCTCAGCCGGGCACAGTAATTTTCTTCTGAGCCTCTCACAGCATTTTAGAAGTTTCCGTCTCATATGTTTACTAAGAAAGATTGCAAGGGAAAATATAAGTCATGCCTATGAAGATAAGTGTGGATAATAGAAAACTTTAGTCCTGGTAGATAAGAATGAGAGCTAAGAGAAAAACAAAAACAAAAACAAAAACAAAAACAAAATCCAATGCAATGGGCCTCCTCTCAATTTTTTTGTTTCCAAGCAAAAGCTTATTCATAAAGCTTTTTCTGAATCCTGTTTCCTTAGCTGTC
>NW_006436298.1:38554497-38562362 GCF_000325575.1 Pteropus alecto
TTAATTTCAGAAACTCTGAAATTTCATAATTTAACTTCATAGCTCTTTCTCATGCTTATGATCTATTAACTGTTTATCCTTTTCAGTATCTGTGGGTCTTTTTGATCCTAAAGTTAAAAGAATCTTAGGAGGGGTTATGATTGTTTGTCTCACAGGAAAATGGCATAATTAGCATACATAAGGTACCAAGCTAAAGCCAAAATGTTCTGATGAGGGCTTATATCTAGAGAGAGATAAACTCCTTTTCCCAATACATTTTCTTATTTCTGAGTGGATGAGATAACCATGCCTGGATCCTAAGTACTAACTACTTCTCAGTATTAGTAAGAGTCATCTGGGAGAGTGTTAAGAATACAAATGCCTGAGTCTTACTCCAGACCCTATGAATTAGCATTCTCCCTGGGTGATTCTGCTGTACATAAAGATTGGGAACAAGGAAGCTGAGGGAAAGCTTCAAATTCTGAGACAAAAATAGTGCAAGGTTTTTACAGGTTGACTCAGTTTAATAGAGCAGAAAATGCTTCGCACCGAGTGAACAATGAGAAAAATACATTAACTAGACCAATTTTGACTCCAGGTCCTGATCACCAAGAATAGAACTTGGAACAACACTCCCTCAATTTTGACTGAAGTTATGCTAAGGAGGTGGCTGTCCCATAGATCTGCCCTCCATTTGTACACAAATGCTAACAGCTTTATTCATAATAGCCCTAAACTGAGAACAACTCGAATGTCCTCCAACAGGTCAATGGTTAAACAAATAGTGGTATATCCATACCATGGAATACTACTCAATAAAATGAAATAGACTATTGATACGCACAACAACTTGGATGGATCACAAGGGAATGATGGTGAGTGAGTGATAAAAGCTAGTCTCAAAAAGTTATATACTGTATGATTCCATTTATATAACACTCTTACAATAACAAAGGAACAGAAATGGAAGACTGATTGGTGGTTATCAGTTAAAGAAACCTCCCAAAAGTTTCTAGCACGGGGAAAAAAGACCCTTTTGAAAAAGAATTTTGAAATAGATCGACAGAATTTCTATCAGTTACACTAGAAGCAAGAATTTGCCTAGTTCTGAAGGAAAATAGTTTTGATCCTAGAATTTCATGCCAAGTAACAAATTATTCAGTTGTGAAGATAAAGACTTTCATGTGTATGAAGTCTCTTGAAATTCTAGAATGTAAAATGTTTGCTTTGTATATCTGAGAATCGGTTGATACATTAGTAATTGCCTAGTCACTAGTAAAATTACTAGAAGAGAAACAAATAATGAATTTAAAAGGAGGACTTAGCTGTAAAAAGCTATAGTTATTGTTTAAGCTAAAGAATTTATTTATAAGCAAGAACAACCATGCTCTAAAGCAAAAATTCTAAAGTATGTTAACATTGTAGATAAACTGGAAGTGAGTAGACAGGATAAAGAGGGAGTAGAGGGAACATATAAGAATGCTAAAGTCTTGACTTAATTGGAGGAGAGAAATATTCTGGATGCTGACAGAAAATATGTTTATTCGTGTGGGCTTTAATAACACTTGAATGTACATTTCATGTGTATTGTCCCACCTCTTTTATTTGCTATAGAATGCCATGGCCCAGAATAGTAGTTGGCACTTAAGATTCGTTGAATGAGTGAATAAGTGAATGAATGAATAAAAGAATAAATTTATTACAGGGTCAGTCTTAATAGGCTGAAATTATTCCAAACATCAGTAATCAAAATAAATGCCAGTGGGTTTAAATCTCTATAGCTTTACTTAACAGATGAATTCTATTTTTTAGCACTATATAAATGCATTATCTAATTTAATTTATACCATTATTAGATAAATAATATCTAATTTATACCACTTTTTAGCACTTTATAAGTGCATTATCTAATTTAATCCTAACATTGACTTTATGGAATACTCTATATTATATAGAAGTACTTCATATTAGCACTTCGCACATGAAGAAACTGAGGCTCAAAAAAAATTAATATGCACAAGTTCTTAAAGTTATCAAGAAAAAGAGTGGAAATGCAAATCTAAGAAATCTAACTTCAGAGCACAGGTTCTATAAAAAGATTCTGATGACTAAGACTGAGTTTAAAATATTAAAAGATTTAACAATCATAAATCTTTTTACACTTAACAACAAATTTGAAATACAGGAAAAACTAAATAAAAATACCAGAGAATGTGACGAATCCATACATAATGCTCAGAAATCCATACATCAAGAAAAAAAAAGACAATAGAGAATTCTGAGACAATTTATGAGCTTGATGTTTTACAGATTGGCTAGAGTATCTTGAAACCATCTGAACCTGGTACATTTTGGGCGGACTAAAACTTTGACTATCCTTTCCATTTATTTTAGGGTTGTTAGTGTGTAACTCACTGAAAGGTCCATTAGCAGGAATCATAGTATTCAGCATGTAGTTGTACTCACAGCTAAGGCTTATTACAGTGAAAGGATATCAGCAAGGCAGAGACATGGGTGGAGTCTGGAGAAATTCATACACAGGCTTCTTTTATGCTCCCTCCTTCCTGGGAGAACACTCTCAGAAACAGAACATGCTCTTTTTCTCTTGCAATGAAAAATACGGTCACAGTGTGTCTGCCTAGTGAAGCCTATTAGAGCAGCAGTCCACAACCTTTTTAGCACCAGGGACCAGTGCTCTTGTGAGAATCTAATGCCTGATGATCTGAGGTGGAGCTGAGGCGGTGATGCTAGCACTGGGGAGCCAGTGCAAATACAGATGAAGCTTCGCTCGCTGGCCTACCACTCACCTCCTGCTGTGGCCGGTTCCTAACAGGCCATGGACCAGTACAGGGCCATGGCCTGGGGGTTAGAGACCTCTGCATTACAGAAATCAGTGCCCAAGGTTTTTGTGGGTGACTAGTCATATAGACAACCTCTTTCTATCACATTCCAAAATTCCAGATTCACTGAAGGAAAGCAGATATTCAACATAAATCAGAGTGATTTCACAGTCTAAAGCACAGCACTGAAACCCTAATGCTTAGGAAAAGTTTCATATCAGCACAGAGAATGAATGTTTCATGAGTGAAGATCTCAGATGCCAGCCATGGGCCAACCTGTAAGCAGGTCTATCTAAAGAAAGCAGCATCAGGCCTACTATGTTAACTCTGCTGCACATTGGTCTATTTAATTTTCTACTTTTTGAGCTATTTTTTATATTTTATATTTACCTGGAAAATTATTTCTCTTTGCTTGGGCTTTCAAATTAAATATTAGGTATATTGTTGTCCATCAAATTGCATCTTTGTTCCTCATGTTGCATTTCATTCCTAAAAATCAGTCCTATGTAAAGTTTACCTCGTTATTGGTCTGCCTTTCCAAAACACAAGATCTTGGTTTTATTGACTGACTTTTTTTTCTTTTTATTTTGCACTTTTGTCTGTATTGATTCCTCTGAGTTTTATTTTGCTATTGTTTCTCTTTTCTACAGTTGAAAACTAAATTCACATAAATATGAAAATGCAAAACCTATGAACAACTTTTACAGCAAAACTTAGTACCCAAGAAATCCCCAGGAATCCCCAAAAAATCAAGTGGGTGAGAAAAAATTACCGAAGCCACAAGACCCGCATGGGATCAGCAAATGTGTGGGATGAAATTAAGAGAAAAAAACAGACAAAAGAAGAGAAGCTGCAGATAAATATCAGGATAAAGAACAGAGCGAGGGTTTCTCAGGAAAAAAAAGCAGAACAGCATGCCTATGATAAAAGCACCTGAAAGACATGCTTGTGAAAATAAAACTATAACATTTTATTTTTAAATGAGCTAAAATTATTTCAGAAATGAAAAGCAAACTAGAAGGAACAGAAGAACAAACAATAAGCTTAAGATAGAGAAAAGAAAAAAAATTTTAAGTTGAAAATAAAGAGATTTTAAAAATTTGTGAGAAAGTGAAAATACTGCAGATAGGTAAAGAACATCTAAAATTTTGATAAAAGGAGTCTCTAAAGAATAATAAAACAAAAGCAAGGAAACATAATACAAAAAAAGTATAATTTAAGAAAATTTTCTTGAAATGCTATGTGTGTATATGTGTATACACACACATATATAAACATTTTGAAAATATACATTGATAGAGCACTCTAGTAGAGAATATAGACATAGCATGACCAACAGAATTTTACTCTGGTAAAATTACTGGAATTTAAATTTTTAAAAATTTAAAATTTTTCTGTTAACTGGGCCAAAAGACCAAATGACCAATAAGGAAAATGAAAATGAAATTGGATTATGATTAGACTTTGATAGCAATCCTTTATCTCAGATGATAATGGCATAACATATTTAAGATACTAAAAAAACAGAAAACTAAAATGTAAGCCAAGATTTTTATTTTCTGCAAAATTACTTTCAAGTATAAAGGGCACAAATAAACATCAACATCGTGAACTCAGGGACTATTATTCCCATGAATACTTTATGAGGAATCAGAGAAAGTTTCGAACAACAAAATATCCAGAGAGACATTAATATCAAGGCTGGCGGTGAACATTAAATATATTAAAATATAATTCTAAATGAGGGTTAAAAATGAAAGTATAGTAACTAATGGCTATATGCTCTGGTAGTACAGATTAAATACAACTATATAGTGTAGAGGGAGACTACGAAAAGCATATGCTTATATTAACATTAACCATATTGATGGTAGAAGTATTTGTATTGTTATTCTGAGACTACTGTATGTATATAATATGAAATGAAACAGTTAAGCATTTCTAGGACATTCTTAGAGTGAAACAAAGAGATACATAAGATAAAAGATGTAAAGTAAAATTTCTGTAGTTCTGCACTGGAAGAATGAGCATTATTTCATAATCTGTTTTTACGCATGCACATGCACTCAGACAAGGAGACTCACGTAGTTCTGACCACTGGAACAGCCTAGAAGCAATGAACAAGGCCATAGTACTGAACATCTCTAATGTACAGATTGTAGTCTTGAAATCCTAGCTCCAATCGCAAGAAACCAGGGCTTCTTGGACAATGGCTGATTTCAAATCTATAACAGAAAATGGACAAGATTATCTTGGAAAATCTTGTCAGAGCACTTAGGGAGGAAGCTCTCCTAAAAACTGTTCCAGTATGTCAAAAGACTCAAGAGCCAACAGGCTAAATATTGGAAAATTTGAGTTTTAATAAAGATAACTGAGATAAGCACCAAGTATATTTATACCCACAAGTTCATAATGACAAATTAACTTTAGAAGACAGGAAACCAATTTATTATCTAGAAAATGAATAAAGAAAAACAATCAAGCATTTATCTTGGTTAACCTAATAGTAGTGAACATTACTTACTGATTCATTCTTCAGCACCATCTACGTTGGTAATTATCTCACCTATTGCTCTTTATATTAACTATTAGTTTTTCTATACCTGATATTTCCAATTGTTTTTTAAATATAACTTCTTGTTTTTTATATTCTTTGTAGCTTTATCTCTTAAGTATATTTATTATACTTATTTTAAGTTCTGTTCCAATAATTCTGCTTCAGGTTGGATATGCTTTCAGTTTGTCTTGCTCTTAGAGCTGAGATCAGCAAACTAATTTTTCAGAAAAGGGCCAAATAGTATTTTTGGTTTTGTAGACCAGATGGTCTCTGTCACAACTACTCAGTTCTACTACTACAGTGTGAAAGTAGCCACAGACGATACAGAGATGAAAGAACATGGCTGTGTTCCAATAAAACTTTATTTATGCACACTGAAATGTGAATTTTAGGTAATTTTAATGTGTCACAAAATAGCATCCTTTTTTCTATTTTGCTTTCAACCATTTGAAATGTAAAAAGCACTCCGCTTGTGGAGCATACGAAACAGTGCAGTGCTGAATTTGGTCCACAGGCTGCAACTTGCTGACCACTGTATATACTAATTGGTTGTACTGGTTTCTGAGCTTATACATCCCTGGGTATTTTAGCTGTTCCACATCTCTGTATTTCATGTTTAGTGCTAATACATATGTTGAAAAATACTTGTTTGGTTAGGAATTAATAATGACTTTACATTATTTCTATTTGTAAATCTTAGATAGTATGACTTTCTAGTAATCTCACTCTAAAGATCCTAAAAGGACCAGAAGCACTAAGATGGTGGCAATTTTCCCACTGTCACTCCAACTATTATTATAGCAGATCCCAAGGATCTAGTATTTTCAGTTGAACTCACATCTTTAATAATTTTATTTGTAATGAGTGTGAGAAGACTGAATTTCTATGTCTTTTTCTTAACTATGGAAAAACTCTAAATAGGGGTCAAGGTTAATTAGGCATCTCCTTGTTTATGTCTTTTCTTTTGAACAAAAATCAGGAAGAAACACAAAGATATCAGTTTAACACCTTGTTGACCTACAGGACACCTAGAACAGCCAGAACTACAGCATCATGTAGTTCTGACACTTTTCAAGTTCTGAACTACATGATTGTGTTGTTCCCTGCTGAAGCTGTCCTTCCCTGGGCCTGCTAAAATGGAAAAAACAACAAGGTTTGGCAAAGCAGACCTTGTTGTTTTTTGGCAAGGTTGTAAAATTCACAACTCTTTGAAGCATGGTAATTAAGAGACTATCTTTCTTTTGATAAAATTATAATAATCATTACTCTGACCCCCTCTCTTATTCATCAACTACCCACTCTGGCCTTCCCTACTCTTCCTAGGCTATAATAGGCAAGAATAGCCATTTATGAAGTAGGCTGCCCAGTCACCAAGACAGAAGAGTCAACTCCCTACATTTCCCAGTACAAAGTTCCTCCCAAGCAACGGGGTTGACAAGTAGAGAAGGTGAGACAACATGGATATGCACCTGAATGATGTGTCATTTACACATCATATATTCTATACAGAAAGTCTTAGCTCAAATGATTACCTCATAGATTCAGTCCTCCCAAAATCCTCCCTAGAATTTCCACCAAAGTAAAGGCTATTCCTCTAATTATAATTTATTTCATTTACATGTGGTTTTTCTCATTATGTCACTGTAATGAGAAGAGAGCTCCATTTAATAGGCAACTAGGAATAATTTGGTCTTCAGTTGGTCAAACTGAAAATGTATTCTAGGCTCACCTGTTTTTGGTCTTTGTGAGGAAACACAACCTTGCTTTTACCTATTTCTCCATAAGGTTATAATGGCTTGTGTTAGTTCCTTCAAAATTTCTGATTTTAAACATTTTACTTCAGCTCCTTCTGACCCATACTGTTCATTACAATGAAAGCTTTTTATCACATGCCTCTGGTATCTGCAGAAAATATTCACACTAAGTATTAAAAATTTTATTTTCTAGACAGTACTCAATCTCCTCCCATATGCTCCTCAAATGAATACATACAATCAATCATTCATGAGTGCACACAAGTTTTTCTCACCCATTACATTACCTTCTGTAATTTTTAAATTCCTATCAAATACCACAGCTCAAGGGTTATCTGTGATATTTGTTTGGCTGCTAAATATAAGGACTTAACTTTCCTTATTACCACATAATCTTTTCAGGTACACACATTAGCTGATAAGCTCTTTGAGAACAGTGGCTCTTGCTCATAAGAAATAGAGATCTGACATATTTGAATTCCTGAAATTAAGGGGTGTATGTGGAGACAGGCAGGAACAAGAATCAGAGCTTCATAAACAGGCCTCAAGAGAATTCAGCACAAGCCAAACCTGTCTCAAAAGTAAAGGAACAGTAGCATCTCTCACAGGCATCTCAGTCTTACTATATCAAACAGAAGTGATGATTTCCTCCCCAAACTTGCTCCTTTCCAATTCTTCCCTACTCCAGCCACTGGTAATACAAAACAACTAAGAGTCAAATATCATTCTTCTCTT
>NW_006436298.1:38562417-38573864 GCF_000325575.1 Pteropus alecto
TTTCCCTGACCCCGCATTCAATCTCCAGCAAGTCCTTTTGATTCAATCTGTAAATTATGTTATAAACTCACCTATTTCTCTCTCTTCAATACTACCTTGGTGATTTAAGCATCATTTCTCACTCTAAAATCTAAGATACCCTTTAAGCATTTCCATTATTTTTCTCTTACAATCCACTCTACATAGCAGTCAGAATACTTTTTTTTTTTTTTAACATAACTAAATGCCCCATCCACAGGTTTCTACTTAAGGTATAGACAGACACCAAGGTTGCCTAGTTCTTGAACCAAACTCTGCATCAGCAAAGCAAAACTCACAAACAAGGGAAATAACAGGGTCAACACCCAAGTGTCTCTGAGGAATATATACCTTTACTTTCTAGCATGCCAAAATTCCCATTTCCCCTGACAGATTCTCACTGTCTCAGAATAAAGTTTAAAATTTTTACCATGGCCTACAAAGCCAGTGTGACCTGGCTGTTCCTTATTCCTCTGACCTATTCTCATACTATACTCTCCTGTACTCCGTGACTCTCTCAATAACCAGAACTTAGGAAGGCATTCCAATGCAGGGATCTCTGTATTTGCTGTCTCCTCTGCCCCGAATCCTCATTCCCCAGATTTGTTCAGGCAAGGTCTTTCTTTTCATTCATGTCTCAGTGTAAATGTCATCTCCTCCCAGAGCCACTCTTTTATTTTCTTCTATCTCTTATAACTATCAAAACTATCTCGTTTATCTATTTACTTGTCTATTTATCATGAGTCTCTTCTCATTAAAATGACAGTAGGAATCTTACTTGTCTTTGGTCTCTACTATATCCTTGATGTCTGGCACAGAATTCATTCTCTCAAGAAGTTACAAGAGTGGGGCAGATAAGGTTGAAAAGCAATATAAACAGCCTAGGTTCACCATAAATGTTTGATAAATAAATCAACGAAGGTAGGCAAAGGGAGGAGAGAGAGGTTGGCACTGAGAAAACACACAAAAATATCTTTAGGCAAAGCCCGAAGAAAGGAAATGCCACTCATGAAAAAGCACACGGATGCTTAGACTGTGTCAGGATTAGGCGGGATTGTATCATAGAGAAATATGAAGCTAAAAATGAAAAGATATTTCTATGTATCTTCTTCAATTTTTTTAATAATGCCTTGTAGTTTTCAGTGTATAGGTCCATCACATTCTTTAAGTTTATTGCAAGGTATTTTATTCTTTTTGTCGCAATTGTTAATGGGATTGTTTTGTTAATTTCTCCTGATCATTCATTATTGGTGTATAGAAATGCAACAGATTTCTGTATATTGATTCTATATACTTTCGCTTTACTGGATTCATTTATTAGTTCTAATAGTTTATGCTGGAGTCTTTAGGATTTTCTATGTGTAGTATCATGTCATTTGCAAATAATGAGAGTTTACATCTTCCTTTCCAATTTGGATGTCTTTTATTTCTTTTTCTTGTCCGATTGCTATAGCTGGGACTTCTAGTACCATGCTGAATAATAGTTGTGAGAGTGGGCATTCTTGCTGTGTTCCTGATTTTAGAGGAAAAGCTTTCAGTTTTTCACCATTGAGTATGATATTAGCTAAGGGTGTGTCATGCGTGGCCTATCTTATGCTGAAGTATTTCCTTCTATAGCTATTATATTAAATGTTTTAATCATAAATAGATGTTGTATCTTGTCAAATGCTTTTTCTGCATCTATTGATATAATCATATGATTTTTATTCTTTAGAAATGGAAAGATATTTGACATTCATGGATTGGAAGAATCAACATAGTTAAAATGGCCATATTACCCAAAGCAATATACAGTCTTCATGTAATCTTCATTGAAATCCCAATGATATTTTTTAGAGAAACAAAAAAATCACTAGATTTGTGTAGAAACACACACATAAAAAAAAACCCAAATAGGAAAAGCAATCCTGAGAAAACAGAACAAAGCCAGAGGTGTCACACTCCCTAACTTCCAATTATACCACAAAGCAATAATACTAAAAACAGAATGGTAATGAAAGAAAAACAGACATACAAACCAATGAAACAGAATTGAGAACCCAGAAATAAACTCACAGATATATGGGCAAATAATTTTTGACAAAGAAACCAAAAAGATACGATGGAGAAAAGAAAGCCTCTTCAATAAATGGTGCCAGAAAAATTGGAAAGCTACATGCAAAAAAATGAAACTAGATTGTTATTTGTCACCATACACCAAAATTAACTCAAAATGGATCAAAGACCTAAATATAATACCTGGAACAATAAAATATATATATATGGGCAGATAATTTTTGACAAAGAAACCAAAAAGATACGATGGAGAAAAGAAAGCCTCTTCAATAAATGGTGCCAGAAAAATTGGAAAGCTACATGCAAAAAAATGAAACTAGATTGTTATTTGTCACCATACACCAAAATTAACTCAAAATGGATCAAAGACCTAAATATAATACCTGGAACAATAAAATACAAAGAAGAAAGCATAGGAACTAAACATATGGACCTTGGGCTTGGAGAGAATTTTATGAATTTGACCTCAAAGCCAAGAGAAGCAAAAGCAAAAATAAATGAGTGGAACTATGTCAAACTAAAAAGCTTCTGTGCAGCAAAAAAAGACCATGATCAAAACAAAAGGCAAGCAAATGAATGGGAGAAGATACCTACAAAAACATCTCCAATAATGAGCTAATATCCAAAATATATTTTAAAAATTTATTCAACTCAATAACAACAACGACAAAATCTAATTTTACAAAAAGGGCCAACGACCTAAACAGACATTTCTCCCAAGAAGACACACAAACAGACATATGAAAAGATGTTCAACTTCACTAGCTATTAGGGAAATGCGAATTAAAACCACAGTGAGAAACCACTTCATACCTGTTAGAATGACTATTATCAATAAGACAAGTAATAAGTGTTGAAGAGGTTGTAGAGAAAAAGAAACCCTCATACACTGCTGGTAGAATGCAAATTGGCACAGCCACTATGGAAAACAGTATATAGTCCCTCAAAAAATGAAGAATAAAATTACCATATGACCCAGCAATTCCTCTTCTGAGTATCTACCCCCAAAATTTAAAAATATGTATTCATAAAGACACACACACACACACACACAATGTTTATTGCAGCATTATTCACAGTGGCCAGGACATGAAAACAACCAAAGTGTTCTTCAGTAGATGATTGGATAAAGAAGATGTGGTACATGGATACAATGGAATACTACTCAGTCATAAGAAAAGATGAAATACTGCCATTTGTGACATAGATGGATCTTGAGATTATCATGCTAAGCAAAATAAGTCAGACAGAAAAAGTTGAGAACCACATGATTTCACTCATACATGGGATATAGAACTGAAAGCAACAAACGAACAAGACAAAAACTCATAGACACAGACAACAGTATGGTGGTTACCAGAGAAAAAGGAGTGTGGGGTGGGGGGAAGTAGAAAACCAGATATATGGTGACGAAAGATTTGACTTTGGGTGGTGAACACACAGCACAATATACAGATGATGTAGTATAGAATTGTACTCTTGAAACCTATATAATTTTATTAACCAATGTCATTCCAATAAATTTAATAACATTTTTAAAAAGAAGATATTTCTAGTTGATAGTTAGGATCCCAACACCATAACTACATTTCAATGCTGTGAAATTTTACAAGGAACAAATATCTTTAACGTAGATGGGAGCTTAAGAGAGAAATATTAATGTATTCTAAAGGTTAATGTAATACCTTCTCAATAAGTATATTTGATTTAGGATGAAAGGATAGAAAAATAGTGTTTTTCTTTTTTTATTGTTTGAAATGTTAGCTATAAAAAGGAAGCCCCTTCAAAATTACTTACTAGAAAGTTCCCTTATAAGGCACATTGCATAAAAGCAGGGAAAGGTGCTACTTCTGGACATGTAATTACAAAATTATGATGTTGCTTGTAATTTTCCACTGGATAAAGCTCTTCAAAGACCAAATCATTAGCTATTAGTAGCTCTTCTTGTTTGATATGTAATAATATAAACAATCAGCAAAATATTATTTTAGAACAGCCTTGCCTCACTCCAATCCCATATCATTCTTTAAATTAATAACAAAGGGCCTACTTGTTCTAAAGCAATTTCAGATCCCAGATAAAAAGTGGTATCAAAGAGTTTGAGATTTAACACATAAGACAAAATAGCAAAAATAATCTATAAAGGTCTAACTCAAATTACCAATTCTACTGGTTAGTGTGTGTGACCTAGGATAAGTCATTTTTCCCTCCCTGAATCTCAAATCTCTCATCTTCACAAAAAGGGAAATGTCACAAATTATCCCTAGGATATGTTCAACTCTGGATTTGGTAGAGATTTATGTACATTCAACACCCAAGACAATGCTGTAATAACTAACAAAGCTCTCAAGCAAAATCTGTGAGACAGGACTTCGGGCTACGTCATGGTCTGAGAAAAGCTCATCTACAGACAAAGAAAGAAATTTGGGTGACAGAGGGTTGCCAAGAAGCACTTGTTTTATTTTGTTTTGTTTTCAATGAAAGACATGGAATCAAGAAAGAGTTGATCACTCAGTTCTACCTGCTTTGTTCTTATTTGGTTATATTGAGCATTGGTACCTCAGTTTTAGCTTGAGTCAATGACACACAAGTGGTACCCATACATGTAGTTATTTGTTCAGCCAAAATACATTCCAATGCCCTACAATGTTTTTGCACAACTGTTGAGAAGCAGGAACCAAGAAATTCTGATTTGACTATGCACAGGACCACAAGAATAAACCTCAGCCCATACGGATTGAATTGTTCATTATGTCTGCAGAATGCTCCTAAATAACCATCAATATACATGAATTGGCAATATATATCCTTTTATCTAAAACATCCCTGCTTTTGATTGCAGATGTCCTAATGGTACTCGCTATGTTCACTTACATATTATAAAATCAATCACTTCCTGTTTCTTTAAAAGTCCTACCATTTGGAGAGAGGCTTGGTCTTGTGTCTTGGAAGAGCTCTATGAAACGCTTATGACTATATCTTTAAGTATCAACCTCTTCTCTTTTTCTAAGAAATGTTTCCATTGAGCATAATGCAGCCTTTATGAATTTTTTAACTGACTTTTTTTTTCACTAAAATGGAAAATCATCTTCTCAGGAAGCTTTTCTGGGCCTTAAAATATTTTTAAAATTTTTAAAGAGTATGTTTCCTTTTTCCACTTCTAAGTTTAGCACAATAAGAATGAATCTAATCATTTCATGCCCTAATCACTACAAGATGTATATTTCTAAAAAACCACCACTAAAGTAGTGGTTATCTTTCACAGACTTCCTAAAAGAAGCATAAACCTTTGGTGGCCCACAGCTATTCAGAAATAGCAGTATAAAAGGACCTTGTGCAGGATCAGTTCTCTCAGGAGAGTCTCTTTGAGCCCTAATCCATGACAGTAAGTTCTCAGAGAGCTGTGAAGAACATCAACCCAATAAAGAAATTCACAGTGAAATGCAGTGTTGATGATAATCCCCATGTCTACTTTCACTCTACCCTATAGGCACTTCCTACTCTGACAAAATTTAAGTCTACCCACAGAAGACCCTGTCTTCATTCAGTATTTTATTCTCAAAGAGTAAAACAAAAGTTCCTACAATCTCACTCCATATGGACTTAATTAAAATATGAACTAAGAAGTTTAACTTTTAAGTACTGTATTAGTTTTATATTGCTGTGTAAGAATTACGACAAACTTAAAGACTTACAACAATATGTATTTCTTATCTCACAGATTCTGTAGGTCAGAGGTCCAAACAAGGGTTAGCTGGGTTTTCTGGCTCAGGATTTCTCCAGGCTGAAATCAAAGTGTTGACCAAAGCTGTAATTCCATCTGAGGCTCTCCTTCAAGCTTATTCAGATTATTGACAGAATTGAGGTCTTTGCACTTTTAAACTATTTTATTGTTTAGTTATAGATAAATATGTAATAGAAATGCTGAGTGGAAGCCATGAAAAGTGAAATTAAACTAATGTGTTAGAAGTCACTGTCAAATAAAGATCAAGCAGGTAAAATGTATTAAGAAATTATAATGTAAATAAAAGTTTCCATGCAAAATTTCTAATATACATATACATTTTCTAGGGTAATAATAAAGGATTCTTTCATTAGAGCTCTTTTACAATTAATCGAAAGTATCTAAACTACAATTTAATTCAGCTAATATCTTCTAGAAATATAAATACTTACATATTAGATTGATACATATCAAAATATACAAATTATAATAACTCTAAACCAAAGCACCTAGCAAATATTTACTTTCTTCAAGATTTCTGATCATTCCTAAAACTCACCTTACACTTAGATGATCACAGTTCCCTGAGAAAATAGAGATTATTGGCTCTGTTTTCTACCTTCCCATTACAGACACCCCCTAATTATTTGCTTTTAACACAAACATCCTCACATCTGTCCCCTCCCACTTCCTCAAAGCAAATCCCTCTCTTCATATATCACATCATACCTCATCTTGCCTCTTTCTGAATGTACTTTATTAATTATCTGCCTTTCTCCCTCCCACCCTTTTTAAGTGGAAGCAATATTAAAATGGCTATCCGGGCAAATATAAAAGCAGATGGAGTTTTCGGAAGCACTTTTCTATAATCATTATGGCATTTGTAATTATTTCAGACATCCAAGCAAAAACAAACAATAATGACAATTAAAAAAAAAAAGCAGAAAAGCCATTAAAAAGATGCTGACTCTGGTGACTGCTGGCTAGGAGTGGAGAATCTGAAAGACACAGAAATGCATTCCCAGCATACTTCTGTCTTATGCAGAGCCTGGGCAATTTGAGATTTCTTTCCCCATTTGAGATCTCTTTCTAGCAACCTGAGAGGCAGTGAGAGAACATACATAGAATTATAACACTTCAAAGAAATGCATCCGAACAGGTATTGATAACACTGCTGGGCCCAACATTTCAAGCCTTTTCCAGTTGGCCTGTTGATCTCTAATGACAAAATAGGTTGACTTGAACCAACAGATGAGGCTGGGGTCAGAGCCTTTTCTCCAGTGGAAAATTTTAGTCTATTTTATATTCTAAAAACGATTGATAAATTTTTATAATGAGGACCAGAGCTTAACCTGCTGGGTTGAAACAAACACTTCTCTGTGTGAAAACCACTAAAAATTGTGTATATTCTGAGTCTCAGAATAAATGACTGCCCAGAAAGCCCATTCTGAAAAGGCTTGTCCTCCCTGGGTACTTTACCATATCAAGAAGTATGTTAGAAATGTGTCAAGTCACTTTCTCATTGAAAGTTAACGTCATGCCAAGGCCATTATCGACCAAAGGCATTAACCCCTAGCTCATTACCCAAGAGAGCCCCCGTCTCAACACCAGCAAAAAGTAACCTTAAAAGTTAACAACACTAACATACAACTTGTTTTAGATAAAAATGCTTAATTAGAACATTTTTTTAAAATCTATTTAATGAATCAAAGCACAAAGTAATTCAGATAACTTAGAGTTTCCATGGCCATATAAAATGCACAACTCCTTCTCCCAATTCAGCCAGCTCCAGAAAGTCTTACTTGGCTATTATTAACATTAATAACTCTGTGTGTAATGGCTTAGACATAAATGGACCCTGAACATTTTCCCCAATCATGTTATACCCCCTTTTCTCTTACCTCACTGTGTGCAAAGACTGTTTGTCTTTCAGTTTCCAGAATGTACCAAGCCCAATTCCACTCTGTGGTCTTTCCTCATACTATTTTGGCCTGAAACACTCCCATCTTTCTCCTCAGACTAACATGCAACATCCTCCAACTAATGGACAATCTTCTCTCTCCAAATGGACAGAAGAATCTGTTTTATGCTTGCAAAGTTTTCCCTTTTAAAACCTAATATATAAACTATAATTAAATATATAATTATTTGTGAACTTTATATCCCCTATACACTGGAAACTGCATGAACTCCATGATTATTATGGTCTTGTTCACCCTTCTATCCCTAGCACTTGACATATTATCCAGCATGCGGTAGGAATTACTAATATTTTGTTGGGTGTGACTATTGCTGAGAATTTCTTGGGCAGGAAGTCTCAGCAAATTTCTTATTGGATAAAAATTTTAGGTCTTTGAGGAAGTTTTTAATTCTTTAATGGTCAGTCTCCTCTGGCCATAGTAGACACCGTCTTAATGATAGTAGCTAATTCATTTCTCATTTTTAGCTGTTACTGCTCAAAAACTCACTCCTACCCAAATCAATGATAACTATGAATTTGAAAAGAGTATTCATTGGCTAGCAAGTTTGTCTAAATGATTCTCAGAAGTCTATAGCTTCCTGTCAAAGCTGTGGCATTCTCTTCCACTGGAAGATTAATTGATGTAATTAGCAACAAATCTTGGATCTGAGGGGCTTTTATACTAGTAGCTTAGTCATGGATCTTACTGACAAGCCTCTGAGAAATATCATGAAAATAAATGCTAGTTAAAGGTTAATAGTAGATACAAACGGGATTTGTACCAACTTTAAGCCATAAAAGCAGAAACTCAAGAATCCTGAGCTAATTGAAAGGTCAGTGCATTTAGAAGAATGAAGGAGAAATACTTCATTCTTAGTAATGAAAAGAAACTTTCAGCAGAAATTTACTGCCAGGAAAAATCACCCCTGAGAGAGCTATGGCTTCACTGCCACTCTGTCCACAAGTGAGGCATAGCTATGTAACTATTACCTGCCAACTAGGATGTTTCTGAGGATATATATTCTAAAGGCTGGGAGAACGTATTAAAAAGTATATTTATGATCACTCTACATACTCCAAAATCCTTTTGTTCATATACATGAACATACAAACACATAACCCCAAGATGATATTAGAATGTATTAATGAAAGAAGGGCTAAAAGTATAGAATAACAGATGTTGAACCTAGATATGAGTGGTAATGAGACAAGCAGAGCCTGTTGAGCCAGGATTGGCATTCAGGAATAACCAGAGGGTCAAATCCAATCAGCTAAGGCAAAGAGAAGCAGGAAGTTATTACAAGCCATATGGACAGAATATCCCAAATCAGTAAGGCCACAAAGCAAATAAGAGAAGCTAAACTGAGCAGGGGCAGAAAACCTCTGTTTAGGAAGGGTTTTCTACTCTCTGGTGCTTTATCCTTTGTTCTGGGTGTTCACAGATCTGGGTCTTTGACACATATTGATTATAGCTAGAAAGGACATACAAATCTGCCCTTCAAAATGTTTTGTGAGTTATTATTATTATTTTTTTATATTATTATTATTTGGTTTATTGCTTGGTTGAATGGCTTATTGATGACAGGGTCAAAAGTTTCTTCTCTATGTCTGGTTTTACCGTGATAGACCAGCAATGGCTCTAAAATCAAACTTTCCATGACTATTCCCAACTTTCACTAGGTTAACTTACTGACCCTCCTCTGTGATTTCTTAGAATGTTACACACCACTCTGTTACAGCACTTACCTCGCTCGGTTGAAGTTCTCTCTTTACAAGTCAGTCTCCCACAAAACTGAAGCTATTCCAAGATGGGGACTTGTTTTGTTCTTGGTATCACCAGTGCCATTACCCATAAGCCACTCAACTTGTTTTTGTTGGGTGTGACTTTATAAAAGTACGTGCCTTTTAAAAATTGCTATTAACTTCTTACTTTCGACAAATTCTAAGTAATCTGCCAAAATCTGTAGGTTTGTGAGGTTGGTTTCAGATGGCACAAACACCTTCTCTATTTTGTCGTTGATACTGAGTCTCTGCAAGAGTGGAATTTCCATAGTCAGGACTAGAATATGTGTACAATTGGTTTCCGGAATGACAGATTTGGCTCTAAAGGGGAAGGTGAAAGTGGGCATATGATGTTTTGCAAGTAATATGTTATGTTAATTTTTTTATGGACAAGGTCACAGAGACCTAAATGGGAAGTCAAATCTGAGTAAAGGATTTTTAATAAAAATAGCAACTTCTCTGTGTTACTTGGACCTAATATTGGCACTAAAAGGATCCTAGGCAATAACTCTGAGAAAATAAGTGATTGGAATTTTTATTCCAAGAAAAATATGCATTTACATTTATGTCTAAGATCTATTTTGAGTGAATTTCAAGAAGGGTATAAGGTCTAGGTTCATGTTTTTGCATTTGGATGTCCAGTTGTCCCAGTACCATCTGTTGAAAAGACTATCTTTGCTCCATTGTATTGTCTTTGCTCTTTTGTCAAAGATCAGTTGACTATTTTATGTAATGTATGTCTGGGCTCTCTAAAACCCAGATAAACTTGGGTATAGCTATAATTTTTTATATACAATACCAAAGTCATGATCTATGAGAAATATAATTGATAAGCTAAACTTAATAAAAATTTTTAAATTCTGGTCTGTGAAAGACAATGTCAAGAGAATGAGATAACAAGCTACAAACTGGGAGAAAATATTTGCAAAATATACATCTTATATAAAGATCTGTTATCAAAACATACAAAGAACTCTTAAAACTCAACAACAAGAAAACATCTTTTAGAATGGCCAAATCTCAGAACACTGACAATACCAAATGCTGGCAAAAATGTGGAACAACAGAAACTCTCATTCATTGCTGGTGGGAATGCAAAATGATACGGCCTCCTCAAAAGACAATTTGACAGTTTCTTACTATAAAATCCAGCCATCATGTTCCTTGGCATTTACTTAACTGAAATGAAAAACTTATGCCCACACAAAAACCTGCATGTGGATGTTTACAGCAGCTTTTATTTGTAATTGCCAAAACTTTGTACTTAAATTACACCACTGGCTTTCTGGGGTCTCCACTTTGCAGACAGCACATGGTAGGACCCATAATTGTAGGAGCCAATTCCTCATAATAAATTACATACATAAACACACATGCTCACACATGCACATACACACACACACACACACAAGAAATGTTAAAAGTTTTTTAGGCTGAAAGGAAGTTACAAAAAAATGAATAAAGAACACCAGAAGAGGTTAAAATGTTCATTATGTGACTTCACATGTAAAAATTATTCTTATTGTGTGTACATATGTAGATATAAATATGTAATATATAAACATATAGATTTTAAATTTCTTTAAAAGATTTAAAAAATAAGAGAAAGTGAAGTATAACATACATAGAAGTAAACTATATGGCAATAAAAGCACAAAAATCAGGAAACTGTTATTGGAGTACACTGATGTAAAGTCTTTACATTGTTCATAAAGCAGGAAAATATTTGCTGACGATAGTTTGTGATAAAGATGCATTTGCGATCTCAAACACTGTACTATCCAATATGGTAACTACTTTAATTACCATGTAGCTAGCTATTCAACACTTGAAATGTACCTAGTCAGAATTGAGATACGCTATAAGTGTAAAATATGACAAGATGACAAAGAGTTGGTTAAAATATAT
>NW_006436298.1:38573886-38598166 GCF_000325575.1 Pteropus alecto
ATGACAATATTAAATTAAAACTCTGTAACTATGAGCTATCTAGAATCACCCTAAATATTTATAAATTAAACTAAACACTTATAAAGAACTCAGGAGTTAAAGATGACACCGCAAGGAAAAGGTTAAAGTATATTTTGAACTAAAGGATAATAAGAATGTCAAAGTTTGTAGGATGCAACTAAAGCAGTACTTACAAGGAAATGTATAAATTAGAGGCCTATGTTAGTAGAGAAGAAGGGCACAATCAATGATCTCTGCTTCTACTTTAATGAGTTGTAGAAAGAAGAATAAATTGAACCCTAAAGGAGAAGAGCAACATGACAACAGAGAGCAATAAAATAGAAAACAAATAGAGAAATGAATAAAGTCAGGATTTTTTAAAAGAATAAAACTGAAAAATCTCTATCAAAATTGATCGAAAAACAGAGAAAAGACAAATTCTGAATATCAAGAATTAAGGAGAGAATATCACCCCATATACCTTGGAACTAAAAGAATAACAAGTAGATGTCATTCACTATTTTATGCCAGTACATTTGTCAACATATGAAATGCATATTCCTTTAAAAATTGATAAAATGGCACAATAGAAAATGTTAAATATTTATATTTCTATTAAATAAATTAAATTAGTAATAAAAAATATCCCCACAAAAAACTCTACTCCAAGATGGATTCCCCAGTGCATTATATCAAACATTTAAGAAAGAAATGTCAACTTTATATCATTCTTCAAAAAAGGAGGAGAAACAACTCTCTGACTTATTTAATGAGGCCTGTATAATGCTGACATCAAGACCACAAAAGAACAGTAAGAAAAGCATATTAGAGAATAGCATCCCTTGTGAACATCAAGTCAATATTAATGATATTAGCAAATAGAATATAAAAATATGTAAAATGGATAAGATGTCATGAACAAGCAGGGATTTTATCTCAAGAATACAAAATTGACTTAATTTATGAAACTCAATATAATTCACCAGAGTAATGTATGACAAGAGAACAATTATATGATCACTTAAATAGGCATAGAGAAAGTCTTTGACAGAATTTACCCATTCATGATGAAAATACTCACAAAGTTAGATGAAAATTTCTCAACATCATATAGAGCATCTAAGGAAGACCTACAGCTAGAAGATAACTGACTTTTAAATATTGAACACTTTCTCCCTAAAATCAGAGTAATGCAAAGATATTCATTCTTACTACTTCTATTCACTATTGCACTGGAGGGCCTAGACATTGAAATTAGGCAAGAGAAATAAAAAGTCATAAATATTGGATAGAAAAAAGTCAAATTTCCTTTAATTTGTGCAAATATAAACAAATAGACCAATTAGATTAAATATAATATCTACAAAACAGATCCTAATTTATAACAAAGTTATCACAGGTTAATCTTTTCAATAGGTGATGCTAAATCAATTGTCTAACATCAAAAAAATAGCTTTGATCCCTTTCTACTCCATACACAAAAGTTAACTTATGTGGATTCTAGATATAAGTATTAAAGATAAAAGAATAAGGTCACAGAAGGTAACATAGGATCATATCCTCATGACCTTGAGTTATGCAAAGGTTTCCTAAACAAGAGAAAATAACACTAACCATAAATGAAAGATTGATAAGTTGGAATTTATTTAAAATATACAATTTATGTTCATCAAAATGAGCCATTAAAATAAAAAGTCAAGCAATGGA
Organism: Pteropus alecto; assembly: GCF_000325575.1. NCBI lineage: Eukaryota > Metazoa > Chordata > Mammalia > Chiroptera > Pteropodidae > Pteropus > Pteropus alecto. The sequence goes on from NW_006436298.1 coordinate 38,575,594, forward strand.
GAGAAAGCAGACATTAAAATGCATATACGACCAAAATATCTATATCTATATCGATATCGATATAGATATAGATAGATATAGATATATATAGAGAGAGAGAAAGTTTTAAAACCGAAAAAGAAAAAGTAACAGATTACCCAATTAAAGATTGGGAGAAAGAGGTAAACAGTTACTTCAAAAAAGAGAATATCCAAATGACCAATTAATAACAAAAATTCCTGACAATATTAAGTGTTATAAAGATGTGGAGCACGTAGAACTCTCATGAACTGTGGAATGTAGAATTGGTATAATCACTATGAAAAATTGTTTGACAGTACATTTAAAAACTAAATATTCACAGGTCCTATGATCTATCAATTTCATTCCTAGGTATTTACTAACAGAAATGCAGGCACATAAAGACATAGGCAGGGTGCTCCTTGCCAACAATAGGAATAGGATGAGGGAAGAGAGATGAGCATTGTTCAAATTTAAAGAGGCGCTAACTCTCAGGATCATGAAAGTGCCAGTGTGATTCTGAGAGTGAGTGTTTTTTTTAGATTTTGCACCCCTCTCGCTTCACCCTAGTTTCCGCTCTGGTCTGGGAAGCAGTATTCATAATAGACAAAACACTCAAATATTCATCAACTGTGGAATAGATAAGCAAATTGTTATATTTATAAAATTCGCTTATATAGCAGTGAGAACAATGAACGAGTAATGTGCAACAGCACATATTACAAACATAATGTGAAGCATAAGAAGCCTGTCACAAAATGGTATGTGATTCTAATCATATAAAGTTCAAACCAGGCAAAACTAATCAATTTTGATACTGATCAGAAGAATGATTACTTTTGGAAGGGATATTAATTATGAAGGTATGCAAACGAGGGAGGCTCCTGGAGTCCTGGTAAAATTCAGTATCCTGATCAGGGGGCAATTCCATGGGTATGTTCATTTGGTAAACATCAATTGAGATGCATAAGACCATTATATGTATATATCATTATATGTCACTTATGATTTGCTCACTTCTCTATGTGTGATTCAATTAAAAACCTTACACCTCCCCACAAAAAATGTCAATAAGCACTGGAAAATGAACTTCTGGATACTGATATGCTGAAGAAAAGGAAGATGGGACTGGAGTGGGGGAGGGGCACCAGCGGTCTTCCCCTGTATCTGTAATGTTTCATCTATTTTAAATTATACTACTGAAACAAATATGGCAAAATGGTAGAATCTGATATTGGTGAGCACAGAGTTCATTGTTTCACTCTGTGATTTTCTTTCAAATGTTTCATACTTTTTATAAAAACCAATGTGAGTTATCTGGAGCTGGGATCTGATCCACCAAGAGGACAGTTCAACCCACATAATTATCAACACCTCTTGCAAAATGCTGTCAGTCTCTGCCTTCCCCAGTAGACTTCTCATTCTGCTCCATGCCAAGGCAAAATATGATATTTGCAACAAGCCCTTCAATTTTGTTCGAGAAAATCATGCAAAATGAAGAGAGCTTGCTTTAGCTTTCCTTTAATATTACAGATTTTAAAATTGAAGCTTCAAAAAGAATATCCTGCTCCTTTGTGTCTCCATCAAAGTCTGATGTTCCTTGAAAAACAAATTTCAAGTTCTGTTCGCCTCTCACTGATCGCAAATCATAGAAAAGATAATAAAAAGATTAACTTTACACTCATGAGGCCTTCTGTGTGAGAGACCTTCAACTGCACATACAAAGCTGAAAGAGTTTTTCACTCTTCCTTTCGCCTTTTAAGCTCAGTTTTATAAGAAACTACCAGAAATGCTCAGTCTTTTCATTACACTTCAGTTAGCTTTCTGTTCACCTCCATTTATGAAATGGCTTCCTCTTACATTAGAGATAGACTGGCTGGAAATCTTCCACCCTTCCCCATATCATCTCTGAGAGTAGAAGATCCACCATGGTCCAGGACCGAACCAACTTAATAGCTTTCAACAGATACAAACCAGCCCGAGAGGCTTCGTCCAACCTGTGACAGGCTCTATGAGTAAGCTCTCCGTAAAGCTGTTCCTGATCGCCACTGATTCCAGTTCCCTCCTAGCTCTGGGCTCAAAGAGAAGGGAGATGGGAAAATATCAAAGATGAATCCAAGGGGGTGTGGTGGCAAATCAACCATATGGAGGTAGGTATGATATAGTAAATAAAACAATGGGGTTACACGTTAGAAGCTCTATATTATAATTCTGATTTGCTGGGCTGAGCAACCATAAACAACTCCTTTTAACCTTTCCGAGTCCCTTTTCCTCTCTGCAAAATGAACAAGGTAATAATGCCTCTCTCCTTCTAGAGTTTTATGTGGTTCGCATGCTGTGAAACATTAAGAATGTTACATGGGCATAAGGCATTAAAAAAAATGCCTATCATTGGCTCAGCTACTAACGCAAAGCCTGGAACACACTGCTTAAGTTAGGTTTTGTTCTTTTCCCTATATGCTCAGTAGTCATTACATGTTGATTTCATTTCTTCTACTTCTTTTCACATCTTCTCAACAGGCTGTTTAATATCCTCATAACACACTGTGAAGTGTCAAGATATTTGAGCTTTTGCATTTCTGAGCTTTTCTTTTCAGTTTTGATGTGTCTGAAATGCTGTCTTATGGTTGAAATGAATACGTGCCATTTATAAGCAGATCACCAGCCGATAGACACTTCTCAAAAAATGAGTTAACCAGACATTCTTGAGTCATGCCATTCACCAGGATGGTATCAGAAAGGTTCAAGGTTTTGAACAGAGATGATTATGAACCATAAGTAAGGGAAACTTCCCAGTCCTAAAGCCATGCCATAGCCTGTGCCAGACTGCATGCTTTGGAACATCATTGCAGTAAAACTGACAAACTTTATTAGTTTTTCCTTACAGGGAAACACAGCATTTACCATTGGCAGTTTGATATTTCCTGTTTCATCTAATTTGGAGCTATTTACATTTTTTTAAAAACTGTATCTCCCATCTCATGTGTCTACTGGCTTTCAGCTCAAGCTCCCTCTCCCAGAAGATAGGAATGCTGGGGCCCATTCTTTTCTTCTCTTTCTGCTTTTTAACTTAATCTTTACCAAGAGATGAGGAGGCATTAAACTGATTTTTCAGAGTAACACATTTCACTGGTGGTCATGGTCACTACTTCGGCCATTTCATCTGTTTTTATGCTCCTACATGAGGCATGGTCTAAATCAATGAAATTCGATGAATAACTCACTTCAGGCCAACATTGTAGGCCTGGTTTCCTTCAATTTGGCAGAAGAGAAAATGTAATATTGTAATTCAGCCTCATTCCTTTGCCTTGTCTCCAGTCCAGTTTTATCAGACATGCTGCATTTAAAGTTATAGGGTACTTGTTTTCCATTAGTGTAGAAATTCTATGAATGTTCTCATCAGACGGATCTCTACAAAGCTGTTTTACAGCCTTTTTTCATTTAGGGTCATGAGTGTATGTACCCTGTAATTCTGAGGTAAAAGGGCAGGCTCGTACAGCCTACACTGCTAAATCAATCCCACCTTGCACTGGATAGTGTGCTTGGATGATGCAAAATGGGATTTCATCAAATTCAGGAGTCTTCTAGAAGTATCACTTGCAGAAAAAGTTAATGCCAGTTTTCAGTTATCATCAGTAGATGTACCTTCCAGATGCTATAGCCTATAGCTGAGGATCATTGGCCTTCCCTAGCAGCCTACAATATCCCATTCTGAGGAAATCTGGGAATATGATGACACTTAACCAGTTTGGGTCAGAAGCCAGAATCACAAGACAAAATTCAATATCAGGGTCAGAAATCAGGCAATAGCTACGATCGGCCAGCTAGGGAATAACCTCTGACCTAATACCACAAATCATAAGGGATTGCCAAGTCAAATAATTCTAGGTGACAGGAGCAAGAAGAACTCAGTGAGCATGGGGGTAGAGCATGGAGACCATGGTCAGAAGTTTCTCTGCCTCTTACCCCAGAAAAAAAGTCTAAAAGGATAATCCTGGGCCTAAGGTCAGTATGACTACTGCTGTCAAGTGACACTAAACATTTTAAGTAGCAAGACAGACCGTGAAAACATTTTCTTGACATTTTACTATAGAGCAGGATATTCAAAAAAGAGAATGAGGATAAGCATGTGTTTCAGGATCTTTTACTCTCCCCCTCTCCATATGGAAAAAGAACTGATTTCCATAAAAGGTGTTCTTCTGATTTTCTGACAGAATATCAATTCTACTTTTGTCTTGGTTCAAGAGATAATAGATCCTAACATCTGCACATCCTTCATGCAGATTTGTGACTGGGTTTCCAACAGTATGACTCTGCATCGTCATCAATCTCCTGTTACAAATGGGCAGGGCCCAAAGAATCCTCTATGAAATACTAGTATCTAGAGATGCTTTATTTTCTTTTTGAGGTGAAGGGAGAGCTTGCAGTAGTCAAATGTAATTTTAAAGAGCAAAATAACAAACCCCTCCTGAAGATTCACAAGGCTCTAACTTGTTAGTATGTCTAAAAATCCAACAATAAAACTCCCAACTCTCTGATTAACATTTTTTTTAACTTAATGTTTCCCCAAACCTGAATGCCCACAAATCTTTCTTTTCCATGTAACGGCTATTAGCATCCCGTATCACAGAACTGACATTCAGAGCAGCATATATCAGAAAACTGTCCTGTAGCTTTATAGGCATAAAGAGATTAGAAGTGTATGTGGGTGACTTGGCTCATTTCCTATCTCAAATGCTGATGAGATAAGAAAGGGGACAGGGAGGGGAAGGGAAGAGAAATGAAGGACCTTTCCTATAGGCACATCTGAGTGGTTAAATTTATTGCTACCATGTATGAATTACTATATTTATGGTTAAGAAGCCAAACATGACAGAAATGAGTAGGCTGCAGCGCTATTATACCTAGCTGAAGCAGGCTGCCCTGATTTATAATCACTTTTCGTCTAATCCTGTTATGTGAGAGGACAAATCCTTTTTCACATCCCTCAGGCCCATTGGAAATACTCTGTTCTGACTTGCTTGAAGGTGATTTCAGCAGCAGTCCTTTCCTGGAGGATCACTGGCCCATCGCCACCTTCTCAGATTACCTTTCAATGGGGCCCTTCCAGCCCTTGGGTCTGAAAGATCTGTCCTTGGGGTGAAGTGCAAGGGAAATACAGGGAATCAGGGAAGAGCAACCCCTGTTTCAGTTAGCTATTACTAAATTAAAAACTACCCAGCACTTAGAAGTGTAAATCAATGATTACGGCTCATAATTTTGTGATCTGGCTGGTCTTAGCGCTGTAATTCTTTTGCTCCTTGTTGTGTAGTTGAGGCCATTCATGTGGCTGCATTGAACTGGGGGCTCGCCTAGGGCTGGAATATTTCAGGTACCCTCTTACCCTCCAGGTCTCTCACACCATTTTCCAACCAGTCTGGACTTCCATACAGCCAGGCAACTGGGCTCCAAGAGAAGAAGAGGGGGAGCTTACAGTTCTTTTATGGCCTCAGCTCAGAAATCTCAAAACATCACATGATATATTCTGTTGGTCCAGGCAAATTGCAAGCCCAATCCAGATTCAAGGGTCCAGATTTCTTGAGGTGAGAGAAGCATCCACATAGAGAGATAGGAGGGTCATGGATGGTTACTTTTGCAGACCATCTACCAAAACATCCAACACTTGGCATTCTACAGCTTCAGCTGGTAGTAAACAGGAAAAAAAGTCGATATCACTTCTACAAACAGGGCCCTTTTAAAGCACATTCAAAATTTTGTCCTTTCTATCTAGACCTATATGATCCTTTAGAAAGCTAGAGAGGAAAAAAAAAAACATTACTGACTGCTACTGGGCTATAGGAGAGACTAAGCTAGCACCTAACTCATTCTACTCTCTCAATTTCGAAGGTTAACTCTTTAGGAGGTGACTGGAATATCTATCCTGGATTAACAGTAAGTTCCTTTATGGACAAATTGTATTCCCTGGCTACTCAGTAAATTATAAATTAAACTTCTAATCAGTTTGTGTTTTCATTCCTCACTTACATTCCTTCTCAAGGAATGAGCAAGTATTCTCCTTATCAACAGTCCAACTGATCTCTGAGGTTGGGTTTTGCCATATCCAGGGGAGAAAAGCTAAATACTTAACAATATTATCACCTTCTCTTTAAAAAGCCAGCTCATCTTTTTGTCTCGTTTACCATTTGAAGCATAAGGAAAAGATGAATGGGCTGGGAACTGCCTCTGGGTACCTTATGAGGGATATGAAGAAAGAGTCCTGCCCAAAAATAATCATCACAGCTGCCATGACATGGTGCTGAAATTTCACCACAGAGATTCATTTCATTCAGTTATGGTATTGACGTTCCTGGGATCCAAGGACAGAATGCAAAGATCTTAGGATAAGGGAATACGTAGCATCATCCTCATACATTAGCTTCCCAACGCGGAGTCAACCACTAAATCGGGGCCTCTGAACAGTGAGGAAAAACGAAGAGTCGGGGGTCTGTGAGTATGGTGGGTATGTCTCCTGTAGACAGGCTGAATGTCTCTGGAGTCCCGGGGGCACCCCAAGGGTAGAAGAGAAGGATGAAGAAACAGGACACACCTTTCTAATTTCATAACGTTATGAAGGTTGTTTATAGGAGAGAAAGAGAAGGCACAATAGAAGGAGTGAGAGAAAAGCAAAAGAATACATTTCTAGTACAATCTCCCTAGGTTACCTTTCAAGAATTTTTAAATCAATATTTTTCATAACTATTGTTAAGACCATGATGAAAAGGCATTAAGGAATCAATGTGCATAGCAAAGAGTTAAAAGAGGAATTTTTGAATAAAGCTTTACCCACTCTGGAAAGGTACAGAAAAGATTGTAAACCAAAAATAGCTAATACTTATATTGTACTTTCTATGATTTGGATAATATTCTGAGAATTTTACATATATTAGTTCATTGGCCATCACAAAAGTCCTGTGATGCAGGTGCTCTTATTATTCCCATTTTAGAGATGGGGAAACTGAGGCTAGAAAAGCAAATTGACTTGTCAGGGTCTCACAGCTAGTAAATAGGAAAGCCAGAATGTGAACCCAGGCAGTCTGAACTAGAACTCAGAGCCTCCACCCTTGATGACTACACTGTGAGCTTACCAGGGACCATTACAGACCCAAGTACTTACATATGCAGAGGACAGGCTAAAATGATAAGGAACCATTTTCAGTTCTGCCCTCAGAGAAAGAAAATTTTGAGTCTGGAGTTCGTTATTTCTTATTGAATTACTAATGTTATTGCTAGAATTTTTATTGTTTGTGCTTAACATTTATAGAATTAAAAAAGGATTAAAATATTTTCTTCAAAAACAACACATGAAAACTATTTTTCTAATATTTCTTTAAAGTAACCCAAAATTTTTGGTCAGACAATAATGAAAAACTGCCAGAAAAACAAATCTCCATCTCTGAGAAGCATTATTTCCTCCTTTACTTTCTTAAACCAAAGGTTGTGTCATAATGTCAAGTTCCCTGGTGCCTAGACATACTTAAGACACCCCAGTGCACATCAAGGGGTGGAATTCTGACCAGTCTGACCCTGTCCAGTGTGTGAGGAGACCTCTCTGCAAGGACCAGCTCTGAAAACACACCTCTCTATATTTCTTGTTGGTTAGCTACTTAGTCAAGTATAAATGCCAGAGATGTTTAATCATCATCTATCTTGTTCTCTACTACTTCTCTCCCTTTCTTCTCCTGACCAACTGATCAACCACACACATACATTCTCCTCAAATGGTGAAGGCGTTGAATCATTTCGTTCAGGTGAGAGATCTTAAAACTGCAAGTGCAATTACTTTAATAGATTTCCACCATTAGATCTAGCCACCTAATTTAATAGAAATCAAAATTACGTTATATCCAGAGAAGACAAGAGTATCACAATGTACCATCATAAATCTCTCTCAGTAAATTGTTAATGCTTGAAAGCACCCAGTCATAGGATTAGGAGGCTTGCTTACTGGAATGGAACTGTAGTATTCAGCATTTAAAATTCAGTGAGAGCACTTCCTGCCCTACGATATGGCCAAGTTAATTGAAGCGAATCACACATTAGGAATAAGAAGTGTTTCCAAAAGGTAACACTGAAGATACAATTCACCCAGAGTAAGCAAAAGCATCTCCAACTCCTACAGAGTCTCCCCCTAGTGGTTCCAAATCCTGCACGGCACTATCCTTCCAGTTAAGAGGAGATTGAAAATACATGAGGAACTTTCATGAGTGCTTACAATAATTGAGAGGACTGCTGGCATTTAATGATCATCAGCCAGTGATGCTAAATGTCCTGCAATGTTCTGTAGAAGGGTGCTGTATAGTGGAGAATTTCCTAACAGAAATAGCACCAAGAGAATTTTTATGGAACATTATATTACACAGTTGCCACGTCATCTCTCAGAGCCTCCAGTCTCCAAACCTACTGTCTACTTATCTGGATGAACAAATTAAATCACCACGTTGGAAAGTCATAATTTCCATCTCATTTTTAATTAAGAGGAAAGACTGTAATTCAACTCTACCCTGTCCCATTGAAAGAAATTAAAGGGATTACTTAAGTGATATGAATATCTAGTGAACAAAGAATAACAGGAGAAAATATCTCTTTAAGTACAAGTAATATCTATGGAATTATGCGACGACAGAAATAGCACCGAAATAGCACCAAGAGAATTTTTATGGAACATTATATTACACAGTTGCCACGTCATCTCTCAGAGCCTCCAGTCTCCAAACCTACTGTCTACTTATCTGGATGAACAAATTAAATCACCACATAATTTCCATCTCACTTTTAATTAAGAGGAAAGACTGTAATTCAACTCTACCCTGTCCCATTGAAAGAAATTAAAGGGATTACTTAAGTGATATGAATATCTAGTGAACAAAGAATAACAGGAGAAAATACCTCTTTAAGTACAAGTAATATCTGTGGAATTATGCGACGTAGGAGGACATCAAGTGGTTGGATTTGGAAAAGAGGCAGTGGGTGAAAACAAAGATTTGAGCCAAAGTAAGCTATCATGTCTTTCCTTCCATTCTTTACTTTCTCCCCAAAAAGTTATTGAGTGATTACTATCTGTAGGCATTATGTGAGACGTGGTGAAACAATGATGAGCAAAAAGTGACATGGCTTCTACTCTCATTGAGTATACTTCTTGTTGCAGGAGACTAACATTAATAAAATAATCACACCAATAAGCTAATGAATGAAGCCTAATATGATCATCCACCATTGCCAGTTGCAGTACCTCTAGATGCAAAGAGCACCAGAGGAGTATTAGCTGTGTCATAGTTCCTGGGTTCCATTATCAGCAAGTTAGTTAGGCCAGCCACAAAACTTTGATAAACTCATATTTTCCTAAGCATGCAAATTCACATTGCTTTGAATTCTAAGTGGCTAGGAGAGAACCTCATAGATATTTCAAGACAGAGCACTTTAAGTATGATTCATTTCAGTTCAAGATGAGTCATCAGGGATGAGTGGCCCCACTTCCAAATAGTTTTAATGACCACCTCCTAAAGAGCGCAGCAGGGCTATCAACACAGGTATCTTGAGATCCCTCATGGGGCTTTCAAGAGCAATTAGCACCATTAAACTAATTCCACAAATTCTTATCAAATAGACTTTGTACCTTCTTCCCTGTGAGTACATAAAGATGACTAAGCAGCAGCCCAAGGAGCTCCAGCTGGAAAAGGAGATATAACCACACAATCTGATAAGTGTCACATGAACACAATGGCCAAGTATCATGAGACCTCAGAGGAAGAGATTGTTTACTCCTGCATTGTGTTCTGAGATAACTATCTGGTTCCAAAGGAGAATGACTAGAGATGGAGAAGTTGACTCTTAGCTATTCTTGATATATTTAATGATGTTTGCTTTGGACAGACTATCCCAAGACCAGCAAGTCTGACTTTTTTATTAAGTCTAAATTCCCCACGGTGTTCTTTGTCTAAATCTGAGTGTGAAATGCTACCGTACTAGTAGGATGATTTAATTTGATTAGCTGGATGATAAGTTGGAAGACTTCCCTGCTGTGTAAATGGAGGCGGCTGTGACTTTGTTTACATACTTTGTGAATGTGACCTGCCTTTATTCCAAGACCCCGATACTCCAGCTGACAAAAACCCACCAGTGTAGCTGCTGCTACAGAGAATGGGGAGGGCCCTCCACCTTTCTGCCCTCTACCCTGGATTTTTCCCAGACAAGAGTGAGGGTCCACGGCAAAGCCAGTAGTTCTCAATCTGCTGACTCTCTTCCGTGTGGTCAAACTAAGGAGAACTCTGCTGCCTCTCAATGCTAGAGAAGCTGCTTGATTTACTCTTCAGGGTTTTCCATCTGGAAGCAGTAGGTCATCAAAACGAAGGCCTTATTTAGCTGCTAGGGAAATCAGAAAAACAACTGAGGGGTCCAGTGAGGCAAGAGAAGGAAGAATCCCAGAGTATAAGCTTCTCCCAGGAAACAAAACTCCAAGGAGTGAAAGAAAAAGTTAGAGATCCTAATTTTCCTTTAGAACTCCTACGCTTTCTCCCTCAACTCTCCCCACCTTCAGCTCGTTATCTTAATATCTGGCAGTTCTTGTTTAGGGGGACAAACAAGTCTGGTTCTACCAGGAGAGAGTGGTCCATAAGGAAGCAGTGAGCATCACTTAGGAAAGGCACAGTAAATGTCTCCTTGCCACATCAAGCTGATCCAGCTCACCTGTCTCTGTCAAATTTTGCAAAACAATTTCCTTTGAGGCTAAAAATGCTTCTGTCTTAGCGTTAGCACATTTCTCCCAGCTCTCATGAAAGCTATCAAATATGGGAGTTAGAATAATACCAATTCTTTAAAAAACTGGTACATCAGATTATGTCAAAGGACATAGTGTTATTTACACATAATGTCCATGAACATTATGATGGTGAAGATATTTATGTATAAAGTACAACCCACAAACATCTGAAGAGAACATGAGGCAACTGTTAATAAAACATACATATTTGATAATAAGGCAGCTGAAATAGGAAATCAAAAGGTGGTGATAACATCTTGAAACTTGGGCTGGAAGTAGGCATTATTAACCACATGTGAGAGCTCAAGAATGCAACACTGAGAGGTTAAAATTTTTTCACTCCACCTTGGCTTCCTCACAGTTTGCCTTTCTCAGTGACATCCTGGCTCTCATCTGGGGACCCATTGCTGGTGAAAGTCACCACCAGCTCTCCTCAAGCATCATAGAATGACTGACCAGGCTGAGATGTGATCTGGTGAGATATGACACAACTCCAAAATCTGGGAAGTGCGATGTTACAACTCTAATGCTGACATTTTAGAAGCCGTAGAACCACAGATTGATGTGAAATTATCTGATTATCATCCAGGTATAAGAGACTATTTTTTCCATTATCTATTGTTACTTAGAGGAAATGATCTTTGATAAAGATAAGTAATTCTGAGCACCGCTATGTGCCAAGACTACAATAATTAAGTAGAGAAAGAAGAAACCCAGTTCCTGCCATCAGAGAGCTTGGAGGATACAAAGGCTAAGAACGTGAGCATTGCTAAAGGTTGTGCAGTGGAGAGCTGGGCTTTGAGAATAAATGATAGATGTAAGTGACTTAGGGAGATCAGGGAAGGCTTTCCTATTTTACAGATTTGAGTTGAAATTCTTGTCCCTCAGGCAAAGGGGGACAAGAATTCTACTCAAACGAGGGTCTTCAGACCCGTTCTGGTTGAGGAACTATTTGTTGCCAATCTACAGCAACATTAGGACCATAATTGAGGGTAAGTGTTTACAAGTTTTTAGAGCAATTTGACAGAGTTATTTTATATCTCTCGAATCTAATAAAAGTGAGGTTTGTATTTTGTGTCTTATTTTATTTCTCTAGTATTTCACTTTTATTGTCCTTATAAAAGTATCAGCCTGTGATGGATTAGACAATTAAAAAACAACTGGTCTTTCATCACAGATAGTTGGAGGAGCATTGCTGCCGTCAGGAGGAAAACACATGTGAAGGGCCTGTGCTGGGACGAATCATGGCTCTGGGAGACCATGTGAGTCACCCCAGAGTTGGGTGCGTGGTGGAGATTCTGAAAGTATCAGCTTACACATGATGATGGAAGTGGTGATTATTATTGCAACCAACTAAGACAAGAGGATGAAAGCCAAACAGAAGAGAAGGCCTGTGACCAAGCCTTCAAGAGTTCCAGTGTGCGATGGTCTGAGCCCATTAGGGAGACAAAGGAGAATAAGCCAGAAAGGCTAAGGGACAATGTGTGGGCCCTTAGAAACCAAGAGAAGAGAGGGTTTCAGTGGTTGGAGTGGTCAGCCCTGTTGAATGCAACCGAGAGGACAAGCTGACTGAAAAATGTCACCTGGATAGAGTGGTATAGGGGTCATTGCTGGCTTAGCTGAAGCAATTTGGTAGAGAGGTGAGGCAATCTGGAAGTTGAGGAAAAGGAGACCGCAAATTGCATAATGGTAAAAAGGAAAGAGATTCATAGGTAGACATGGGTGTGAATGCAAGCTTTTTTTTTTTTTTGGATGGGGGTCATTATATTTTTGTTTTAATGAGAGAAATTTGAGTATTTTTTAAAGATGATGAACTCCTGTTGAGAGGGAGAGGTTGAATACTAAATACAGAAAGTAGAGAAAATACGTGTATGTTTTCTGAGAAAATGAGTGAGGTTAATATTCAAAGCACAATTAAGGAAAGTGAACTTAATCCCAGAAAAGAGAGTGTTATTGAAATAATAGCCTGTGAAATCTAAGCTGACTAGGTTGGAAAGAAAGAAGAGATGAAAGTAGTTGCACCATTGGACTGAGGTGTTTGTGAGACTGAAGAACAGTCACTGTGGAAAAGAGTGAACGAATTAGCTACAAGTAAAGAGCATTATAATCAAAAAACGGATCCTTGATTTAGTGATTTTTTGAAGAGGATAAATAGCTCCATATCTTTCCTATGTTATTGTATTTTTTTCTTTTTTTTAGTTCTTCAAGTTTTGTTATGACAACTCGTCTATCATTACTTTGAAACTATAGAAAGGCGTCTGTCTGAATTTTCTTATTTTCTAGGAGGATTCCAGTCTAAGTTCCTCTGTTTGCCACTATTCTTTTATTTATGGTAGGCATAAATGTGTATGGGTTTACTGCTCATATTCGCTGTGTCAATGCGTAGATGCCGTTCTGCTTCCTCCTGGTTATTCATCATCTCTGCGGTAGCTCCATCCAGGCCAACTACTGCTGAAGAGCAGGAGGGGAAGGGTGAAGCGAAGGAGCTAAAGCAGTGCCAGTTTTGATTTGGGTTTGTTACACTCAACTAAATTGGATGTGTCTTCTGCCATGAGACACATCTCCCTGCAGTGTTCACACTTTGGGGAATCAGGGAAGCTCACACTGAAGCCCTTGAAAGTTCCAGAAACTTTATCAATGCTACAGTTCCCTCTCTCCCTCCTCACCTAAGGCAATGTCCTTGCCTAGACACTCTGCCATAAACAGCCCTGCTTCCTCACCTTGTTGTAATGTAGAATTAGGTATCTCCACGGACACTTTTCTTCTACTCCTAGATGTCATCCATCTAATCAAAGATCATTAGATGGGCCTTGGAGAATTATTTCACTTACTTTTTGAGCAGGGACCATAGACTGGCAGCCCACAGATAGAATCCAGCTGGCAGATAATTTCATTTGGCCCACACAGTTTTTGAAAGATGGGAACATTTCATATAAAAATCCATCTTCCTAGCTTCTTTTAAAAAATCAGACAATCTGGCAATCTTCGATGGCAATTCTGCGTGGCAAAAAGTGGCTGGGTCTGAGCTAAGGCTGTCCTCTATACATGGGCGTGCCATTGACTTCTCCTGATTCCTTACTGCCTTACATTCAGCTCTCTTCAGAGTTCATTGGCCACTTGACCCCTGATTTTAGAGGAGCTACGTGGTATTGCTCTAATCACCTTTCCCTGAGTCCACATTGCCTTCCATTTGGCAGATCATTTTTATGCCTAATGTTTGGGGTTTCTGGCTATATTCTATTTTTTCCTTCTTTCTCAAGGTGGATTTTATTTTTTATTTAAACTTTTTGGAGTCACTTTTTCTATTCGTCATTCTTCTTTTTATTATTCGGTGTATTTAAAGGGAGACTACAGTAAAAATGTTTTTATTTCATCATAAATATGTGAAGTCTTTCTTATTTGCCTTTTCGATATCTTCTACTTTCAAAATATTTGAGTATTAGAAATGATGAAATTGTTGAAAAATGCTTTAAGCACCCCAAAATGAAGTACTATGGTATCACACACAAAAAAATTAGTAGTTGTCCATGTATTAATGGAAGAATCAAACAACAGAACATAAAGAAATTTTAAACTAACCTATTTTCCTTTGTTTCTTTTTTCTTTAGTTTTCATGGTAATCTGGATATGCAAAAAAAAAAATGTAAATAGCTACTTTTTAGAAAACACTTAAACATAGTATCAGAGGTGAAGAAAACTCATAAAGACTGTCCATTCCCAGCTGGACACAGCCTATGTATCGTGTTCAAGGTATACAACAATGCCCTGAGAATTTATAATGCTACACAGGTAGATGTGAGCATTTTTTTTTTTTTTTTGAGAGAAGATCTGCACCCGCGAAGACAAAGGAATGCTGATCAGACTTTGACCCCATCACTTCCCAGTGGGATTAGGGTACAAGACTCCTTAGCAGTCTCCCTGCCTCCATTCTTGCCCTTCTGGGGTCCAGTCTCCCATTGGGCAGGCAAGATATTCTTTAAAAATATTATCCACTAATGTTCATCTATTCAAAACCTTCCAATGGCTTCTCACGCACTTAGAATAAAATCCTTGGCACAGACTTCAAGGCCTTACATAATCAACCACTCTGACTTCTGGGTCTTTTTCCTTTCCTCTCTGTGCACCTTTCACACTGACCTTCTTCCTGTTATTCCTGAACAAACCACATGTGCTGTGGCCATGGAGCCTTCTCATTTGCTGTTCCATGTGCCTCTCCTCCTGCTTTCTCATAGCTTGGCTCCTCCTTGACATTTGGGCCTCAACTTAAATGTCAGTGCCACAGAAGTCCTCCCTGATCAATCTATCTAAAAGTATCTCTTGGTCACTATCTGACACATGATCTTCACATAGTATTTATTACCATCTGAAATTAGCTTCCTCATTTACTTGTCTGTCTTGTCCTCTAGCAATATTTTCTTCTTGAGAACAAGGACCATGTCTTCTTTCTTTACTGCTATATCCTCAGCTCATTGGTTGAATGACTGAATCTTATAAGGTGACGTCATGGGACTTAGAGAGGGATAATGGTTCATGCAAAGACACAGAGCTCATCAGAGGTAGATATCATATAATCTACACCTCCTGAAATAATCCAGAAACTTCATAATCCCTTAGTTTAGCAAAAGGGAATGGTTAAAAGATAATAAAAAATAAAGATGGATATTGTGGGCCAATTTTATTTTATCAATCTTAATAAAATTTTTATTTTGTAAGACTATACCATATTTTTTTATATATATATATGTATTTTTTTATATTTGGTGATAAAGTCTTTTCGAAGAAAATGTACTGATATTTTCTAAAGGCTGCCCACCAATTTCATTAAATTTCATAAGAATTATTTGGAAGCAGTCTAATCAACATAGTCATTTAATTTCAGTTCATTTACCATGATAACTGAATGCAATATTATCTATGTTTGTATTAATACTTATTTTCAAAGAATGCCATACTATGCTATTATTTACTATTCCACATGGTTCTTCAACCACTTATAGTAATAAGACTCATAACAGGGCAATAATAAAACTATTAAAGTTAAATGTATATAATTTCTTTGTCCTCCGAAGAAATCGAATTGCTAGTGAGTTGAAATTTTCTTTATCAGACTCCAACAAATAAACAATTAACTGCTAGGGTTGCTAATTGAGTAAATTACTCCTGAATGACTCCAGGGCCAGATGAATCCCTGTAAGCTGGGTGTGAATCTTCCTTTTGACAAAAACTCAGAGCCATATTCAGAGCTGAGAACTATGGCATAGTAGCTCACCTGCATAGTGTACAAAGAGGGGAAAAAAGTTTTGTTTTGTTTTGTTTTTTTAAAAATTAAGTTATCTCAGTGAAGCAAATATCAAAGTTTCTTCTTACCAGAGCTACAAAAAAGTCCACTAGAAAGGAAACTGTTTCCCCTTCTAGAGAGATTCATCTTTAAAAAAAGGGGGGGTGACGTGGGGCGGGTGTTGCATCCAGTTTGAGACAATTCATTTCCTAGAACAAAGCAACAGCCTAACCCTTTACTCATTTAAAAAAAAGTGCAGCTCGCTGCCAGCATTCATTTAACATCATGCGTAGGAATGCTACATTTTCTAGGATTTGACATTTTCAGTGATCAAGAATTACTATATTTCGTAAATGGAAATACCACTACTAAAAACAGAATGCTATAAATAGAATGATGTCATTTGTTTCCAAAGACTATCGATATACTAGGGCGATGCGAAAATAATAATAAAAGGGAGATATTTATGGCAAACTTTGGGGGTAAGGTTAGGACTGTAACCTGCAAGTTATCTCTGGGTAAGTTCAGCCATAAGCACCACCGGTGAGCATTCTCAAGGCAAACGAGAAAAGGGCTAAAGACTCACAGGGCTGGAAAGGGTTTGCAATCTCAAACTCAAGCAGAAAAATAAGGGTCTCCTGGGAAGAGAACCATCAGCCTCCTCACTGCCTGTCATGCTTCCAACACAGTAGGAGCCTGGAAGAGAGGCTGACTAACCAAGAGCCTTTACAGTACAGTAATTCTCTGAGCCTATGTGAAATCTTAACTGTTAAACTAATCCCACATCCACATTTTCTGTTTTCGGTTCAGGCGGAGAATGGAGAAGAGTAAGTAGACGAGGAGGAGCGTGTCCACTCAGAAGACTCAGGGTGTGACGCTCCTCCTGAAGCCCTGACTTTCCGTGAACCTGCTCCAAGGTAGTCGACCTCACAGAGGTGGCAGCTATGAGGTCAAGGCAAAATGAAAAGTAACCTTCAGGAACATTACTTGGTGTTCCTGATTTGGAGTCAGGAGACAACACAATTTTTAGGACATGAAAATCTCTCATTTTGGACTGTAAACCAACTAAGTCAATGAGGCTGTTAGCTGGAGAAATCAGCTCTGATATTTCTATTTCTCAATATTTTATTTAACAAGAAGGAAAGTCTTCTAGTCACAGCTTCAGACAAAACGTACACCAAGCATCCTGGACTCAGCCAGGTAACCACTCTCTGCCAGATCCTTCCTCAGCACACCGAAACCTACTTATCATAATTCCATGTGGACATGGAGAAATATCCTGGCAGAACTAGAGTGAGTCTGAAAGTGTATGAGAGACCGTTTGGGGTGAGAGATTACATAAACCCAGATTTCCTAACTCCTCCAAGTTACGACTGTTTTTAGCAGCAGCAGAGGCCAGGTTATCTGAACATGTGATACCTATCACTAAAATTATCAAACATCAGAATTCACTGAGTGTATGAAAAGAAAAGGACATTTCCATCAATTTATTTTTCTATTCAAAAATTTTCAATGACACCAACATCCTGCAACAATCAAATCTGTCTTTCAAGGCCCCTCTAATCTTCATGCTCCTACAATCTGATTCATCGCCCTCTGCTCCTGCAGACGTGCCTTCCACTCCAGGATGGCTGGCCACCTTTGTCCTACAAACTCTTCAATTTATTTCCTCATCCCACACTCTTTTTTCATCTGGAATATCCTTTTTCCAAATTCAGGTCAAAAAAAACTTTCCCTGATAATCCCAGCCTTCACTGATTCTTCTGTAACAAAATCCCTTTCAGAGGAGGCACCACACTATTTGAATTACATTTCACATCTTCTCTATAACTAAAATAAAAATTCCGTGAACACAGGATCCAATATCCACTATTTCTTCATAAAAGAAAAAGTTTTGGCATAATGGTGAGCACTCAGTAAGTTGTCTATAAATTTTAGTTATTTTTTTGTCCTCATTTTTGACTGTTACACATGCCAAATTCCATGATGATAAATACAATTTCATTAGGAATGTTTTGGACAAACTTGTCAAAGCTCATATAATACTTATAATATTAAAGAAAGATGGTCAAAAAGTAAGCTACTTTATGAACTGTATTTTTAACAACTATCAGCCTAATAATGATTGTGTACTCCTTTACCCCCATGGAATTTGAATTTAAACGCTCGACTTGCCACCATGTAAGTGACCATGTCATACATAAGTACAAGAAAACCTAGCAAACCTCCCAAGGAAAGCCTAAAAGAAATCTCTTCTCAAAATTTTAAGTCAGCTAACAAGATTCCCCAGACAGAAGGCAAGAATGGATGTGTATTTTTGATATCTCTCCGGATCTGAGAGTCTCAGTTCTCTTCTTTTACTCTCTAGTTTCAAAATTCATCATTTGAAAGCAATAGGTATGACAGAGAGAATCCAAAAGGATTGTCTATTTTGTCCTTACCTCTTTCTCCAATGAGACTTATTGTGGTGGGGTGGGGTGGGGAGCATAAAATGAGAATTTCTTCATTCTTAAAGAAGTAGCCTTTTCAGAGTTCCTAGCAGGCACAGTTAATTGTTGTTGGTATCTGCTGCTGGTTGATCATTCTCTTTCCACCCCCACTCCCACCCCCACCTCTCCAGCAGGAGAGAGAGGGCAGAGGAGGAGATACCTTAGCAGGTAGTTTCCATTTGTCTTGTGACACATCTGCCCTGGGAAGGCAGAGGTTCAAGGTCACGCTATTTGAGTAACACAGGAAAAGGAGAGGGCTGTCTTAGTAGGTTTCTTGTAGACTACAGAGATAACATTACCAAAAGACACAGTCCCTAGCAGCAAAGTTAATCTGAGGGTCCAGGTCAAGTACTTTGCTTTAGGTTGGCTTTAATGAATGGGAAATACATGTTCCGTCTGCTGATGTGAGCTGTTTTAAACAGAGGAGTTTTATAAGGCCTGCCTGCCCCCGAACATCTCCGTAGATGATAACCTGAAATTCTCAACGTTATAGTTATTCTTGTGTTTGACATGTTATTTCCAGGAAGCCATGTTTACAATGCAACTGCAATCCTGATGAGAATCCTCTCCATCCCGACTCTCCTTAAACTTGGATGGGATTGGCTTTAATAAGCCAGAAGAAAGGTAATGTTCTTCTACTATTTCTACTGATACTCAAAGGACTTGTGTCCTTCTGGCTTATCCACCTTGTAGAAATCAGCTGAACTTCCCTCCCCACCCCCACCCCACACCATTGGTTTTCATGTGACCCTCAACCTTTTCAACGATTTACAAACAGGTCCACACACGATCCATTTACCATATACTTTGGGACCTCAGTCAATTTTCATTTGAAGATTTTGATGACATCATGAAGCATGTTTTCTCTCCAACTCCAGTCTTTCTTCCCACTGCCTCAACACCTCTCCCTCTCCCTCTCTCTCAACTTTCTCTCTCTCTGGAACAAAACAAATTGCTTCTCTTTTCCTAGTAATAACTGTGTTCTGAGTACTCTGTGTTGCTTGAGCACGCCCCTGTGGTTATGCTGTTTCCAAGAAGGATATCTCGGTATTTCTTCCAAAGTCAGGGCTTTCTAGCAGGAATTTTAGTCAATATTTTGTTCACCTCTTCGCCTTTGCAGTCTGATGTGATAAAGCAACTGATACTGACACCTGGTTGATAAAATCTGTAAAGAGGAAGAGAATTGAAGAGAATAGGAACCTGAGCTTTTATAGCAGAGAGAGCTGAGTAAAACCACCCACCCAGAGCCTAGAGAAGCTAAATAAGGTCCTGAAAATACTGATGGCAAATCACTTGAAGCCAAATCCCACCTGCTTCTCAGTTTTCCCTTTGGATGGTCCAAATCACAATCTTTAACTTTCTTAGAAAATACTTTGTCATTTTTGCACTTTGGCTTTATAGAAGGGAAAACTACCACTCACTAGAAAGCCAGTATATGTAACAACTTGCTCAGCATCTAAGTGACATAACGGAATATTTTTCCTAGTTACTTGTGTTCACTAGTGGAGCCTCAAAGCCATTTAAAACCTAGCCCCTACCTATTCAACTTCCAACCACAAGTACTATGGTGCTTCAGGACCCAGTGACCCGCACTAACACCGGTCTCCCTGCTACACCACATGACTTCAGTGTGCTGACCCCCCATGTCTGGACTATCCTCTCCTCCTGCCCAGCCACCAGAACTGAAATTAAGCATCTCTTTTCCTGACAAATCTTCCCCAGCCCAATCCACTCTATGGTGATTTAAACTCCTCTAACTACCCATGTATATATTCTTTTCTAGCTTTGGACGTTTCACATGATATGGTAATTATCTGTTCATTTGCCCTTCTCCTCTGGGAGATGTCCTTGAAAGCATGGCTGGCATCTTATTCATCTCCACATCCCCAATGCCTAATGCAGCCTATTTCATAGGAACCATATGATAAATGTTAACTTCATGTATTTCTCCCATCTCCATAAGCTGTTTGAGAAAGAACAGTATTTTTGATCTTTTACAGCCCCTACCCTATCCAGTTATGATGTTTGTAAATCACTTTAAAATTATTATTGAGAGTTGCTTTAACTCTCAAGGTGTATTGAGAGTTAAAGCAACACTCCAAAAACACAAAGCTTCCCTAATCACAAACTCACATTCTGGCAGAGAACAAATACATTTAAGCTGAGAGGCTATATTCCAGAGGTAGCTCTCCATCCATATCTTGGTCAATGCCGGAGGCTTTTCTCATTTGCATAAGCAACTTCATTATTACATTTATATTGATGAAAAGAGTGATATTAAGACTTGTGAGGTGATGTCATCAAAATGGCAGAATAAAAGTTTTCTACCATCTTTCTCCCTCCTCCAAAGAACAGCAATTTCGACCATCGCCTGTGGGTGAGAGTGCCTCTGTGGAAGTCCAAGAGTCTAGCAGAGAAGTTCCAGCACACCATTGGAGCAAAAAAAAAAAAAAAGTTTGGATACATTGAAGAGGGTAAGAAGAACGGTAAGGTTTCACTTTACTCATGTCATCCTTCCCCCAAGGCAGCAATTCAGTGCCAAGAGATACCTCCTCAGCCCACGATTTCTCCTATAGGGAACATGAGAGCATGTCATTGAGCTTCCCCAGCTGTGCAGGATGCTGCCAAAGAGTTCCATTTTTCTCTCACCCTACCCAGAATACTGAGGCGTACTGTGTGACAGTGGGCGGGGGGTGGGGGGTGGCACAAGGAGGGGAGTGGCAGAGAGTGGCTGAGAGAACAGCAACCAGGACTCTTGGAGAGCATCAGAGGGATACAGATACTAGTAACCACTTCTAAGTTTCCATTAGAGAGCCCATCCATGAGCTACAGGGGATGCCTCAGCGGCAGATCCCACCAACTGGCCCACAAGCACCCACAACACTCCACACAACTCACTCCCACATACATCCTTACCTATGGCCAGCATCCCGTGCACATCCCCCAGAACAATGAGAGTTTGAGCAGACAGCTTGTGAGCCTGTGCAGAAAGCTGGCCCAACTCTGTGGGTTTAGAAGAAAGTACACAAACTTGAGCATTCAGCATCGCCCCAGGGAAAACAAACAGGAGGCTCTCAACAGCTGGCCTGGCTTTGCAGGATCAAGAAAAGGCATACAATCTTAAGAATTTTGTGCCAGAAGGGAACGAAAAGTGTGGAGCAGGAGTATCTATAGAAAAGGTCTTAGAAAGCCTCAAAATACCTAACAGGGTTGATGGAAGATATTTCTTTCTCAAAGCCCAACAGGAAAGAATGAAGGAAGTGATTGTTTCTTCAAATGCACAACAGCAAAGCAAGACTTCAAGGAACATAAAAAAATCAAGGAAACATGACATCAGAAAAATACAGCTATTTTCCAGTAACCAACCCCAAACAAATGGAAATCTGTGATGTGCCTGATAAAGAATTAAAAACAATTGTTTTAAGGAATCTTAGTGAGCTACAAGAAAACACAGAAAAACAATTTAACAAAATCAGGGAAAATGTACGAACTAAAAAAAGTTTATCAGAGAAATAGAAATCATAAAAAAAAGAACCAAATTCTGGAGCTGAAGAATACAACAAATGAAATGAAATGAAATGAAGAAAAAAAAAATGCAATAGAAATCATCAATAGCACACTTTGAATTAAGCAGAATAATCAGTGACATAGAAGACAGCTCATTTGAAATTATCCAGTCAGAGGATAACTAAGAAAAAAAGAATGAAGAAGAGTCTAGATTACATGAGCCATGTAATAACATTAAGAGAAACAACCTATGCCTTACTGGAGTCTGAGAGAAGAGAGGGAAAAAAGTGCAGAAAGGTTATTTAACCAAGTAACATTGAGAACTTTCCGAATCTGGGCAGATAACTGGACATCTACATTCATGAAGCTCCTAAGTCCCCCCAAAATTTCAACCCAAGAAGATCTTTTCCAAGGCACATTATAATCAAGCCATCTTAAATAAAAGATCAAAAGAGAATTTTAAAAGCAGCAAGAGAAAATTCTTCACATACAAGGAAACCCCAA
>NW_006436298.1:38598223-38604908 GCF_000325575.1 Pteropus alecto
AAAACATCCAAGTAGTAATACTTCGCCTGGTAAAGTCTTTTAGAATTAAAGGACAAATAGACTTCAAGACAAACAAAAGCTGAGGGAGTCCATCCCCACTAGACCTGCCTTACGAGAAATATAGATAGAAGTTATTAAAGGTGAAATGAAAGGACGCTTAGTAAAAGAAAACACATAAAAATATAAAGCAACTGGTAAAGGTGAGTATATGATCAAATTTACAATACTCTAATACTGTAATATGGTCACGTTAACCACTTAATTCTAGTATAAAGGTTAAAGGACAAAAGTAGAAAAATACAGCTATGATCATTTATTATGCACAATAAAAAAAAAAGATGTGAATTGGGACATCATCTTCTTGCCTAATTGCCCTGGTTAGAACCTCTCATATACCTTACTCTTTTCTTAACATTTTAAATCAAGTATGGACAGCCAGCCTATCTCCATTTCAATCTACTCCCACTTCAATCTACCTCCTTAGGATACTCCTAACCAAACTGATGCTTGAGAATCATAAGATCAGATGACTTTTAAAAGGTAGGGAATTAGCTATTAGGCAATAGTTTTAGAGTGTATTGTTCTATGCCTATATTGTCCTTCCCCATTCCCCTAGATTCTTAATCTCCTCTAGAGTCAGAAGATGCAGCTAAATGGTCTCTAATGTAGCAAATGAATAGGTGACTTTGACCTCATTCTACCTTGATAGGAATTCCTGCAGCATGATTCCCACACAACAGCTAGCGCAAGCTGTAGGAAAAGACTGATGTAGGATTCAAACTTACTGGGGTTACTGCTGCAGCCTCTCCTGAGTTGACTTTATGGTGTTAAGCAGGCTTAACATGTTTAATAATTGTTAATATTCATAACTCCCCCAAGTATGACACTTGGGAAAGATTAAGATCAAGGAAATTAGAATGGCATCAATTATAATCAATTATGCAGGGGAGTAACCTCACCTCATAAGTCTCTTAAACTCACATGGAATAGAAGAGATTCAGACTCATTGGACTCATTTGAAAACCCCTGTTGTGCTTATTAAAGCCACAGTACTTTTGATTAACAAGAGGTCTGGGTTACCAAGGACCTTTTCAAGTGAAGCCCTAGGTAGCCATTGACATTTTCCTTCGTTTCACTTTTCGTTCAGCTAAATATGCAGAAAGGGTCTATGGGAGTTTGTACAGAGAATATAGCATTATGGTCTATGTAATTACAATGGGTATTACTTAGTAACTCAATAGCAACCTAAGTGAGCTGGATGTTCTGAGCTATCATTTCTTTTCAGAACTGTTGCTGATTTCATCCGTATCTTGTGTTCCTATTTACGCTATTCGTTAAGCTTCCATTAGGCTCAACGGGGTGTTCCAAAATGACCTTAGGTAATTTGATCAAGCACAATTTTCAGATTATTTTTGGCAGATAATGGTAGTCTCCCAAAAGTTTGAGGTGAATGCAGGTTAGCTATTCCCCCAAAAACTTTGCTACCAAGTTATAAAGAAAATATAGAACTAAATCTTCAGGATTTGGGGTTAGTCAAAGCCTTCTTAGATGTGAAACCAAAAGCATAAGCAACAATAAGGAAAAAGATAAACTGGGCTTCCTCGATATTCAAAATGTTTGTGCTTCAAAGGATATCATCAAGAAAGAGAAAAGACAGCCCCCCAAATGGAAGAAATAGTTGCAAATTGTATCTAGGAAAAATAAAAAATGCTCACAACTCAATAATAAAAAGACAACCCAAATTTTTGAAATAGGAAAATGATCTGAATAGGCATTTCTTCAGTGATGTATAAATGGCCAATAACCATATGAAAATATGCTCATCATCATTAACCATCAGAAAAATGTAAAGCAACCACAAAGAGATACCATTTCACACCTACTAGGAACCAGAATTGAGAAAATTTTTTATTTAAGAAGAATCATGCCTCACAGAAGAAGCTCCTTTATTAAAATGGGAAGCATCGAGAATTCTGTTCCTAA
The DNA here is from genome assembly GCF_000325575.1 of Pteropus alecto. Classification (NCBI taxonomy): domain Eukaryota; kingdom Metazoa; phylum Chordata; class Mammalia; order Chiroptera; family Pteropodidae; genus Pteropus; species Pteropus alecto. The sequence continues at coordinate 38,600,207 of NW_006436298.1, forward strand.
GAAAACTACATGTTTAAAATCCTTAAATGTAACAGAAATTATTCTCTTTGAATTTTTTCAAAAACATTCTTAAATCAATGAACGCTGCATTATGTGTAAAGAGATTTTTAAATTACGTAAACACTGTCAATCAATCACATTTCTTTATAACCATGCAAGTAAAATGTGATATGCTGATGGATCACCCTTTGACTTTGGATGGACTTCTGAGCAGCAATTGATGCTGCTACTACTGGTTGTCTTAGAGTGTAATACTTGCTGTCTCTTTGTGGGTTTATTAACATAGTGAGTTTCTCCAAGAATCTGTTGTGCAGTTAGAATAAGTTGACAATAGGTACGTGGGTGGATCCTTAGCTGTTATAACTAGAAGGTCTAACCTCTTACATTTCCTGTAACATTATCTACAGGCAGAGAATATGCTGTGTTTCTCCTCAATTATATCTGGTTGCCTATATGACTGAAAGTAAATCAGTCAGACTCAGAGAATATCATTAAAAATGATTCACTTGAACATAATTTAAAGAAATAAAAATTCATAAGGTACTTAAGATGGCTTTAATCTTAACTACCAATATTCACTATAGAATATACACACAAATTTCAAAACCAGAATTGAACTACATAATTCTACAATTCAGGGCCTTAGAAAGCTTGATATCCAAAGTAGGTACCTTTCATATCTGCCCATGGCTTACTTCAGTTATCCAATTACTTTCTTGAAATGTTAGCTATTGATAGAGATAGCCTTTTATATTTGGCCTTTTCTGATTTCCCAATTTCTACTATGCTTATTCTACCTAGCTTGCACCTGGATTTCCTCCCATTTTTATAACTTTTAAGCAACAGATCAGCCACACCTCCTCTGGTAGCCCATAGTTATTGTTTTCTTGCTAATAATTTCCTCATAGCTTATTTCTAAATTTTTTAAAAATTCTATTTACCTTGATCTATAAGATCCTTCACTCCTATATCAATCTTATTAGTCTGTGGCTTACATCCATTTACAAGTGAGTCTTAAGAGTATACTAAATTACTTTTCTGTTGAGATTCAATATCACAAATGTAAGCTTTACTGAAATGTAACTTTTGAAAATACATTTAACTGAAGCATGGTAAAGTTTTAAGAAAAATTAGAAGTGCTGGCAGACCATTTTCTTAGCTGAGGGAACACTGTGCACTTCAACACAAAAGCAGAAAATAAATATAATTGCCTTGGGACGAGAGAGACAATGACTCAAAGGTCATGAGTTCACTACTAAGAACTAGAAAATATTCAAGCATGACTTAAAAGAATAAACACAAGTAAATAACACCATAAATAACAACAACAGATAACAGCAAAATATTTGGCACACATAATAGAAGTTTAATACCCTTGATACACAAGTAACTCTTACAAATCCAGAAGAAAAAGAATCTATGAAAAATAGGAAAAGAATAATAACAAGACAAATAGAGATATTACTGGTTAATGCTCAGATAAAAAAAGAGTATTCGATCTTACTAATAATCAATGAAATATAAATTTAAATTATAGGTTTTATTCTCAGATTGAGCAAGGTAAAAAAAAAAAAAATCAATGTTGAAATTTCTTTCCATTCCTATTATTGCCTAACAAATATTTAGCAACTTAAAACAATCATTTAATTCTGTTCACAGATTCTGTGGGTCAAGAATTCAGAAAAGGTACAGTGGAACATTTTGATTCCTCTCCATGATATCTGTGGCCTCAGCTGGCAAGACTCGAAAGCTAGAGGTAACAAGATGGCAGGGAGCAGGAATCACTCGGAGGTACCCTCACTCACATGGCTGGCAGTTTATGCCACTGTCAACTAGGAACTCCTCTGGGGCTGTGGGCCAGAATGCCAGCCTGTGTCCTCTCCCCGTGGCCTGGCATGAAGGCCTTATTCTTCTTATATGATAGCTCAGGCCTCCAAAGACAAGGGTCCCAAGGCAAGCAGGTAGAAGCTTGTCACCTCCTATTACCTAGCCTCAAAGTCGTATAGTATCAAATCTCCTGAAGTCACAAACCTGCCCAGATTCAAGGGAAGGGAACAGACTCCCTCTCTCAATGGGAGGTGTATCAGTCATTTTGTATAAAGACCACATGAGAAGGGAGATTTTGTTGTTGCCATATTTAGAAGTTATAATCTGCCACAGAAAACAAGAAAATGCATACTCATAAAATGCCAAATGTAACCTGGTATCTTTCTGAATGCTTAACTGGCAATGTAAACCAGAAGCATTGTAATACTTCTAACACTTACTTGCAAAGTAAGTCTTCTTCCTAAATCATATTCTAAATGGGAAATTAATAGATCCATTTCACTACTCGAATATATCAATTACAATCTTCTACATGTAAAGAACTGGTTTCATAGCACCTCATTTAATGCAGATTTTTTCTTTCTTCCTAAATCATATTCTAAATGGGAAATGAATAGATCCATTTCACTACTCGAATATATATTACAATCTTCTACATGTAAAGAATTGGTTTCATAGCACCTCATTTAATGCAGATTTTTTCTCCTGGAATATGTTTTACTAAATGAATTTTTACACATTCATTTAACAAATAAGTACTGAGTTCCTACTAAGTGTCAGGAGCTCTGCTAGACATTGATCAAACTAGACACCATCCCTGCTGTCAGAGAATCAGAATCTACTGGAGAGGTGGATATTAGATAATTAGATAATTATAATTAGAACCTGTGAGAAGTGCTTTTAAAATAGTGCAGGAAACTATGAGAGGATTTCAGGGCAAATCATATTTGGCATAAAAGAATCAGTACTAAACTGAGACCTGAAGAATTACTAGAAATTTACTGTTTGGGGGTAGGGAGAATTCACGTAAACGTTGAGAAGCAAGAGACAGGTTGGCATGTTAGATGCCATAAAGGTGGCTAAAGTTGGTCTGATGTACTTTCTGAGTGAAGAGAACAAAGGCGCAAGAGGAAACCAGAGAAGTAGAAGCACCTAGACCACCCATGGCCTTCTATTCATATTAAATATTTTATATTTTATTATCTGTGCATCAAGCACTCTTGGAAGGTTTTAAAGAACTGAAGTATTTTCCTTTGGTTTTGTAAGAATTCTTTGTATATCAAGCACTGGCAGAAGATTTTTAAGCAGGAGCACAACATGATCTCATTTATTTGTATTTCCAAACATTGTTCTAACTTTAAAGGATGGAGATGAGGAAGAGGAGGAGGAGACCAGTTACAAGTACACAGAGGAAAACCTGGTGAGAGGCAAGTATGGCTCGGGCTAGTGTGTTGGCATTATAAATGAGTTAAGATATATTTGACATTTACTGGGTATTCAAAACCCAAAACTACAAATTTCCATACCACTCATAACCATATAAATGGGTATAACCTTTCTAGAACACATCTTGGCAATATATTGAAAGCCTTAAAATTCTCTTTAACTCAGCAATTCCACCTCTAGGCATTTATCACAAGGAATAATCATGGATATGTGCAAAGAGTTAGCTCAAGGGATATTTAAAGCAATAATGTTATAAATAAGGTTGAAAATTATCAAAAGATTGTTGCCCAGATCTTGGTTTCTAAATATGATTTTCCTATAAAAGGAACTAGGGCTGCTTGGTGAAATGGCTGATTCTGGGTTTCGGGCAGAAAAAATACAAGATGAGCGTGGCGCTGAAAGTAAGTACTCAAAAAACGAAAGGATGAGGGAATATCAAAGGGACATAGGAGCTGACCCAAAAGATCTCCCAATGGCCAAAGCTAGAACATTTTTTATATGTTATAGTGATAAATATAATAATGTAGTAATAGATTACAAGTATAGAGTATAAAATATGCATGAGTCCCCGCTGGTAGAAGTACCTGATAGAATAAAGAGGAAGAAAGAGAAATCTTTCTTACAGAAGAATTCCAAATAATTTATGCAAATAACCTGCTTCGGGAGATAGACCTCACTATTCTTAACCCCTCCACTCCACCTTAGCTTTACCCCACTACACTTCTCTGAAGCAACAGCTCTTCTCCTACGCCATTCTGGGCTTTGTGCTCTCAGAGGCCATAGGGCTCTTTTGCCTGACGGTGGCCTTTCTCATCCTCTTCACCATGTGAAAGGTGTGTTGGACTCTGTGACTTGCTACTAATGAATAGAGAATGAAACTGTGAGGAAAGGTAACTTTACAGTGGAGAACCTGGTAAACCTCGCTCTGGCTAGACTATGAAGTTCAGCATTGCCAGTGATAAGGCATGCGGATACCACACTCAGTAGGATGTGAGGACACTTCAGTCCTGTGTTATTCTTCTCCAAGCCCATAGTCCAGTATAATCATGAAAAACAAAGGACAGACCCAAATTAAGAAACATTCTACAAAATGTCTGAAAAATATCTGACCAGTATTTTCCCAAATTGTCAAGATCATGAAAAAAAGAAAAGAGACTTAAGGAGATGACACAATACAATGTGTCTCCTGGACTGGATCCTAGACTAGGAGAAGGATGTCAGTGGAAATACTAGTGAAATTCTAATTCGGTGTTTAGTTAGTAGTAATGTACAAATGTTAGTTTCTGAGTTTGACAAATACACCATGGTTACGTAAGATGTTCACAATAGGGGAAGCTGGGTGGGAACTCTCTGTACTGTGTTTGCAACTTTTCTGTAAATCCGAAGTTACTCCAAAATAAAAATTTTATTTAAAAAATAAACCTACAGC
>NW_006436298.1:38604948-38703332 GCF_000325575.1 Pteropus alecto
GGCTTACTAGAAGGAGCAGAGTGGCCCTTACTGGTGATTTCCCACCCACGTAAGTTTGCTGCCAGCATTCTTTATGCTGCTTTCTTATATATGCTTGCCTGGTGGTTATAATTTCCTTTTGAGACACTGGGAATTCCTGTAATTAAAAAAATGATTCTGTGGAATTTAATTGTTTAAAAGACTATTGGTGAAACATATTACGGTATAATCATAAAATGGAATACAGTTATAAACATTATAAATAATACTGAAAAATAATATGTACTGATACTGAAAAAGTTTTACAACATATTATTAATGTGAGGTTCCCCTGTTGGATGTTCTCATAGTATTCCATACTGCTGTCATGGGAATTACTGTTATTTGGAATAAAGTGTTTTTGCTCTTAACTCTATAAGTGATCTTTTGATTCTTTGAACGTGCAAAGGCCTTTTTCATTTAGGACTTCTACCATTGCCCTGTTTTCATTTGTCTGAATGTGTGGCTCCAAGATTCTGCCATGGTCAGCCTCTTCTCATTATAAGTCTCAAGTCAAATGTCAAAAGACCACCATATTAAAATAGTATTTCCTACTTCCATCACTCTTCTTCAGATCACTCCGTTTTATTAGTCTTTATGAACACTTGCCACCATCCTAAACTGTAAGATTAGTTAATCACTTGACTATTGTCTGCCTACTCCTTCTAGAATCAAAGCTCCATGAGAGAAGGGACTTTGCCTATCTCCTGGCCAATCCACACCCAGCGCCTGGCCTGGGGCCTCACACAGGGGATGCCTGGTAAGTGCCTGGGGCAAAGATTTGTAAGTGGCTCTTGGCTGGATACATAAATTTAGAACCCAACACACGCAGAGGTGATGGTTGAAGCCAGGAGAATAAATGGTATCATCTAGGTGAAGAATGCAGGAAGTAGACGGCTAAAACTGAGCCTGGAACACCTCCATCAGTAAGCGCAAAGTGGAAGGAGTCGGTGGACAAGACAGAGAAGTGGGACTGGAGGGAAGAACAAGGTCCAAGATGGTGTCCATGGGACCAAAAGAGAATTTCAAGAAGCAGGTGCAGGTTACGTCTGGCAACACTAAATATGAGACCAAGAAAAGTCATCAGTTTTAACAACTCAAACTTGATCTCTATTGAGAACAGTTTGCTTGTTTGTAGAGCAAAGCATGTAGGCCTTTGCTCTAAAAGCTGCCACCTCCCTGCTTTTGTTTTGAGTGAAGCCTTGGCTTTGGCCATATCTGATGCATCTCATCATCAGCAGGGGCAGTACTGCTGCCATATCCTTATACCCTCACTGTAGTCACTAAATGAATGCATGAAGAAATACCAAAACAGGTCTACAAAAGATTGTAATACATTAAATGCTTTACATTGAACAAGTTAATGGTGCTATCTGAGTTGTGGGGTCATGATGAATTTTTTCCTATCTTTTTAACATATTCTGCATGTTTCAAGTTTTCAAAAAGGTGTGTGTGTGTGTTTGTGTGTGTGTGTAACTTCTATAAAATCTTTATGGATTTGGCATGTTTGTCCAATTAGTAAAAATATACATAAGTAAAAGTCCATTTACATTGTGCCAGACTGTCACTCTTTTATTTCTGAACATTAAACCAACAAAAAGAAAACCCGGACATCAACGCTATCTGTAGAAGTTTTGTGAAATAAAACATCCTGCTTCCTCTAAACTTTATACAACTTCGCCATAGTCTAAATCTTTTTTCCAAAAGAATTTGCATGAATAGACCAAAGCATTATTTAAGATGCACATTCAAAACGTCGACATCCACAGGATTACTACATATTAGATAAGGCAACTTTCACTACATGATTCACTTAGATACACAGTAGCTAAAACCAGGATAACTAAAGCTTTTAGAAGATGCCAGGAGATGAGAAAAGTCCTTACAAATTAATAAATATTAACAAAAAAGTAGGCAGAGGATTGCTATTTTTCATTGAGAAGTAAAGCAGCAGAGTTTTGCGAGAGGGCTGAGAAGGCAGGCAAAAGGGTTAACTCGCCGGAGTTGTGTGAGATCATCCCAGTTTCTTATCCTCCACACTTCAGAAAGTGGCAACTGCCAGCCCTCACATCTCATCTCTTATATGTTTTAAAATATAAAATAAATTTAGGAAACAAAGGATTTTCCCATGTTCTAGGATATTTTTATTTAGTTTTTTAAATCTCCCTGCAGAGAAATTCCTTCCCATATGGAACTACACTAAGAGATAGGAGGAAGGGAAGAGAATTCAAGGCACACACATTGGGAGGCAGGTATCAGACACTCAAGTGACCTTATTTTCCCTTCAATCTATTCAACAACTACAGATCACATATTTCTTGACAAACGCAGAGTTCTCCGCTCACTTCTTAGCTATTCTAATGTAACACGGACCACCTCTACCCTCAGCTATGACTCTGGATGGAACATTTTGACCCTTTAGGTCTTCCTTTCTCTTAAGTGTTATCAAGAGAATAGGTAACATTTCAGGCTGACATGTTGAAGGTACCCAAACATGAGCCTTGACACCAATGATCAGATTCTACCATTATGCCTGATACCTGATCCATTCAGTCACACAACAGAAGTAAAATTTCATTAGAACAGATTCAGCTTTTAATACTGCCAAATATAGCTACACACACACACACATTCCTAAGTATGGTTATTCTTACACATTAACACCTAACTAGGAAAAGAGTAGTCATTTGTTAATTATAGCTGCATGTGCACTGAGAAATATATTTTTCCCATTTAATAGAAATCCAAAGATTTGAATGGTAAGGCTGAGTTCCAAACACATTGGGACTCCTCCTATCCTTTGGTTCCAAGATACATCATAAGGCTAGAAAGTTAGATTTTGAATTTTTCTAATTTCCCAGCAAAGAAAGAACTTCAGGGGTAATCAATTGTTAAGAATAGGATAGGACTGAGTTCACCTGCAAGCACAATGGTGGCCAACTTTGAGAGAAACAAATAACCTCTTAATTCTCAACTCTCATCATGGCTCAGCTCCTTCCCATTTCCTGCGTCTGAGAGCCTCCAATTGGAATTACTTGTTTCAGTTAGGCCTCAAGAAGTTATGGGGGGGAAAAAAGGCACAGCACAGATTTTTTAGAAAAAGTAGATATGATAGAGCATATCCAGGCAATTCTTTATATTTTCATGTGCAAACACTGATGTCCAGAGAAGTTGTGTGGCCTGTGCAATGTCACCCAGATAAGCATAGGTAAAGACTGTTTTTAAACCCTAAGGCCTCTAAGTAAAGTGTTCTCGATGTATATGCAAGGGTCCAACAAAGTTCTTGCCACTATGGGCCTCAACCAACATAGACTGTTTCCATTACACATGTCTATGTGAGTGTTTCTCAAAGAGGGGTCCCTGGACCAGCAGGATCAGCATCACCTGGGGACCTGGGAAATGTACATTTTCAGACTCCCTTCAGACCTCCTAAATTAGAACAGGGCCCAGCAATCTAAGTGTTAATGAGCCTTACAGATGATTCTTACATACATGAAACTTATGAGAGCCATTACTCCATATGAAGCTTCTCAATGCTTATGTATGTCAAGGTCCTTTTTTCTATTTTCATCTAAAGCCTGACACAAAAAACATTTATTTTCACTGATACTTGGTATGGAATAGATCAATCTCTCTCACCCATTAATATAAAAAACTACTTGGGGATCATGTTAAAACACAGATTCTGACTCAGGGGCCCAAGTTTCAGCATTCTTAATAAGCTCCTAGGTAATGTCAATGCCACTGGTCAGTGAACTACACTTTGAGAAGCAAAAGAGGATACTTAATTAACTTCAATTGACATCAAAATTTGGGGCTAATATCTTGGATTGAAGAGGACTGGAAATTATGATACCCTATCATTTATGTGCCCTTTCATAGTGCTAATACCTTTGACATCCTGGGGTTCTCCGTAAAGAGGACAGTAAATCAATAAACCTATCCCTAACACCTCAGCAGTTAATAGGTAGTTAGCCAGACAGGTGCAGTAGTGCTTTTAGAACAAGGCATAGGACTAAGGAGGGACCGAGGGAGGTTTGGGCTGCAGTAAAAAGATCAGCCCTTGAGAAATACTCTGAGTGGCCCTGTGGTTGGAGGGCTCTGAGCTCCCACAAGGGGGTCATGAGACAGACATGGTGCTAAAATGGGCAAGTTGAGAGGCACTGAAAACAAGTTTGACTGACTGCAGAGTTTTGAGAAGGGCCAGCTAAGGGTGATGGTGTGAAGAAATGTCAATTAACTTTACACAGTCTAGTCCTAATCATGTCCAATGGGATGCCTTCATCCTAAGATTTTGGGCTTTTGTCATAAAACCACTTGTTGTTTCTTAATGCATGATAATTTTAGATCTGCCTTTTTTTTATTTTCCTTTTTTTCTTCCTTCTTTCCTGTTTATACTGGAAACCTTCATCAGAAAAAAATATATTTTTCACAGGTGCCATTAAAGAAGAAACTCCAGTGCCCAATGTAACAAACACTGCTGGACTACACACCGGCCACATATGACTGCCATGAATAATTCTGCTGTCCCAGTGATGAATTGGTGTGCACTGTGGAATGCTCAGCACTGGCACAACAACAGGTCAAGAGAGAAGGGTCCACAGCCTAAGGGCTGCTGATAAGGGACTTTTCTTCTCTGATTTCCATTCTATCATCAGTTTTCTAGAGCCTGCATTCTACATTAATTTTCATTCTCAACCTTGCTTCTGACTTGGACAACTGGATAGTTACTGGCAGCTGCACAGTCCAATGGTCAAATAGACATGATGGCTAAAACCACATTCATGGGGACAATAGCAGGGCAGGTCTCTGACTTATGTTAGTGGTGCAAATTGAAGGCCAGACACTGTGTAGTTTACTCAGAGAAGACTCGCTATTACTCAGACCAAATTACTGGTGCTGCCCTGGCTGACCCCATATAATGGATCTTAATACAGTGATATCCCAGGGCATATTAAAGAGCACAACACTCCACTCCATCCCCTCTCCCCTCATTCAGTGGAACCAAACTTCTAGTGCCAGGTCTCTCTAATGTGAGTCAGAAAAGGAGGAGAAAAAAAAATCACCTATCTTATCCTCCAAGTGACTTTAATAACAAATCATTTGTTGGCATATTAAACTTAGTTGAACTACACTACTCATTGCTACAGAAGAAATAAGATGGTCAAGACCAGAATATTCCCCTTCTTGGTGGTTCTATATTATAGTTAGCTGGTGACTTAAAATTTATTTCTAACAAGCCTTGAACCTGGACGTATTCTCTCCCATGATGGTTCAGCGGCTGACATTTATGTCTAGTCTCCCCCGGGCCAAAAGAACCTCTTTGCCTTTCCAAATATCCTGCCAGGCTCCACTAGGGAATTCTGGATGGTGTAGAAGATTCAGGAAGTGAATTAAAGCTGCCAGGAACCTTCATCCAGGTTTATCATCTCTGTAGACTCTAAGAGAAAGAAGCAGGCTGGCTGGCTGAGTGATGCAGATAAGCAGATGGCTTGGGCACAAATTAAATGAACTGCATATTGGCTTCCAAATTCTCCTACATCTAAAGCCATCAAAACAACGTGATGTTGCTACAGATTTCATTATCAACTTGATGAACATTTCCCTTGATGGAAGAGAAGGGACAATAAATTCAACACTTTGTTACCTTTTAAATGTGAAATTCCCTTTGACAATACACATCAAATAGTTAAGAGAATAAAATAAGACATTTGACTATTTAATTCCAAATTTATATTTTATAGTGATATAAGAAGTCCCAATAAAATTTAAAAACTGAAGAAAAATTGTTCAAGGCAAACAGGCTCCAAACTTTATATGAAAAATTTTATGGCACATTTACTAAAAAAAAAAAAAAAAAAAAGATCATATTCAGTATTCAGTTGTATGAAGATTTTATTAGATTAAGAAACAGAAAGACATTATACATTTCTGCCACTGATGGAAAGCACTGTTTCTTCCTAGTGAGTCCCATAATTTTAAGTTATCAGAATGAATCCACACATGAATAAATTTGGGGTCACAATTTCTTATTTGATAAATTTAGGTCAACTCTGCAACATTAGGTTGCAGAAAGTTATAACCATCAGTCTATGTTAAGTTATATACAAAGTCAGAAAACAATGATGATGAAAACTCTGTGTAGTGGTCTTTTATTGCCCCCCAAAAAGGAAACATTTGTTGGAATAAAAAAATCACTTAATGAACAAAATTGAAAAAAGTTTTGTTTGGCTTAGTCTTCGTGTATGTTTTCTCTCACATTGAAGCATAAACAAGTGGCCAGGCACTAGAGCCAACAGGAAAGGACTGAGTTCTTGAATACACATTGAGATATGTTGAGATTTGTAGGTCCTGATGACTCACTGTTTTTAGTACTAGAAAAATTTATGTCGTTATAAAAGCTTAAATATTACCTTTGAGAATTTGTAAAGGCTAGAGCAGGTGGTTTTTAAAGAAAAATAAAAACAGCAATTATAAGTAAAATTTTTTGAGGACTGGAGAACTTATATAGCAAGTAAAAGTCAGGATAACTTTATATAGTATGTTGCATCAAAATAGCTTCTTTCTACAAATCGAATGCATTACATGAAAGCAATCAGTATACCTTGATTCTCCTCATTCTTCAACAAAATTGTGTTAAGCATTTGCTATATGCAAATAATTTTGGGGTACTGGAGATACAAATGTGTAGTAGCTATCTAGTATTCTGCCTATGCAGCAAACATTTTTCCTTTTCTGGATAACAGCACTCCCCGTTTCTATGGGAACTAGTTTACTCCTACACTAATCATCAAGAGTGGTAGGGCTCATCACTGTTGTCCCCTCTCATATATAAAGATGATCACCTGACCCAAAGAAGGCCAACCAGAGTACCTACCTCTCCTGGAAACATTAATTGGTCTGGAGATGAGCACATGTCTCAGGAAGAGCCAATCGAAGTCCTGATGTTACAGGGAAAAAACTTGTGCAACTGGTTGCCATGGCCACCATCACATGGAAGTGTTAGAGTGAACAAAGCCATCAATTAGAGGTAAGAAGACAGATAATGTTGATGACATTCAAGTCGAACTGAAGTCCTTGAAATCCCTAGAGCATCTGAACTTCCTGTAACTTTTTTCTTTAGTCTTGCAAACTACCACCATAGCCTTTCAAACAATTTCTCCTTGTATTACAGATAGTTTGAGTTTCTGTCTCTTCAAAGCAGAAAAGCTCTACTTAAACTAGGAGGCCAAACATACCCAGTCTATCTTCTGACATTACAGTCTAGGAAGAAAGAACAACAATCAAATGATAAGTAAATCTGTGATTTCAAGCTGTGGACGTACTATGAAGGAATGTGACACAGACTTTAACACTTCGCATAACATGGTAATCAGAAAACTTGAAAACAAACTTTAAATCAATGGCTGAGCAATCTGCAAACCCTTTCAGTTTTGCAATCTGAGCTGGAGTTTAATTTCAGAAACCTTTCAGACAGGGCTGGTCTTAATCTGTAAGGCTTTTAACGATGGTCTAATCATGTGCCCACTGGCTGGGTCTGGCAGACAAAGGAAGATTGGCCAGTTACTCTGCCTAATAGCTAACTATGAGTTCTGCAGGGAACTGCAACAAGTTGGCCTTAGGGCTGAAGGAGCAATTGTTGGCAATTAAAGAATTAACCATTAACTCTACCTTTCCTAGAAGAAATATGTTTGGGTTACCATATAGTCGGTTTAACAAGAGAAAACTTATTCTTTATTAAAGAATTCAAGCTAATTGATGTGAAAGGAAAAACAGAACTAAAAAATTACCATTTTATAATCCCATGTAACAGTCACCAATGGATAAAGGCATTTGATAAAAGAATGAGATGGAGCAGTCCAATGAAAGGACCACTTGTTACCACCTAAGCCAACACTCAATGTCAGCATCCTTAGAAGTGAGAAAACCAGACGCTGTGTGGGTCAGAATAGAATGCAATATGAAGGCATATCATCCTTTCTATAAAGTTTTCTTGCAAAACAATTAAACCAGAATTGAATCAAGCCAGTAGACATCTCTCACTTACTGGAAGGAAAGGAATAAAAGTACAAGTTAAACATCACCCCAAAAAAAGCAGACAGACAAATTCAAAGGGAAAACATTCTAAAGAATAAACTCGGTTTCTGCAACAAGTCATCTGCAGAAGGTGAAAAGAAGGGAAGAGGACTACTACAGATTAAGAGAGATTCAAGAAAAGGAACAACCAAACTAACAGATGGGTCTTGTTTGGGTCCTGATAACCAGAGCAACTATTGAAATAACCTCTGGTGACATTTGGAGAAATCTGATTGTGTAATAGATATGATGCCAAGAAAGTATAAGTATGATAACAAGATTGTGGCTTTATTGTGGTCCATAGTTTTAGAGAAGGATATCGATGCATATAGTAGTGAAACAACAATGTATGAGGTTTGCTTTTAAATATTTCAGCAAAGAAATACAAAGAATGGGTCAATATTTCAAACAGGGCAAAATCTTGATAAGTGATGGTACTGAGTGATAGGCAAGTGGAGATTCATTATTTTATTCTTTATATTTCATGTAGATTTGAAAATTTCCAAAGGATTTTTTAAAGTTTTGCTTTTTGCAAAGAAAAGTATCTCTTTTTAAGGAGCATTCTATTGAGAATCACTGTGAGACAAACACATTGCTATTAAGCAACTTAAAAGTCAGTCAAAACAAGAGAAGCCAGCTTTCCAAAATATCACATTTGATAACAAAATGTGTTTAAGAGCAGAACATTACAAGATACTGCACTGGCTATATCTTCAGTTTTCAAAATTTTAGCCAGGAAAAAATAAACTCTTTAGTAACAGATAAATATTTTTTAGTATTTAGAACAGTTGAAGATAGCATATTTCTTGTCTTAAAAGTTGTGTTTAAAGAAAAGTTTTTAATTTGATAAATCGGTCTCTGTATAATTTTATTCAACATTTCTTTAGATCCATCCAGGTTTAAATATTTGTTTACAAATAATATTTTTAAAATTTAAAAGACTGGATTTGACAGAAATTATCAATTTACATATTTACCACTTAGAATTTTAAAAAACAGAAAATACGTAAGCTATGTTAAAAAGGAATAGATGTCAGTGGAGACAAATACAGAATGATTTAATGAAGACAGAAACCACAGTCTTCTCATACAGCAGCAGCACACAGCAGCAGGTTTAAAATAAAAGATGTGGGGATTACCACAGGACCCAAGATAAACTCTCTGTCAACAGCGTTGTGGTTACAAAAAACAAATCCAGGAGCAGATTCTGCCCACCATTTTTCCTTGAAATATAATTTGAAAACCATAAAGAGATATTTATTTAGCCAAAAAAAAAGAATTTTTGTCTACAGTGTTACATAACACTGTAATTTGTAAATAAAAGAGAACATTGCTCTCTTCCTCAATGAAAAGATGACTTTCTTCTCCATGACTTGAAGACCACCTGCTTACAGGACACAGGGTGTGAAACCCTCTGGGTGGTCCTTGCTCCTGCCTTTTTGTAGCCTTTTCCTTGGATCGTCTGGTATCACATACACAATTGTTCAACTCTCAACAAAATCAAAAGCCTTCTCAAAATTGTCTCATCTTTCAGATAGAAGATAAATACTCAAAGTTTCAAGCAATATTTCATTAGATGACACCAAAACTGACTAAAAATAAATTTAGCCAGAATCCTATCACTATTAGAAAAATGAGGATAAAAAAATGAAGGCAGACACTGAAGAAAACACAAATGATTCTGCCATTTGGCCCTGAAATGTTCTCTTTTTACAAGAGGAGTGTTTCTAGTTTGGCACCAAATTGCTAACGTAATGAAAATAACAAATTATCCCACAAGCCTAAAGGATGACGATGTTTGTTCCAGTGGATGTTTCTTTTTAAGAAAAAAAAAAAAGTATGCTTTCTTTAAAAAATTGTTTTAATTATTCACTAAAGCTAAGCATTAGAATAAGAATTTCTGTCATGTTTTTCTTAGTCTGCTATGACTATACTATTAGAAAAGGGCTAGTTATCTATAGGAGAGTTTTTTAAAAAGGATTTCATTGGGGACAGGGTTTATTTGTGGACTTTAATATTTCCTATAATCTCCAAGAATAAGAAGAATTGGAAAATTTTCCAAACCTTCTCTCCTCATTTGTTCTATCCTATGGAAGAGATACTAATCTAGTGTTTGAGGCTGTAGTTGATGTGATCCCTCTTAGAGCATGGTAACCAGGGAGCAGGGAAACTGCTTCAGGCTACTGTAGCTGCTCTCTGCTCTGATTTGCAGTGAAGCGTTTCCAAATATCTGGCTGTAGTTCTGGTCATCACCTGCTCCTCCTCCTTCATCCTCTCCTCAGTTCCTTCTCATTGTGCTGCCACCCTCCTCCATGCCACTAAGACTTCACAAGATCACCAGTTGCTTCCATGTTGCAAATCCAGTGCTCATGTGTCTTTCATTCACTCAACTCTCAACAGTCTTTGACCATCACTCACACTTTCTTCAGTGAACCATCTTCTCTGGGTATTCATGAGGCCACACTCTCCTGGCCCTTGTCCTACCACACTGGCCACTCCTACTCAAGCCCCTGATCCACTTTTAAATACTAATGTATTCCTTTTTCTGGAGTAAGGCATAAAGAAAGTATCAGGATTTCTGAGAAATTACTTTCTTCCTGTTCAATCAGCATATTTTCCTTTTCTGCTTCCCTCTTTCCACTACCCTTCTTCTAACTGCAAGACCTAAGAACTTTTAGAATTTCTTTCACCATTTTACTGATTTTTAGACCACTGAGATGACCTATGGTTTGTAGATTACGCAATATAGGTGATGTCACCATACATCAATAACTTCTTAGGTTAAAGTAGGAAACAAAAAACACCTCTCTAAAATTATTATAAATCCAAAAAATAATGAAGGGAAAAATGGTCTCTGCCTGGGAATATTATTTTTATAAATTATTTTTCCTCAGAGAAGAGTGCGTCCATTTATAAACTTAGAAATAATGAAAAAATGTCTAGAGACATACAACCTACCAAGAATAAATCATGATGAAATATGAAACCTGAAAACAATGCTGAGTAAGGAGATTAAATGAGTAATCCAAAACCTCCCAACAAGAAAGTCCAGGACCAGATGGTTTCACCAGTGAATTCTGCCAAACACTTAAAGAAGCATTAACTCTAATTTTTTTAAACCCTTCCAAAAAATTGAAGAGAAAGAAATACTCCCAAACTCATGTCAGGTGGCCGGCATTACCCTGATACAAGAGCCAGAAAAAGATACGACAATAAAATTACAAGCCAATATCTCTGATGAAGAGGGAAGCAAAAATCCTCAACAAAAATATTAGCAAACCCAATTCAGCAGTGCATTAAAAGGATCAAACCACAATCACATAGGATTTATCCTTTGGATGCAAAGATGATTCGATATATATGTCAATAATTGTGATACACCACATTAATGAAATGAAAAATAACAATCGAATAATTATCATAATAGATGCAAAAAAGCATTTGGCAAAATTTGACATTATTTCATGGTAAAAATAAAAATTCTCAATAAATTAGATATAGAAGGGACTTACCTCAACATAATAAAAGCCATATATGACAAGCCAACAGCTAACATACTCAATGGTGAAAAGCTCAGAGCTTTTCCTCTAAGATTTGGAAAAAGATCAGTGCCCACTCTGGCCACTTCTTTGCAACATAATACTGAAAGTTCTACCCAAAGCACTTGGGAAAGAAAAAAAAAAATTAGGCATCCAAATCAGAAAGGAAAAGGTAAAATTATCTCTGTTTACAGATGGCGTGATCTTATATATATAGTAAACCCTAAATTTTCCACCAAAATAACTGTTAGAACTGATAAATGAATTCAGAAAAGTTGCAGGATACAAAATCAACATAACAAAACCAGCTGTGTTTCTATACACTAACAATAAATTATCTGAAAAAGAAATTAAGAAAACCATTTATCAAAAAAGAAGTTAGGAATAAATTTAACCAAGAAGGTGAAAGATCTGCACATTGAAACCTATAAGATATTGGTGAAAGAAACTCAAGAAAACACAATGGAAAGATATTCTGTGTTCATGAATTGTAATAATATTGTGAAAATATCCACACTACCCAAAGTGATCTACAAATTCAATGCAATCTCTATCAAAATTCCAATGGCATTTTTCACAGAAATAGAAAAACATTCTAAAATTCTTATGGAACTACAAAAGACCCTGAACAGCTTAAGAAATCTTGAGAAAGAAGGACAAAGCTGGAAGCAACACACTTTCTGATTTTAAACTATATGACGAAGCTATAATAATCAAAACAATGTGGTATCAGCATAAAAGCAGACACAAAGATCAATGGAACAGGAGAGTGCAGAAATAAACCCATTCATGCATGATCAATTAATTTATGACAAAAGTGCCAAGTAAACACAATGAGGAAAAGATAGTCTCTCCAATAAATGCTGCTGGGAAAACTGGAGAGCCACATGCAGAAGAATAAAATTGGAACCCTATCTCACATCTTACACAAAAATCAAATCAAAATGGATTGAAGAATAAAATGTTAAGACCTGAAACTGTAAAACTCCTAGAAGAAAAACATAGGGAATAAGCTCCTTGATGTTGTACTTGGCAATGATTTTTTTTTGGATTTGATACCAAAAGCAAAGACAATAAAATAAAAAACAAATAGGCCTATATCAAACTAAAAAGTTACTGCACAGCAAAGGAAACCATCAACAAAATGAAAAGGCAACCTATAAAATGGGAGAAAATAATTTCAAATTCTATATCCAATAAGGTGTTAACATCCAAATTATGTAAGGAATGCATAACTTGTTTATGAATATTCATAACGGTTTTGTAATAGCAAAAAGACAAGAGTAACCAATGCTTATGTCTATCAGCAAGTGAATAAGCAAATTGTGGTATATCCATATAATGGAAAACTTTTTAGCAATAGAAAAGAGCTACTGTTACACTCAAAAACATAGATGAAACTCAGAACAATCATGCTGAGTATGGGTAAAAGCAGCCAGAGAAACGAATCTGACCATTTGATTCCACTTACAAAATACTGTAGAACATGTAAGCTAATCTAAAGAGACAGAAAGCCAATCAAGTTTGCTCAAGAATGAGAATAGGTTTTGAGATTAAAAGAGTATATGGCAACTTTGTGGGGATGTGGTATTTTCATTATCTTGATTACAATGATAATTTCATGGGCGTAATACATATGCCAAAATTTATCAAATCGTATATTTTAAATATATAGTGTATGTAAATAATGCATAGTAAAGCCTCATTAAATAAACATGGAGTATGGAGTTAGGCTTCAAAGGAAAGATATTGATGATGACATACTAAAGGGAATTCAGGCAAAGTAACGGTAGTATCTTGCCCTGTGTTAAATGTTAGATTTGGAAAGAAAATGTCCTGGTACTCTCGGTCAAGTATAAGTGGGTAGAATTTGTTTGAACAAGGGATCATCTTTACAAACCCAGAACTCAACAAGAAGCTGAATTGGTGGACACCAGGTATCCTAGGACAATAAATACCACTCTTTGCATAGAAGAGAGAAGAACTTCATTATACTTTTCCAGTAATTGGTCTAAATATAGTCATTAGGCCCCCCATTATGATGACAAAGACAGCTTTAACATTTCCTTCAGCTCAACTAAATGTCAGTCAGCCTGAATTCAGATCCCTGCTCAGCCACATAGTAGCTGAGTTACCTTGGAGATAAGTTGTGACTACTATCTGTGCCTTAGTTTTCTCATCTGTGACATAGAGATAATAATAGTACCCACATCATAGAGTTGTGAGGATTAAGCAGATTAATATAAATAAGATGCTAAGACCATCTATTATTATCATTATCATTCCTATTTATCCATTTTAAAGATGAGAAACTAAACTTTAAAGAGATTAAATAATTCAAACATGTTAAATAACTCAAAAACATATTAAAAACAAAGGACAAAATTCAGGCCCCTCACTCCTAGTTCAGCATTCTTTTCCATGCAACATAATGATTGTGTGAAGACAAAATACATTTGCGATCTGCAGGAGTCAACACTGATCAAATAAGAGCAGGTGAAACTACTCACCACTTAACAAGTTGACGAATCAAAACCTGGCAAATTTAATCTCTGTGTTTATATGGGAAGATCTTGCATCCAGCTGACAGAAGCCTAGTCTAAGAATGAGAAACCCTAACTAGATTGAAAGTCAGAGAGAAAAAAGAACAGTTGTGATTACAGGCTATTGAAGTGAGCCCTAAATGAGACGAACCTATCCTTGACAGCTATTAAAGAGAGAGGCTACTAGTTGATTTAAGTGTATTGTCTTTCTTGGAACGCAGAAGAGGCTTCCTTTCGATTTAGTTCTTATTTCAGGTAACAAAACTCACAGGCAGCTCCCTTCATACTGATCTTTCCCAGAATGCTATGTCACCAGAGCCCACGAAGTGCCCTGAGACATTCATCACTGAGAAAACAAGCTAAACCCCACACCTCCTTTTACCCCTCAAATTTATTTTGTCTCCAGACATTTAAGAACTCAAAATTCAAGCCTCTGACTTGAATTTTAACTTCCGATATATCTATCAGTCTTTCTGAAGATACTCAACCTGCTGTTTGTAGTTCCAAAGCTCTTTCAGGTGCGAGAGAAGAGACTGCAGATGCATAAAACATGTAACTCGGTCATCTCACTACATTGCCTTTGAGAGGATTAGAGACTTCACGTCACCCCATTGTAGAACTTGACTCATGTAGAACTTTCATGAGTCAAGTTCTACACAAAAATGCAAGAGTCCTGAAATATATAGCTTTGGGAGAATACCTCCTAGCTTCCCCCACACACTAAAGCCAAAAGTCACTTTCTTTATTCTTGCCTTGGGTGACCAGTGTGTGCTTCCCCTGCCCAGTAATATTCCCACTGAGCATTCAAGAGCCCTCCTCTCCCTGAATCCCCTATCTGTGCTTTCAATCTTCCACTCTTCCACTTCTGTCAGAGGAAAAACAGTCATCACTATTTACCAACATTGCCCTAGACCCACTTACTACCACACGTTCTTACAATAATGCTAATTCAAGGATTCCTACACATGCCAGGCGAGTAGAGAATACTTATTAGGATTCCTTCATGAAAACCTCTGGAATCCAGGATGTAATCCTTTAGCTAAGAGTCTGTGCCTAATTTAAGACAACAATTCATGGGAAATATTCAAGCCTTCCTGAATGTTCAGTTTGAAAATACAATCATCGACGTTTGCTTCCCTCCGAATGCTGGGGCAGTTTGAGAACTCGTGCAATGGTAAGCTCAGAACATCTGCTTCTCAGTTTTATCAGCCATGTCCAATTAACCAGCACCATAAAACCCATATTTTTAAAAAAAATCAGAAATGAGGTACACAGGGAAGAGATGGTGTAAGAAAACCTATCAGGTATGAAAGGCCAGCTCTCTTTAACAAAGAGAATGACTTCAGAGCACAAATTAATGAATAGCAATGCTTCATAAAGTCTTTTTTTAAAACGTACTTCCACAAATAATACCTCATTTTCCTCATAAAGCAGGTAGAACAGCACTGTTAACTCGTCAGATTAAAAAATACAGCACCAGAGAGAGTCATTAACTTGCCAAATTTCATACAGAAACACAATTGGAACTCAGGCTCTCTTAGCTCACAGGAAATAACCTAAAGACAATTTTCTGTCTTCAGTTAAATTCACTTTAGAAGCTGAAGCCCAACAGATTTGGAATTCTGCCAATCTTGGACTTGAATTTCATCTTTGAGCCTGTGCTCTTCCCAGGAGACTCTGGCATTGAGTCCATGGGCCTGAGGCTCAGCCTCCAGAGTCCTTTCTCAGAGAAGAGAAAGGCATTGGGTGAGACCATCATCATTCAGAATTCTCCAAGCTTCTGCTCCTTTGAATTAAACAACTAATTCAAAAGCATGTGAACGGGCCAGGAGTAGGAAAGATATCTACTTCTCCTTCCTTTAGAAGTAGTTAGAACAAATATTTTATTTTCTCATAAAATAAACTAAAGCAGAAACTTTCCCTCTCCATAGCTGTTTGGTTTTTAATTAGGAAAATAATTTAAGATATTTATATCAAGTTTAGATGCTTAATCATCTACCTTGATGAAACCAAGACTTTATGGGAATATTTCAAATCCACTCACGACACTGATTAGTGATGAAAACAACAATGCATTTATTTATTCCTCTCACCTTCCAAAAATAATGATTTAAACAATATTACAAAAATACAGATAATAAGCTAAAATAAGATTTGAAAATGTAATCAAGAGCTGAAACTACTATACCGTTTAAAACAAAAGTTGACATTTGCTGACATTTGCCATGCCAAGAACTGGCCCATTGCCCTTTAAAAAAAAAAAAAGGTATTATAGCAGAGTTGGGATTAACTTCTGCTTTAAAAAAATTTCCCAGTCATTTTTTTAATTATAAATAAAAGAGATTTGAAAAGCGAAATAAGTACAAAGTTTCTTCTGTTTGCCTCCTTTTTGTTTCTGCTTCTAAAACTAAATAAGGAATTTTTTTTCCCTTAACTTTCTGTTTACTTTCCCAAATAACATGTCACCTTTTAACATTTAAGACAATTTTTTGTTGCCTTTCTTGATGGAAATTTTCCTGGCAGAAGTAAAGTGTGGGGAGATAGAAGGGCACTGGGTTAGAATGCAGTAGAGTTGGGTTTAGGCCCGGAAATATCCTTAAACTCAGATTTGATCTGGGAGAAGTCACCTTACCGGTCCTCAATTTCAATTTCCATTTGTTATCAGGAGGGATCACTTTGTAAGTTACATAAATGTCTAACCACTATGTGGTACACCTAAAACTAATATAATAATGAATGCCAACTGTAATTTTTTAATTTTAAAATTAATTTCCTCATTTGTAAAATAAAGGGAAAGAACTAGATGAACTGTAGATTCTTTCCAGCACCAGCATTGTGTTTACAAAAGCAAATTTCTGCCACTGTTCTTTTCTGGAAATCCACAGCAAGTGTTTGCTGTGTGTAGTCATGAAACGTTTTCCCAATATTCTAGGATTTGCAACAACTTTCCTGAGGGCCTCTGCACAAGTTAGGCTCCTATTTCCATATACGACTATGACACTACTGAGTAAACTGGTCTCAGGTAATTAAGTAGCCTCAAAATTATCATCACATTACTAAAAGGAGACACCTCATTTTCTCTCATTTCTATTCTTTCTTTTCCACCAACTACTTTTGATCCTGATTCTAGACAAACCAGAGCAAGAAAGGAAACACACAACTGGGGATGTGGAAGTAGAGAGAAAGATAGTAACAGTCATCCAAGATCTTCGCAAAACAACTATTACTACTATTATATGTTCCAGAAGGGTGTGACATGGCATCTACAATGCTAACAGTTTTCCAGATTTCTATACCCTCTGATTACGCCCCATGTGCTTTACTTATATAAACAATAGATATCAGCATTTATTTTTTCAAACCACACCAAAGTTTTTCCATGTGAATTTTCATACTTTGTATATCATTAAGGTCCATTTCTGATCCCTGAAGAGTTTTCACACCTGTAATTCTTTTCAGCAAGAAACCAAAATTCTCTAATGACTCTATTTCTCTGCAAAATAAACAATTCAAATGTGATTGCTTTGAACCACTGTCTATTGCAGTTTTATAGATTTTTGTGAGATACTCCAAATGTGACATGTATAATAGTGTGTCATAGGACCAAGTCTTGAATAAAATGACTGCTGCCTTCATATGTCTTTGAGGGCTTCACTCAGTTCTGGTTCAATGTATAGATGAACCAATAACTTCCTAACGTCATGAACATTTTGCCAAAATGAAGGGAAATTGAGACTTCTTGATTTAAAAGACAGATAATAAGAAGAATCTGTTTTTCCTTCACCCAATTATTAAAATATTCGTAGAAGCCTAAGAGATGGAAAGCAGAGCAGCACAGTTAATATTAAACAGCTGCTTGCAATGCATCCTGAGGAATTTTGACTAAGGGAGAAAATGTATCTTAAATAGACAAGCCAGAAAAAGACAACATGGAAAATTTCTACCTAACAGCATTGTAAAATCCTTATTTTAGAGAGATACACAATTTCTCTGATCTAAAATAAGGAGTTACCTAACTACTACTGAATCAGGTTGAGTCAAAGACATTTTCTTGACCCTACTGTCCTCATCAGTGCCTCTTTTATTGCACCTACCTGATGAATATAACTCTTAGAAATGTGACATACTTGGTTGTGGACATGAGCAGGCAGAACATCACATCTTGAGTAAGAGGTTGGTACTTAAGGGGCAGGAGTGAGAGAGCTGTGGAAGCACTGTTTTCTCGGAGGCTGTTGTGTGTGCTGATACTGACAAGGAGAAAATGGTAAACCATCTTCTCTTACAAGTAGTCTAAAAGCAATGGACAGCTAGGAAACAGGAGGAAGAGAAGATCCCTTCTCAGTCTAGCAAAATCACACCAGGAAAATTACCAGGAATTTGGCATGGAGGTGAGAATATCTACCTGTCCTTCAGAATAACATCTTAGTCTGTGTTAATTCACAGATGAAAAGGCAGAATGGATAAGGTAAAACTAACCATTTAGTCTGTTAATAAATACTACCTCTGTATATAAACCGATCGTTTTTCAGAAATAATCAACATGAGGTTATGTAGAGATTGTACAACATAAATGAGGACACAATACTCAATAAAGAAAAGCTTTCTTCTTAAAATACATACTAGGGAAGATGATGAAAAATTTCGAGAGATTACATTACAAAAAAGCTAACTAGAACCAAGACAGACAGAAATGAAAAGGAACTTGGAGAGAATTCGAAATGACTATAAAACTTAAATGCAACATTAGAATTAAGATCAGCAGGGGAAGCAATAAAAAGGAGATTTTACATGACTGAAAATACAACCGGGTATGTGGGACATAAACTTCCAGCCTCTCAGAATACAGACAGAATGGCAACTGAAAATGAGAAAAATTAAAATTATAAATGAAGAGAGTTAATGAAGAGTCATCTTAGAGATTACTGGGTTTTTTTTTTTTAACTTGTAGCTACCAAGCATTACATGCCTTATATTCCATTTGTTAATAATCTTATTTTGACCTCTCTCGTTTAATGTTAGTTTTTAGTTCCTTAGATTCTTTTTTTCTACTAATGTTAATGGAATTCCAGCACTTACTTTTCCTATGTTCTTCTAACTACTACTGAACAAGTTATCTGCATGACAAGATAACTTTTGCTGCTGCAGAAAAAATATATATATTCTATACCATAAACTGTTCTTGCAAAAAAAAAAAAAAAGAAAAGAAAAGAAAAAAAAGAAAAACAGTCTTGTAGCAAGGAGTAATTTCTTTACCAGGAGTATTTTGGGGAAGGGTGTGACATGTTCCTTTTGATTCTCTTCTGCTCGAATTTCCCCATCTTGTTTCTTTTTCCCTATTTTCCAAGGGATGGCTCTTCATTGCTTTAACCCTCTTCTTTGCCTGGAGTGTTACTTCTCAATGACTTTTACTCACTTCCCACACATCTTTTCAAGTCCCTTCCCTGTAGTGAGTGCTCTGGCTTACCACTGCACTTTTTCTGCATTTCCTTATAATCTTTTTCTATCGGTGGTTTCTGTTAGGTTTAGTTCCCCCACCGCCACTGCAATCTCCCCATTTTCTCTCTTCCGTGCACTTTCTTGAACTATCCAAGTAGTCCCCAAAGGTTTGCAGTGAGGAAAATGAAAACATGCTGGGATTTTCTGTTTATTTTTCTGCTTACTGGTAATTCGAGGCTTGAAGAGTCTGACTTCTGCTTATACTGAAGGAATGGAGTTTGTACAGTTTCGTTGTTCTTATTGTTTTTTTTTTTTTTTTTGAGAAGTTGAGAGAGTTAAATTTACATATCCACCCTTGAATCAGCTCTTTCCATTTTCTGATAACAAAATGAAGAACTAATGCGATGATGAACACCACCATCCAGAACAGCTGACTGGAGAACCCAGCCTTTGGATAGAAAAACAAGTGTAAAGAAGAGACTTTTCAGGGAGTTGAAATTCTATAGAATTTTCCACTCTCATATTGTAATAACCTTCTCATGACTTCCAAGGCATAGGAAGTGGGCCAAGCCAGGGTGCAGTAGTGGAGACGATGGCAAGTTTGAGGAAACCTTACCCTTAAAGATAGCATTTATAACATTATCAGATATTTAAATGTGCTACCCCTCTATGGCACTGTATCGGCACAACATGGATAACAACAAATGTAGATGAGGGGCATTTAGGACCTTCAGAATCACCTTTAGTTTCCACTGCAGACAGAAACATTAAAATTACCAACATACTTCACAGATACCAACTGTCACATTCAAGATGGATGGCTTATTTTACTTTTATGGCAATTCATGCCATTACATCATGTTATGTTACAACAGAATCTCCTGGACCACCTTCTCAGTGTGAAAAATTGAACATCTGCTCATATCAGACACTGTTTAATGATGTGTGCCAAACTTAATGTAACTGCCACCTGACACTTCATCATTTATGCTTAGAGGACCATCTTATATCACCAGCATTCCTTAGCATTCCAAGATTGTTTTCATCAACTGAACACTGCACAAATTAATTCACTCATTAAATGTTATCATATGTTCTCCATTCTGTGATATATATAAAAAAGTAAATTAGAAACACTTCATTTCCATTTTTTGTGTGAATCAGGATAACAGGATATCTTTCTCATATTATCACCACTGCTTTAATCTTTGCTTTTTCCCTTCAGGGATCAAATATTACTTAAAAACAAATGACAACAACAAAAACATGAAAGGACTTCCTTTTCCTGATTGATGATTTAGCTGCTTCCTTTGGAATAGAAATGTTTTGG
Source organism: Pteropus alecto (assembly GCF_000325575.1). Taxonomy (NCBI): domain Eukaryota; kingdom Metazoa; phylum Chordata; class Mammalia; order Chiroptera; family Pteropodidae; genus Pteropus; species Pteropus alecto. Next base: position 38,625,891 of record NW_006436298.1, read on the forward strand.
AGTAGAAAGATAGAAAAGAACTTCATTGTCAAATCTGTAAGAACTTCAAGAGTTTTCTGAAAAGGGCTGAAAAAAAAATATGCGCCTTTTATTTTTTCTCAAGAATTTCTAGCAAGTTCACAGGAAAAAGTCATTCTTTGCTTCCACTTTCATGACATTCATTTTTAGAATTAATGATTATTACTCTTCTCTCACAGTTTTTGAGTCATACACATAAAGATTATCTTTTGGAGAGGTTTTTTTTTTTGTTTTTGGGGGTTTTTTTTTTACTATATTTTTACTTTTGTGCTTATTGTTCTATTTAAATAAATTGTTTTTTGAGCCAACATTAGTATTTTTTTTTAGAAATTTATCTATTTCTTCTAGATTTTCAAGTTTATTAGTAAAATGTTCTACTGGTTAAATTTTCTAGAATTTTAAATTTTACCACTTTTAATTCTTGATAAGGTTTTAGTTCTTATTTGTATCTCTAATCAGATTTTGCAGAAATTTTATATTTTCTAGTTAAAGAAAAAATCTTTACTTTACACTTCATTTTTACTAATTTGTGCTTTTATCTTTATACATTTTTTAAATATTTGTTTAGATTGAGTTTTTCTAATTTGCTAATAAATGTATTTAAAAGTATGAATTTCTATCAATTATTTCATTCTAAATCATTGATAAAATCAAAACTAAAATGAGAAGTTTCTATCTCAGTTTTTCTATGAGTATGTGTATCTGAGAAGACTGTATGCTATGGGTTACAAATTTGTATATATAATCATTTGGTCAAATTTGTGGATTACATCATTGTTCTAATTCACTATACCTACTTGAGCTACCAGTTTGAGTGAACTCTGGTTGGTGTGTTGGTTTTTTTAAGTCTTCCACCTTGATTATGAATTTGCCTATTTTCATGATTTAATGTTTTTCATTATACATAAGTCTATGTTACTAGGTTTATAAAGATTTGTCGTTCGTGTTTTTTAAATTGATTCATCTGATAATTGTGGCCCTCTTAATATTTGCCTTAAATTCTATCTTTTCTCATTATTTTGATTTACCCACTTACTGGTGTAAGGCAAATACTGATGTCTCTTTTCATGACTTAATTTCCAAACTTTGATTTTATTTCATTTTATAAGTTTCCTAAGATAGCCTGCAGTTTGATATTTTTAACCCAATCTCAGAATTTCTATCCAGAATTGGGAGAATTAATCTGTTCACATTTGTCAGAATTACTTCTATTCTTGGAGTTATGTTAGCCACCTTAATTTTCTATTTATTTTCTTGGTTCTTTTCCTCCCTTGTATTTAGAGTGATCAAGTTTAGATTTTTTTCCATTCTTGGTCTTGAATTCAAACATCCTACTTAAATATAAACATTTATACTTATTTTCCTAACATGCAGAGTTAGTTAATATCACATTATCTCATTGAACAAGGAATGCGTGTTAACTCATACTTTCGTTCTCTTCTAATGCCACATTAAGGTAATGCAGTTTTCTAATGAACAGATATAACTGCAATACTGTTATCTTTGATCCTTGATCACCTTGATTTCTTATCCATGGCTTTTACATTAGGTATATATTTTTATTTTGCTGGAATACATGAATACATGCTGGTTATTCTCTCACTGGGGTTTGTAGGGAATGGGATTTATCTTTTTTTAATATATCTGAAAAAATTAATTTTGTACTCACAGATGAATGAGAATTTGACTGAAAATGTAAATCAGGGTTTAAATCTTTTTTCCCCTGTATCTAATATTGCCATTGAGAAATATGACATTAATCCAATTATCTTTTCTATACATGTATCTCCTGATTTGTTTCTCTTTGGAAGTGTCTGTTTATGCTTGGTGCACTCAAAATTCCCCCTGGTGTGTTGAGGGAGATTCTGTTGTTTTCTCCATTCTGCCAGGCCTCAGTGTGCCCATTCGAATTCAGTGTCTCTACCTCTAAGTGGTGAGAAATTATCTTTTTTTTTTTTTTTTTTTTTTTTTTTTTTTTTTTTTTTAAGTATATGTTCTTTTCCATTTTCTTCTTTGGGAGCGCCTATAGATATATTTTGAAACCTCTGGGTCTATTTTTGTTTCAGCTTTTTTTCCATACTTTTTGCTTCTGTGCCTTTGTGTGCCGGTTCTGGGAAAATTCTTCTGCTCCATATTTTGGGTCACTATTTTGGCCCGTAAATTGTGTTCCTTTGCTATTCAGGTTAGCAGAGCTTTTGGTTTTTAACTTAGATAATCTTATTTCCTATTCCCAGGATCTCTAAGGATTTTACTGTAACATATAACTGACCTTGTTTTGTAGATATGATATCCTTTCATCTCATGGAAGACAATAAATATGCTTCCCTTATAACACATTATATCCTCAGATATCAGGTCCTCTGTTGAGTTTGTGGCGTTTATTCTTCAAACATTTGGATATGTGGGTTGCTGGCTTATCTTTGTGCCCAATTTACTGTTAGCTGTTTTGTTAATATTATATTTTTTGCCATAATCTTTCTCTAGTTATTGGGGTTTGTGGGGAGAGATTATGGTATACATGTGGCTAACCTTCTGGGTTAAAAAAAAAACAAAATACCCACACCTCCCACTGGCCAAGGTGTAAGTGGAGGCTAGTCCACCTGCTGATCCAAAACTCAGTGCTCTGATGATTCTCTCAGGACTCCTTAAGTATCTCACCCGATACCCCAAACTGATTTTAAAGAACCTCCAAATCTGTCTCTGTAAGCAGCAGACATCTTCTCCTTTAACCTGTTGAGCTTATTTCCCTACCAATTAAATCTCATTTGCCTTTCTTCAAGTAGTCTTCAAATTCTGTCCCACTCATGACTCTTGTCTATATTTCTTATTGTTGCTATGTATTTATTCATTATCTTTCACATTTATAATTCACAACCCAAAAATCCAACAAAATGAAGTAACCCTCTGCCCAGAAAAACACATTTGCACTGTCACCAACCTGCTGGGGAGAATGGATACAACATCATACCACTGACTGACCTCTATTCACTCCAACTTTTTCCAGAAAATATATTTAAAATCCCTATCTCATAGTTTTAACCTGACCTTCTATTCACCTTTCAAGAGTCTTTCTAGGCTTTCCATTAGTGACTCACCCAACTCATCCCTTATCAGGTTAAACTGCCAAGACCACTGCATGACTATGTTAGATAGTTAGATAGACTCGCCTTGCATTTGCTTTGTTTTTACAGCTACAGGTCCATACTGAAAATGATGAAAACATCTTGGAAAAAGATCAAAAAGAAGGCAGAGCAGACATGTAGCTAGACAACAGAGGAATTGGGTGGAGAAGGACCCACAGGCCAACAGCCCCAGCTGCAAACAATCATAGGCAGTGATGAATGGTGTTAAATGGTGACAAAGGGTCATCATTACCCTCAGAGAAGGGGACAGCATGAGACAATAATGAATATATTTGGAAAGAATAACATAACCTCATCTGGTATGGATGGGTGGCATCAGCATCCAGGCTGCTGGATAGAACATACTGACATTATTTATAGCTACAATGCAGAGCTATGACAGAGATCCATTGTAAACAATGCCTTCCAAGGCAGCTGCTTTCCATTAAAAACATAACAGAAAAGAGTTTGCAAAGGGTGGCTTAGGATGGCGGCATTAAAGAGGGCTGTCATCTTTTCTAAGTCTGGGACTCATTTGCGTTCCTATTTTTATTTCCATTTACATTTTTTTATATCTGAATAAGCTTTCTAATTTTTTAACCAGTAAGTTTTTTTTTAAAAGATTACAGTTCTATTTAGAGTTCTCATTACTTGAAAATGGGCCAAACTATACATTTTTTCCAAACATGAGGAAACTTTGTGTAAGATGCTCTCCAAGCCTCCCTAACCCAGGAAAAACTATTTTTCTATAAAGAACTGTAATGCCTAAGTCTATTAAGGAATTGCCATTCCAAGGGGAGAAATCTAATTTTAAGTGAAAATAGGTTAAAAGGTCATTAACAATAAAAAAAAAAAAAAAAATCTGATTATAAGTGAAAAGAAGCTATTAATGCCCTGAGGGTAGAATATATAATCATGAAACATGACCTAGATAAGTCCCCATGTATCTAGTGCCAATCTTTAGTTGTAAAACCACAGGAACTTGACATCAGAGGAAATTAGAGTCCCCAAAGTGAACAGTATTCGAAAGTTCTGGTAGAGAAAAATGTTCAGGATTACGATTCTACTTCAAAATGATTTTGTAAGATTGACTAATAGCCAAGGAAATAGAAATTTTATAATAAAACATATAGAAATCTCTTCTAAGTTCTCTTTTTCTGGTGTCTCCCTTCTGTCTGATAGGACAAACCAACCCTGTTGCTGTCAGGTCACCAAAGAGCCTTATTCCAACCTCAACCATGCAGAAGTTTTTCATTCTCCTTAGATTCAATCAAAATGTTTCCAGGATGCCTCAGCTTTTTCTTATTTCTATGGCACTTGGCCAAGCAACCTATCCTTTAACAACTCTCTCACTGTCTCCCCCTTGCTTTTCCCCTGGTCTGCGTTTCTTGATCTTTCCCCATCACCATTATAATTTACACCCATGGCTCATCTCGTGTGCTCCCTGATACAGGGCACTAGTGAGATGATTGGTTCTGCAATGTATAAATCCATTCTACTCTCCTGTTCACCCTATCCTAGTTTTTATTCTTCCATGGAACAGCGAAAGTCCTGGATTTCCATCGCCTGTCACATTGGCTCCTCTTTCTGAGCAAAGTCCAGCCTAAGAGCTTATTTCTGGTCACCTTCCCTTTCAAACCGGCCAGCTCAGCAGGCAGTCCTTAAACATGGATTCAAGTTGGATTGTTAGAACAGCACGAAGTGCAGGTATGAGGGTTCAGCTTTCTATAGTCAATGGCGGGCTCTGTGAATTCCTTATGCAAGTCAATAATCCTTTTTGAGCCTCTGTTTATTTGTATATAAAATAGAGATAATAATGTAGCCTTCTTTAGAGTTATTGTGAGATAAATGAGCTAATCCATATGATGTCTTTGTACAATAAATTCTCAGTAAATGGTAGTGTATTACTCCCCCTAAATGGTTTTCCTTTGTACTTAATGGCAAAATCGAAGCACAAAGTAAAAAAGGAAAGCCATTTACAACAATAAAATGGGACCTAACAAAATCAATTGAGCAACTATTTTTTTTAACTCCTTACACAGAGCTTTCTACAGTAGTTGGGACTTCCCTTCTTACATGACACTTGCTCCACAAAGCAGTTATTCCTTTGCTCCTTTCACAGGGGCTTTTGAATTTCCTTGGACCATTAGTAATTATAGATATCAACACTACCCATATGCTGTTAAATACTGGGGAAGCCAAGCCCTTCTTGAAACTCATCACATAGCAACAGGTCTTGATTTTGTTTCTAGGCCTTACCCTCAGGACACTCTCCAAAGAGTTCTCAATGGGACAAACAGTGGCTGATGCTGCTTGGGTAATCACCATTATCTCAAAACCTTTTGCGACCACACCAGCTGCAAATAATGTTATCATTTACCATCTGGCAGAAAACAGATTTGTCTTTGAGGTATTTCAAACTAAATGGTAATTCTCTCAAAACCTTAAAATCATTATGCCCATTTTTGTTTTGTGTCTATGGCCAATTATGATGAAATAGGAACCTGAGATAAAACAGTCATTTAAAGTATCATTCATGTCAATTTCCCCTTTATGGTAGAGCACACCTGACACCACCAGGGATCTTGTTACTTATCCAGCAGGTGGGTTCTTCAGGTTTGGCGGCGGGGGCAAGAATTCCAACCCCAAAGAAAGTGAAGTGAGAACAGTATTGTAAGATACTGAGGGCCAGTAAGCAAATGGAAAGATTCAAATGAAGTGAGATTAAGAGCAACTTCTATGCCCCGAGGGTATAGAGGTAGGATTGTGGTGGAGGATGTGATGCCAAGAGTTCGAATTCAGTGAAGACAGAATTGGAGCACAAAGATAAGTTAGCAGGTGGATTTGGAGTGGCTGCCATGGTCTGATCAGTTTAAGGTTCACCTATATCCCAGCAGATGGGTAGATCTGGCTGTTTTATAGGTCCCAGGACTGGATGTACCCCATTATGGCCCAAAACATCTCAGCTGCCAGTTTCAATGTTCACCTCTAGTGATCACTCAACCAGAAATTCTCATTATGTGTGTATCAGTCTGATTAAAAGTTCAACCATTCATTTAGCCAACAATCCAGAGCACTCAATATATGCCAGAACCAACTCAGGTACTGGAGGAACAGGGGTGAATCTCTGCTACCAAGAGCCTGTTATTTAGTAAGTTTGATAAGAAAACAGACTATTTTGGGGTGATCAGTGAATGCACTACGAGCCACCAAAGGAAAGAGCTGTTAACTCTACAGGGGAAGAACTGGAGCCTTTCACAGAGGATGCAGCATTAAAATGGTCTGGAAGGAATGATGAATATGATTGCAGAAGTTTGGGAGAAGTCATCTTCCAAGCAAAGGAGCAATTTACAAGAGCGAATGTGTGAGATTTATTTGAGTCATAAGATAAAATATTCAGAGAGTAAAATAGTTCACTGAGGCTGGCCCTCGGATAAGCTTGAAAGGAGGAAATGGGGAGAGCAAACTATAAAAAAAGTCTGCCAGGCACTGTAAGGAGTTTGAAGGACTTTAATTTGGATTAGATCATAGAAGGTGAAGACTGCAAGCAAAGAAAACCAGCGCTATTACAATAATCATGTGTGAGATTATTAGACTCAAATAAGGCAGAAGTTTGGATAAATAGAGGTCAGAAAGTATTTGTGAGAGACTTAATAAGTCTTCAGGTATCAAACCATAGACTGGACATTTTGCCCTCGATGACTTGTAGGCTCTGCAAATTCTACATAGCCAGAATGAAACTCATTACCTTTCCCACCAAATCTATTCCTTCTCATGTTTTCCTATCCTGCTTATGGCTCTTTCATCCATATTTCCAGTGAGAATCAAGTGAAATTCCAACATTCTTTCTCTCTCCTGTCCCTCATCTCCAGTTGGTCATCAAATCCTATTGATTTTAATGGGGTGGAGAAGTTAAATGGGAAATAAAAGTCAAAATTTTTCAGGATCAACATGGAACCAGGAGTGCTACATGCCCTTTTATGTTTGTAAAGTCTGGCTGACTGAAGGGGACCAGCTCGCCATCAAAAACTAAAAGCCTCCGGTCCCAAGAGCAGTACTCTCTCTAAAGCCAAATCTATTTCCCCTGCTAGTGCTCTCACTGCTTCTAAACTCTCCACTGTAAGGCAGCAAAGCCAATGCTCTTACCTCACTTTTCTATTATCTTTTTCATCTAGAAAACAAAGCTACTTTAATGATCCTGAATACTTGACAAGAACAAAGTCAATATTTTGAAAGATTTTCATAAAAACATGCTACCAAAAATTCATATAGTAATATTTCTCAAATAGGTAGAACTTCAAGTTTATATCTAAGGGTAAAATTGTTTTGGAAAAGAGGGAGGGAAATATAATGAACCAGTTATCAAACTACTTTAGAAGCATGGGGATAGTGGCAGCTGAAGAGCAGAGAATAATTATACATACTTGAAGATAGACAGAAAAGTTTTTAATTATGAGAATGCTCTGTCAAAGCCTATGTAAATAAAAATAAAAACCAAGAATAAATGGACAGGAAAATATACATTACCAAAACTGACACTAGAAATGAAAAGCAGTAGGAAATAAAAAACAATATTATCAAAATTTCCTCACAAAGAGCTCATATGCTGATAATCTCACAGGTGAATTCTATAAAACCTTCAAGGAATAAACTCCATTGTTTAAAATTTTCCAACACAAATGGAGAGAACACAAATTGTCAATTTTTTTTCAAAAACTTGAATGATATGTGATATAGAAATCTGATAAACATGGCAAAAAGCAAAAACTATAGTCTAATCTGGCTCATGAATATTAATGCAAAAAAAATCTTACGTAAAGCTAGAAGCAAACAGAAGCCAGAATCACACTAAAACAATGACATAGCACTAACCACGCAAGGAAAATTCAGTATTAAGACATATTAATAATTTACTCCATCAGCAAGTCAAAAGAAAAAAGCACCCTATATCATCAGCTATATATATGCCAAAATGACATTTCATTTTTAAAATTCAAAATAAAGAATTTTAATTTTTAATGAAATATATGGAAACTCCATTGCATGATGAAACACATCTCAGGTCAAATGCCAGCCCTCCTGAATGATAAATTAATGTATTTAAAACAAAAGACTTTTTGAAACAATTAGAATCACATGCATGTTCACTATTATTAATAATTACAACCATTAAAAATATTTCCACAGTATCAGTTACTTTAAAAAAAAGAGTAACACATTATCACCACTAATACTTAACACTGTTGTGAAAGTTCCTATTAATTGGCTAAGAAAAATAAGATATAACAATTGGAATAAGATTAAACACTCACCATTGCAAAATACATGACTTCATACCTGTAAGCCCCAAGAAAATCAAATGGAAATAGAAATGGTAATAGAATCCAGCAACATATCTGATTATATTAATATAACAATGGATTTTTTTATATAAAACAATGAGCAATTACAACATATAAGGAAAAACTCATTTACGATACATACAAAAGGATAAAATACATGGATCTGAAGTTTGCAAGAGATGTCCCCATTATAGATAAAAATAAACTTTGAAACAACAAAGAATATCATACAGGATAGTGAATAAATAGAAAGATACACCATATTCTTGGATAAAACTCAAGGTTGTAAATATATCAACTTTCTCACAAGTTTTGAAGTTGGACAAGTTGACTCTTAAGATCATCTATAAAATAATCAAAATCCTCCATTAAAATAAATAAATAAATAAATAAATAAATAAGAGTCCTCAGAGGTGACTATAGCCTATCCAGATAATAAAACATTACAAACATATCACAGATGGAATGGTTGATACTGGTGCCTGCATAAAGAAACTAATAGAACAGAGTAGAGTTCACAAATGTGTCTAAATACATAAAGAACTTAGTATATAATAAATTTGGCATTCCAAATCAATCAATGATGTTAGGATAACTACTCAACCAACCTGAAAAAATTTTTTATAGCTGCTTTTCCACACCAGAAAATTCCAAATAGATCAAAGATTTCCATCTATATTTTTGTAGTAGATGGCAAAATATTAGGCTCATGGTGTTGTGTGGTAGCCCAAAATGTGTATATTTTCCCAGGTAGAGGGCAAAGTCTCAGATGCTAGCTGCTCTGAGGAAAAACCTCCCTGTGACTACTACCCTAGGCATCTGTCCTCATTAACTTAAAATAGTCTAAGTCTGCTTCTTTCACTATTCAGAACTGTGGGTTAGAACACCATTATTTTCCTTTTTTCTGTTATATTTCACTCAAAAAAAGGAAATAATATAAACAATAGATTGTTTCCTAAGAGCAGAGGCAGTGATTTTGCTTGGCTCTTGGAACATAACTGGTATTCACTGTTTGTGGGTCTGAGCCCCAATTCCACTCTCGCGGAAGAGCATCTCACGCTTCAGGACCCTCTCTAAACCTCTCCCTAGGCTTCCTCTCCTGCTTCCTTCCCATGCACTATCTCCACCTTCCTATCTCTATTTGGAAAAGGAGGTTTCACTGATTCAGATCCCTGTTTTTCTACTCCTGAAATGCTCCCTAGAAGGACCTCTTAAACTGACAGTGTTCTGTGCAATGTGTTCTTTTTTCAAATAAACTTCAAGGCACTAAATGTTCTGAAACTGTTCTAACTACACCAAAAAAATTGCAATCCTAAAACATCAGTTTGAGAAAGAAAACATTAGGCATTGACACAAAGTTTCAAGTCTCCATGTTTAGGGCTCTTTATAAAATGTTCAAATATGATCATAAACAATCGTAAAAAACATACATACATAAAAACTAAAACTAGAAGAAAATATCAACATATGAACATAATTGTTATGCTAGCATAGAATAGTTAAGTTTCTTTTTTTTTAATATTTTGTAACAGATATAAATATTGTGTTCCGATTTTAAACTATACTCATGGTAAACAAGTCAAAATTTCAAAGAAAAGTTAAGGAAATCAATAGTCTATTATACTATCCAAAAAAGATGTTACTATTATGATGTATATCCTTTCTGCCTTTTTTCTACACCATTTACATACATACGCATTTCACCAAATGTGATATTTTGTGAACAGCTTTGCTATTTAAGTTTTAGATATTGAGCATTCTTTAAGAATATTTTATCGGCTACATAATAATCTAAAGACAGTCTATATCAGAATTATTTTTACTTATTCCACTATAGTTAGACATTTAGAGGGTATAATGAAAAATTTAAAACAAAGGCTATAACAGCAATTAATGCATTTCTGACTACTTAGGATATATTTTTGCAAGTAGAATTGATAGTTCAAATTTTTTAAATTTTCTATCTGGGTATTACAAAGTTAGTTTCAATGATTTTTTTTAATCAACATTAATCATGCACCATCAAGTATAATTCTAACCTTTGGTATTCTTTCTTCACAGTAATGATAGCAGATTATTTTAATTACGTCTTCAAAAACTGATGAATGAGAGTTCTGAGAGACTAGCTCACTGGCTCATTCCTAAAAATTTGATTCTCATTTTCTAATCCATTCTCTAAGACTTTAGGTGAAAACCTAAATAAGAAAACATGTATTTGAGAAAAACATATAAAAATCTCCCACAACTCTAATTTTAAGGACCCATTAAACCCATGGTTCTGAGCTTAGTGTCCATCAGAGTCGGCTGTGAGGAGCTTGTTAAACAGACAGCTGGGCCCCACCTCGAGTGATTCCCATTCAGGAAGTCAGGTCCGGGCCCCAGAATTTGCTTCACTTAGCAAGTCTCCAATGAGGTGGATGTGGCCGATCTGGGGGCCAGACTTTGAGAATCACTGCACAAATGATTGTTTTGTCTATTATGGCTTAAGTTCTGTCACAGGTGCATAGACACAGCAGTAAACAAGACAGACAAGGTTCTTGCTCTCGTGGAGCTTCTATGCTAATAAACAGACATCAGACAACAGGCAAGTCACCAAATGAGCGAAATTTCTGGCAATGTAAGCATTAAACCCTCTTAAAAATTCTCTAGAGTGAGAACTGGCTCTCCAAATACGAAGTGCTGGCACCTGTTCTCCATCTGCGTCCTTTTCCTCTGGCCAGTATAGGGTTGGAGCCAGCATGACAGATCAAACTACCTGTTATGTTTTAGCAAATTTTTTCTTAAAGTAGGCAAAAAACTAACCCTAGGCCAAAAACTCAGCAATCAGAGAATACAGAGAAGACTATTTCTCCCACTTATACTTCTGGAAAGCACAACTGTTATACTTTTTTAGAACCAGACAGGAAAATAATAGGCCTTTTTGTATCAGAAAACTAAATTTTCACTACCAGTCTTACTCCAGGGCTAATTATACATAAGGAGAATCAATAAAATAAAATCATATTATACAAATTCTATATACAGACAACCTGACTTAGCAGAATCGATGGAAATGGGACAAATAACTCTTGTGCTAAAAGATGGAAATAAAGTACTTCTAACAGATGGAAATAAAGTACTCAAATGTAATTGAACACCACGTATCTACTTCACATTTACAAGATGCTTTATTCGCAAATGCATTTGGTATTGGATATTAAAGGACATTAGATAACAGCAGTTATTTCACCCCAACTATCCTGCCCTCCCCCCAAATCACCACAGTATTGCCTTAAAGATCTCCTCTTAGGGAAGCAAAGTGCCCTGCTCCCTTTTGCTTCCACAGAAGCATTAAAGTTAAGACTTAATATAGGGTCTTTGAAATAAATAACTGAGTCTCTTAGCATTTACTTGCTGCTTGCCATTTGCTTTGGGGCCTAAGATAGTTCATTTCACAGTTTTTCAACTTTAGAGCTGACTTTCAAACATGTTTTGTACATGATTCAGAGAAAAATACATATTTTTACACAGTGAAACGATACACCCAAATATGTACATATCTGAAACAAAATTTTACAAAATAGGATTGATTGCCACTGCACATGAAACATGTCGACATTTTAGTTCTATTTCTTTTGTTTTTCATGCCAGTAAAACCCACTAAATTTATTTCACAACCTAATGGGTCAGGACCCACAGTTTGAAAATCTCTGTTCAAGGATATATACAAAATCCTACAAATCCATGCAGAACCACCCTTAAAAGAAATAAGTTACCCTTACCTTAAGTTTTCAGAGACAGAGGAGGGAGAAAAAGAACTATACTTATTCGGTTGTGCGGCTCAGGCTCCAGCAACTCCCAGAGCCAGGAAATGTGTTTAAGTACTTCATCTGTGGCATGTGTATAATTTCCACCTGTGTCTGTTCTTTCCTTAGTAGAAACAGAAAAGCTGTGGTCAATTTCATGATCCAGATCAGCTCTGACCAACAGAATTTTCTGCAAGGATGGAAATGTTCCATATCTGTGCTGTTCAATACAATAACCATCGGCTTAGTGTGAGTATTGATCACTTAAAATGTGGCTAGTGTGACTGAGAAACTGAATGTTTTATTTTAGCCAATTTAATTTAGATCCAAATAGACACTTGAGTCTAGTGGCTACCATAACATCGAGTATTTGCCACATCTCTGTAGTGAAGATTCTTGCCAAACAATACGAAATTTTCTGCCCTCCTCGTAACCTAAAAATGTTGTTTCCCTAGGATTCTAATTCACTCCATTTAGAACTGTTCATGCAGGCAGGGATTGTAGAGATTTCTTCCAAGATCAAAGGACACACCTCCTCCACCAATTTGTTCTACACAGTGAGATTTAGCTTAGTCATGAGAAAGGCTTGCCTCTTCTGTGTGTGTCTAAACCAGCCCAAAGAGGTTTTCATTCTCTCCCTGACTCTAACACTAGCTGATTGCCCTGGGACACTCGACTTCTCTCCACCTATGTTCCTCCTCCCTGCAGGAGACCCAAGAAACCGAGCACGTGCCCAGCCCAGACTTTCTGTGAGGACTGGTTCACGAGCATCACCATTCACCTTGTTTGCAACTTTTAGCAATTTGGTGAATAGCATACGCAAGCTACATAATGTTAAACAGAAAGGTAATGTGAAACAGACACATGACTTTCCTGGAATTTCTACCAGAGAAATTTCTCTTTGATCTCATAATAGCGACAAGTGCTCTGGCGTTGGCTTTTACAAATGGCTTCAATGACTGGACCCCTCATTTCAAGATGGCCCCACGTGGTTGCACTGTGACTTAACCCTCTGCTAGCTGGCCCAGCATTAGATGTCCAGTGGCCCTTGGCAATTCATAGCCAAGTCCGGGAACCATGCTTTTCAACTGAATTTCCCAACCTCCTCTACTCCCAGTTTTCACTGGAAGCCATGATCTGAAAGGACCAGGCAAGGTATGATTTGATTTTCCTCTCAAGCAAGCCAGGAGTTTTGATCAAGGCTGGTTTCAAGCAAAGTTATTAAGCACATGAAACTCATCTATCTCTACATTTGTCTCCTCTGCTGCCGCCCTCCAGTCCCATCATATGTAGGTCTCCACATTTCCATTCACTTCCTACTGCCCAGGGTCTCATTCTGAGACACAACAGCTCAGACACAGCACCCTACCTTAAATGGATGGCTAGCCAGTTAGAAATGCACACCAATATTTTGTTCTCAAAACTTACCTACTCCAAGTGCAATATTTGGGACCTTGCTAGATAAAGTAGGACTTACCTACTCCAGGTGCAATATTTAGGACCTTGCTAGATAATCTAATAAAGCAGCATGCCCAAGGTATTAATTGAATACAGTAAGCATGCACTGAGGTACAATGACCTTATAGAAATAATAGCTTAACTCATTTTATGATTAAAATTTCATGCCTTGGTCTAGAAAATATTTTTTGACTTTCAAACATCTTGGAACTCTTCAATCAAGTAGAAAAAACATTCTTTTGCCTATAGCTATAGCGATATCAGAAATAAATCAAAATTAACTGCCTCAAAAATCCACATAATTGATATCTCTGCTATGGAATTAATAGTAACTCTTGCAGGTGAAGGTGCATGAACTCCTCTGGGTTTCCAAAGTGTAGTTAAATTTATCTGATCTAAGTCAGAGCATAATCCATGTTCTAGGTAAGGTATTTCCAAATCTTTGCCTTGTTCTATCCTATATACCTTTACCGTTAATTGTGTCAGATTCGGTGGTCTCAAAATATTACACAACGCATAGCACTGAGTCGTCCAGTTCACCTTCTGAGAACTTATTGACAATCCATTTAAAGGTGGAGAGAAGAGTTAACAGTAAAACCAGACCTATCAGAAGTCTTGACCACAAACCTTCTCAATCCTTGCGATATGAATAACCGACAATGACTGAACTTGGACTTTCAAATGATGAACATCAAGGAGGTTCTCTATTAACTGGTTGCAAGTTTCAGAAGGGTACCATAGAGAAAGGAGAAGAAAGACTATCCACATATATAATATTGATATTTCTTTTTTTAGATCTGTGAGTACCAGCCATTGCTTCTCAAAAGCATATTTCTGGAGTTAGAGCCTACTTGTCACTCTGCTGAGGGACTTACCCTGCAAAAGGCCTTCCCCGTCATGAAGTTATCTAACCAGAACTCATGATCATCAGTGACTTGAAATTCTGAGAATTTGATTTGTCTGTCTGTCACCTCTAAGGATTTTCAATATATATTTTACTTTCTTTGATTTGATTCTCTAGTCTCAACAGGTCTTCAGTGCACATCAACATTTGGATGTTAACAGGCCTCCCAAGTTGGCATGGTCAAGCCTGAGCTTCTCATCCTACACTCACAAACCTACCCTCCACAGTCTTCCCCACCACAGAATATAGCTATTCCATTCTGCAAAATGCTCAGTCCCAAAACACAGAAATCATCATCCTCAACTCCTCTCTTCACTTCAGACCCTACTTCTAATCCAGCAGCAAAACCCTTTTTTCCTACCTTCCAACGATATGTAGAATCTGACCACTACTCATCACTTCCACTGCTACCACCAAGCCACCATTGTCTCTCACCTGATTATTGTATGGCCTCAGGAATCTGCCTGCTAATTTCCCTTGACCCCTGATTTTCAGTGCAGCAGCCAGTGATCCTATTAAAAGGTACATCAGAGGCTGTGCCCTCAAGGCCTTGCATTAACTTCCCATATCACTCAGAATGCTCAGAACAAAACTAAAGATTCTTACAGTACTCTATTTAACTCTATCTTATCTGCCTCTTGCACCTACTTCTCAGACCTCCTTCCCGGCTATCCTGCCCCCAGTTTACTCTGATTCATGCGCCAGGGTGGCCCCCTTGCCATTCCTGAAACAAGCAAGGAACTGTCCTGACTCGGGGCTTAGAACTTTCTATCTTCACTATCATTCTCTCCCACCAGATGTGTATCTCATCTCTCACTTCCTTCACTTTAGAATTTCAGCAAATGTCACATTTTTAGTGAGGCATTCTCTGGACTTCCGATCTAAAATTGTAATCTCAATCTCTCTCTCTTTCTTTCTCTCTCTCTCTCGCTCTCTCGCTCTCTCGCTCTCTCCCTCTCTCACTCTCTCGTGCTCTCTCGCTCTCTCTCGCTCTCTCTCTGGCTCTCTCTCTCCATATCCCCAGTTCCTGCTTACCTGTAGTACATGTCACTACTTATCATGCCACAGACTGCATTTTACTTACTTACTTATCTTCTTTACTGGCTTTCTTCCCTATTTGAATATAAGCTCGGTGGAGTAAGAATTCTTGTGTGCTCTCTTTCGTTTTTGAATCCCCAGCTTCTAAATCAATGCCAGGCACATAATAGCTGCTCAATAGATACTTGGTGAACTTGAAAAATGTTGATATGTACACAGCTTTTGTGAGTTTACAGCATCCTCCTGCATTCTCTTAGGACCTGACCTCTCTAATCTCAGTCAGTCCCAGCAGGTACCTGACGTGACTACATCCTTGTCACAACTGCCCTGTCTCTCCTGCTCTGCTCCAATTCCTTCATCACCACAAGTAGGCCAATGCCTGTGTCACTGTTCCATACCCAGATGCTCCTTAGTGCTCCTGCTCTCAAGGCCTCTCTTGAGCTGATGTCCACACTGCTTTTGATCACCACTGCAGGCCTGGAGCACTGCTGCTAGGGCCACCCTGGCAGTAAGCCCAGTCCTCCCATTGATACTTGTGGCCTGAGCACAACCGCGAGCCTTTCCCTTAATAACGTGGGGCGGCTGCTTCACTTACTAGTGCAATCCTGAGTGAAGGATTTAACCTCTTTATTCCTCAGTATTCTCATCTATAAAATGCAAATAATATCTATCTCAGTGCATGGTTAGAAGATTAAAGCTAATATCTATTCAAAGCATGGAAAAACACTGTCTACTAGAGAAGCACTCAATAAATATTAGCTATTAACCTGATGACGATGATGATGACCATTATTGGCCCAATCGTGGCGATTGTTATGAGTACTGTTCTTTAGAAAAGCTCTCCTGGGAACCCACAAGCCCTGGCCCACAGTTCCAGGCTCCTCCTAGAGCCAAATCCCTAATGAACTCCCAGTCTGCCCTGTGGTTAAAACCAAAGCAGCCCCATCATGCAAGCACCCTGGCTTTTATCTGGGCATCTATGAGACCAGGACCCAAAGAGAGGGGCCCATGGAAAGGCACAATGACCCCTCCTCCAAGTCAAACTCTCACCTTCCTTCCAGGCCTGTGAGCACCTGGATAAATACCCCTGGCTTTTAATGGCAGTCCTGTGCCCACACCGTAACAGTGTTGTCTATCTGATCACCATTAACACATTCACCAACACCAGTAGCAGGGGCTCATTTTCTTCTACTCCCCTTTCCTTAAAACCAAATATAAATAGATAGATAGATAGATAGATAGATAGATAGATAGATAGATAGATAGATAGATAGATAATTCATTGGCTCTGTGACCTGGGCAAATTGCTTAAATACTTTGCACATAATTTTCTCAACTTCTAAAGTAGAAAAAAAACTGTATCTGCCTCATAAAGTTATATGAACTAAATGAGTTAATACACATCAAGAGCTTAGAACAGTGTCCAGCACATGGTAAAAACTCTAAAAGAGTATCTACTATTATGCTCCTATACCAGTAATACAGAGGCAGCCTTCTCTCCAGGCCTTCAGCCCATTATAAGCATTGGCTGATTTATATGACCATTACATCTCTAAAACTGGAAACACTAAGGGCTAGAACTAATTTTTCTTCCTATGTCTATTTTCCGTGCATAGTAGAGTGTCTAGCACAAAGGAGACTCTTGGTGCATCTTTACTGAGTAAATAAATGAATGAATAAATGCATTCTTGAATGGATAATTTTCTTCTTCAGGGTCACAGTAAAGTTCAGGTTATTGAAGAAAGATAATCTCTGCAAGCAGGAAACAGTAAAAAATAAATAAATAAATAAAATGAGAAAGCTTCTCAAAGAATGAGGCTATTCTTTGTGAAGGTGGCAAAGTATTCACCTGATGATGGATTGGGCCCCTGGGAGGCATCCATCACTTTTAATCCTGAGCTCCTCTGGAGGAAATGAACCCCACATGCATAAATTAGTGAGAGGCATGATAGCGCTTCGTGTTCCTTTCACAATTTCCTCTTCTGCACAGTCACTTATGCAGATCGAACAAGTTATCACTGTTACATCAGGAACAAAGTGACACATGGAAATTGATAAAATAAAGCTTATTCTGGATTTGGACTCAAGAAAAACACTCCATGAAAAAAAGGGGGAGGGGATTGTTATTTTAATTCTGGTATTTAATGATATTGCAAAAGCCGTCCTGAAGTTGTTACGGGAAAGCAAAAAAAAATTATAATTGTAAAACTAGGAAAAAGAGAGTAGAAAGAGACAGAAAGTGATAAAATAAAGCTTATTCTGGATTTGGACTCAAGAAAAACACTCCATGAAAAAAAGGGGGGAGGGGATTGTTATTTTAATTCTGGTATTTAATGATATTGCAAAAGCCGTCCTGAAGTTGTTACAGGAAAGAAAAAAAAATTATAATTGTAAAACTAGGAAAAAGAGAGTAGAAAGAGAGAATCTAAGTAAAATTCATGGTTTAAATTAATATCGGAGCCATGTTTAAAGTGATGAAAACTCATCACAGCCTTGGAGGCAGGAAACCCAATTCCTTTGGGAAGAAACTGTTTTCTTATAGTTTTGAGGAAATACTGAGTTAAGCAATGGGTGTTTTGGGTACTAGATAGATCACAAGTGACGATCACTAAGAAATTAAACCCAACATAGCTAGACGAATACTAACAAACAGTTTCATGTAAAGATTTTAACTTGATTCTCTCAACTAATCCACAATATGGTGTTAAAATTATTCTCATTTTACAGATAAAACTGAGAGACACAAAGTGACTTTCTCAAGATTAGACCATCAGTGGACGGTGGGGCTTGGCCTCGGCGCTCAGGCATGCTCCCCTAAGGATTCCATCTCTTCTCTCTGTCACGTGTCCTGCATGTTAGGCCCTCCTATTTAAGCCATGCTTAAAGTGATGAAAACTCATATATACACAACTTACTTCAATCTTCCATCAGTAAACAAAAAGAAAAAGAGGAAACTAAAGGTAATTTACAGAAGATGACACAGAGAACATCTGCTGGTACCAGGAACCACACTAAACTCCTTTGTTAACATTTTCAGAAAGAACAGAGAATAACGATATCTCAACAGCTTCGGAGACAGGGACTCTATCCTTCTTGGCTACTATGAACTGAAGCAATACTATTTCAAGAGGCTGTGAGAACCATATTTTAGAAAGAAAACCACATGCAACATCCTGAAAGCATGGACCGTGGTAAATACATCAATCTAATATGAGAAAAGGGGCCAAATAGTCTTCCGGACTAAAGAAAGCCATGTGTTCAGGAAACTAAATACATGTTTACATAAATTAAAGTAGTTGCAATTAAAAGGCTCGAGTAGAATATGAATATTTATTATTTATCATATTCATAAAATTTAACATTCTGTAAAATATCTCACAATAATGTTTATGCTGTTCCTCAGAACTTCCCCCAGACTGGCTCATATCAATCATAAAACCATTGACATGAGAAATCCCTACTGCTGCCCAGACTGGCATTTTCTACAGGACAGGATCAGGGAGGGTATCTTGTTCAATATGAGCCCCTGCAAATAATCTAAGTTAGCTTGGAAGCCAGCAAGCTTCCAGGAAAACCAATATTTACACTAGGTCAAAACACAAATTCAGAAATTTGTTTTTTTTCTGAACTGGCTCAGCTTTGAAAAGAGAGAATAGAAAAACAAACAAAATCTTTAAAAGCCTAACACAGAAGACCTTAGCTGAGACAGACAGGAGTGGAATCCCATTTCCACTGCCCTCACCAAATAAGGGGCCAGGTGAGACAAATGGCTTGCACCTCTGTTTACTTCTTGAGGCAGGACGCCCAGGAAATACTCTTTGTTTGTTCTCTGTATAGAAAAATTCCATGTCTGGTGGGAAAGGGTGAGGGGGTGGTGCAGTGCTATGAAATAGGGTCTGGCGGGGTGGGAGCAGAACGAGAACAAGAGGTATACCACCATTTCCGGCTCTGCAAGCTCTTATCGCAACGGGATGGTCCCTGTACCTCTCTCTCTCTATCCTCTCGGTCACTTTCTCTTCTTTTGCACTTCACATAGGTGGAATCTTTCAAATGTACCGCTACAAGATAGGTGCTATTATCATACCCATTTAAAAGGTAAGTAAATAGGGGCTCAGAGAGCTTGATCAACTGGACCAAAGTCCATAAAGTTAGTAAACAGAGCTGAGACCTGAAAACAGAAGGCTGACCCCACAGGCCACTGTGTGCCCATGTCTTAACTGCACCTTACTACAAATGTCCTTGCACTGAGGGTAAAGGGGCATGAAGCTGGGCTCAGCGTCTTTAGTACGTACGTGCAAAAACAAACTATTTTTATAATCGACCCTGAGGTTTTCTTTCCTAGAATTCATCTCAGTAATAAAATCACTTAAAAGCCAATTACTGATTTGTCACTTCTTGAGAAAAGTGCCTTCCTGGCTCAGAATTCCCTAGGATCCTGGCTAGATGAACAACAAATGGGTCATGAATATGATAACTGGCTAGCTGTAGGGAGAGGTGCCCCAAACCTGCAATTAGATGGGGTAACATGACTCCTCCAATTACTGGGTGTTTTGGGGGAATAATTCGTCCTAGCAGGCACCTACATATTTTCACAGTATGTATACATTTAGTTTAGAAAGAACGCATTTGCAGAAATAACAGAACTATATTCACTAGCCAAGGGAAGAAAAAATCTAGCCCTAGGTTAAAAGAGGGTAGGCAGCCTCCCGTTCTCTTTCTTCATAACATCGTAATTCAGCCTTTCAGCCATGTGCTGCCATGTTTGATCTTTTCCCTTTTAATTTATTATTTGTGCTGCTGCCGCTGGGAAGCTTTGATGTAAGGAACCTGAGGGAAGCAAGCATGTCGCTTCAGCACCATGATGTCTCTCCCTCACCTGGTTTTTCTCCAGTTTACCCAACTTGTATCCTGCAAGAATTGTAAAAGAGAAGGAATTTTATCTCAAGGGTTTGCAAGGCCCTGAGGCAAAGAGGTGAGAATGTGGAAACAATTCCCTCGTTCTCAAACTACCAAAGCTTAGGTCTGTCTGCAGAGGTGCTAGTTCACCATATTAGCATGTGTGTCAGTCACCATTCATTCCACGATGTTTATTGAGCACCAAATAACTGCTAGATACTAAGGGGGAGATAGGGATACAATATGCAAGATACTGCTGATTATTTATCAACAGCCATTTTTTCCAAATTCCTTGCTTAGAGAACATTAATTTTAAAGATCCAACCCTCAAAGAAGGTAGCCCTGCCTCCACACCAGCTGATTAGTCTAAGGCAGGAGTCAGCAAACTATGGCTCAAAAGCCAATTCCATCCCATTGGCTATTTCTGTAAATAAGAATGTGTACAACCATATCTTTCATTTAATCATTGCCTATGAATGTTTTAGGGCTACAATAGCAGAACTGAGTAGTTGTGAAAGAAACCATATGGCCTGCAAAACTATAGTCGCCATTTGAGCCTGCTATCAGAAAAAGTTTGCTGACCACTGATCTAAGCTAATAATAGTAATACCATTCCCCTTGCCAGCGTCTGGTTTAGTATGCAAAAGGGCAAGTGACCCAGTGTTGATAAATGGCGTTCAAGTTGAAATCTGCTAGGGGTAATTGGGAAAAAAAGACATTCCTTTTTTTCTACTGGATGTGATCCCTAGAATAACGGCAGCCATCTTGCATTCATGAGGGAGGCCAGTCTGAGGACCAAACTGACATCCTGAGGATGGTTGAGCAGAAATATGGAAATAGAATCCGAGTTTTTGGCAATGTCTTTGAGCTGCTAAACTGGCCAACCCTAAAACCAGATACCTCTGCATTTCCTGTCATGTGAGAAAATGTGTCCTCATCGTTTAAGCCAGATAAGTTAGGATTATCATCTCCTCTTGATGAGTTGACCCCTTTATGTTTAAGAAATGAGCTTCTTTTACCCTGGTAATATTCTTTGCTCTAATGTCTATTTTGTCTAATATTAGTACAGCCACTCCAACTTTCTTTTGGCTATTAGCACAGAAACATTTTTCCATCTTTTAACCTATTTGTGTTGCTCATATGCAGGATATGGTTGGTCTTGCTCCTTCATCCAATTTGGCAATATTTACTTTTTCATCAGGATATTTAGACCATTTACACTTAATGCAATCATTAATGTAGTTAAGTTTAAATTATCATGTTGCTATTTGTTTTTCATTTGTCCCATCTGTGCTTTGTGTCTTTTTCCTCTTTATCTGCTTCTTTGGAATTAATTATTTTATGATTCTATAATAGCTCCTTTCTTGGATAATTTTTTACTGGTTGCTTTAGGACTTGTAGAATACAAAGCTATTTTATATCATATCATATACAGACTATGAACCTTATAACAGCCTACTTCAATTTCTCCCCTCACAACATTCATGCTATTTTGTTACACATTTTATTTTACATATGTTACCAATTTCTCACTGCAAGATATTTTTGTTTAAACAGTGAGTTATTTTAAAAGATGAAGTAATAAAAAAAATCTTATAAACAGTCTAGTATCATTTTAAAAGGTTTAAGTAATGAGAAAAAAAAATCTCATATATGTACCATGTTATTACCATTTCTGGTGCTCTTTATTCCTTTGTGTAGATCTATATTTCCAAACAGTATTTTTTCCTTCTACCTGAAAACTTGCTTTAACACTTCTTATAGTGCAGGTCTTCTGGATGAATTCTATCTGTTTTTGTATATATTTTTAGAAATCCCAATTTTGCCTTCATTTTTTTGAAAGATATTTTCACTGGACATGAAATTCATCATTGACAGCTTTATGCCCCAGTACTTTAAAAAGTTGCTCCATTGTCTTCTTGCTAGTTACTTCCTATGAGAAACTGCTATAACCTTATATTTGTCCCTGTGTATGTAATATGTTTTTTTCTTCCGGCTGTTGTTAAGATTTTCTCTTTAGCAATGATTTTGGGCAATTTAAATATGTTGTGACTTGACGTGTTTTTATTCATGTTTATTATGCTTAAGTTTCATTGAGCTTCTTGGATCTCTGAGTTTATAGTTAACAAATTTGGAAAAATTTTGGCCATTATTTCTTCAAATCGCCTCTATCTTCTCTGCTTTGGGGATTCTAATTCTATGTATATTAGGCAGCTTGAAATTGTCATTATCCCACATTTCATTGACATTATTTTTGTTATATTCCTTTTCTCTCTGTGTGTTCCATTTTGCTAGTTTCTATTTCTGTATCTTCTAAGTAACTAATCTTTTCTTCTGCAATGTCTAATCTGCAATTAATCCCAAGCAAAGTATTTTTTATCCTACACTATAGTTTTCATCTTTAGAAGTTCAATTTGTTTTTTTTTAATATCTTCCATGTCTCTACCTAATGTTTTGAATAATAACTTCTAATGTCCTTGTCTATTCTATCATCTGTGTCTCTTTGGGGTCTATTTTGGTTGATTGACTTATCTCCCCTATATGGGCTATATTTTCCTGCTTCCTTGAATGCCTCATACTTTTTTATTGGATGCCAGCCATTGTAATTTTACCTTGGTAGGTGCTGGATATTTTTTTATTTTTACAAATGTGCTTGAGCTTTGTTCTGGAAAGCAGTTAGGCTTCATGGATATACTTTGATTCTTTTAGGTTTTTCTTTTTAAGATTCATTACACAGAACCTAAGAGTTCTAACTCAAGAGCGGATTATTTCCTACAAGGCTAAACCTACCTCTGTACTTTAACCAATGCCCCTTGCCTTATGAGGTTTTCAATTCTGGCAGGTGGGAACAGGCACTATCCTCATTCCCGTGCAGGAACTACATACTGATATCTCTAATACATTGGGGTGTTTTTTGCCTCCAACCTCTGGAGGCACATGCATGCCATGATTGCTACTCAGCTGAACACTGTTTCCTGCTCTTCCTCAGATATCCTCAATCCAACAGTCTCGACAAAAACAAAACCTCAAAGATTACACTTTAACCTTTCATTTCTCCAGTCCTGATCTCTCTTCCAAGTTAAAGTCCATTATTTCTTCAGGGGGCTCTACCTAGACTGACCACCAACACTCTAAATACGTTATATTCAAAACAGAACTTACTGTCTTCCTCTTCCTCCAGCAGCGCTATCTTCTAACCTCATAACCCAGTGGCTCCCACTAGCCCATTTAAAGTTAATATCATTTCAAGTAGACCCCGAACCCCATAGTGACTTTGGCATTGCCTTTCTCACATTTCAAATGTCTCACATAGCCTTCATTTATGTTCTGTTCATAGAAATATTCTGTTCTCTGCTACCTCTGAAGTTTGACCTCCTAAATGGTCTTTCTGACAAAATCACCATGAATATTTTTAAAGAATTATGTCCTAAAAACTTTATTTTAATCATGTCCTAGTCCTCTTTCAAAATTTCAGTGATTCTCAGTTGCCTGATGAAAAAGGAAAAACAAAAAAGCCCATCTTTGGCACTCGAGCGCTCTCCGACCTTGCAACCTTTTCATTCATGATCCCTGCCACAATGCTGCACAGAATCTGTGCTCCAGCCAAACTTCCTAGACACTGTTTCAATCTATTTCTCAAACAACTCTTATGCCTGGAATGTCTTCTTTTGACCACTGCTATCAAATTTATATATATCCTTACCGGCAGCGTGATTGTACAACCCATCTGGGAAGCAATTGTCAAGTTCTAAAATTTTGCCTATACTTTTATTCAAAATTTTCACATTTAAAATGGCATCCTAAGGAAACAATAGATATGCATCAAAAGTTTACTAAAAGGGTGTTTTTTATCATGGAAAAAATTGGAAATGACCTAAATGTTCAATAATAGAACATTTAAAAATAAAATATGCAGTCATTTTAAAATATTAAGAGACATTTATTGATATAGAAATATGCTCTGTATATATTAAGAAAATAACTATATATATTTATTGAATGTATATAATGTAATCTAAATTTTATTTGTTAAGTATATTTATTGAATGTATATATTGTAATCTAAATTTTATTTGTTAAATATAATGAGTAGATTGATATCTAGATAACTAGACAGAATAAAGAGTAAAAAGAATATACACTAAATTGTTAACAGTAGTTATTTCTATGTAGTCAAATAACAGATTTTCTTCTATTTGCTTATTTTTATTTGTTTGATTTTCTATAACACGTATTATTTTCACAATTTGAAAAACTCTTAGCTATTATTTAAGAAGCAGCTCTCAAGCAATCTCCTTTCTAGATATCCAAACACTCATTTATCATTTATACTACCTAGGAGCTTATGTCCCAAGACAACTCTGTATATGTCACTATTTCTTCTACAAGATCCTCAACTATTTGATGGCAGAGAGTATGTCCTAAAGGTCCATGAGCCCTCTAGCATCACACAGGCTGGATGTTCACTAATGATCACTAATGGATTGGATGTTTGTTTGGCAGTAGTGAGGGGCACAAAGCCTGCAGATAAAAAAGGCAGCAGCCAGTGGTTGGTGCAAATGTTATAGTTTACTCTTGGGTTTTCAATCCCACTTTTTTAGTTCTCCCATTACTTCTAGGAGAACTTTTTATATTTATTCTAGCTTTTTAATTTTAATTTAGTCTACCTTTTTAAACTTCTTATATTATTCCTACTGTAGGAAAATATCATGTCAAACTGAAATATCATTTCAGTTCTTCCTTTCCCATGGAAAAAAATCATGGAATATGTAATAATTGTTTGATATTTTAAAACCTTGTTAATCTATGATGTTGACAATATAGTCTATGGTTGATATCATAAACTCTCTCACTAGAAAACGGTTTTCGCTTTAAAAACATACTTACAGACCCACTTCCTGGCAGATTGTAGGGACACGAAGAGCTGAATCAGCTTGGTAAACTTTCCCCGGGAGAATAATTACCAACCAACATGCACTCTTCAGGAAAACCAACGAGGGTGGAAACTTTTATTTGCATGGGGACCTAATCTCAGGAGGAGTAACAGTTAAACATGGCTTTATGTAGTTCTATTCCTGAAGGGATCAAGGGCTACTATATGCCAAGATATATACAAACTCAAATCAAAATCTGAGGTAAAATTGCCCACTGTGGAGCTTCCTTCCTGAAAAACCTGCAGTCCAGAACTGCTTTTCCCAAAATACTTGAAAATGTTCCTTAAAGCCTCCTTACTTTTTCCTGGGGTAAAACTTCATCCTATTTCATACTACATCTCGAAAACAAGAAGCAGAACCCTTACCTTCCACTTCAGGTGGGCTCAGTTTCCTTCTAACAAGGTCATTTACAATGATGAAAGATGTTTCTCCCTGCCTTGCTTGGAACTCTATCTGCATAACTAGAAAAGTCTTAGGCTAGGGTTCTCAAATTTTAGTGAAAATGAGATTTACCTGGGGAGCTGTATTCGTTATCTAATGCTGTGAAAAAATCACCTCAAAACTTAGTGGCTTAAGGGACAAGAATTCAGAACAAGCTTGGCTGGCAGTCTAGCTGAGTTTCTCAGGGGTTGTAGTTAGATGTCTTGCTGGGGCTGCCATCATTGGAAGGCTAGACTGGGGACACAGGTTCTGCTTCCAAGGTGGCCCATTCATGCAGTTGGCAATTTAGTGCTGGCTGTTGTTAGAAAGCCTCCGTTCATCCTCATGTGGGCCTCTCCACAGGGCTGCTGCGTATCCTCACAGCATGAGTTCTAGCTTCCTCCTGAACCCCACCCCAGCAAGTGAGGAGAAATCAAACAGAAGCTGCAATGCCTTTCACAACATGCCCTTAGAAATCACACATTGTCGGTTCTGCTGTATTCTTTTGGTCAGCCTGACTCAATGTGGGAGACTACGCGAAGGCATGAATACCAGGTGAGGCCCATGGGAACAGGCAATCTTGGAGGCTGGCCACCACAGACCAACCTCTAGCCTCCAATCCTGAGCCAGATGCTAGAACAAGATGAGACTTGGGGGATCTCAGAGGAGGGGATGGATGTCTTCTATACCTGGAGCAATATGAATTGTTGTGTCCGTAGGGTGGCCTGACATGGAGTAGTCCCCAGCCCTGGCCATGCCTGTATAATTATTCCATCCCACATGCTCCTCTTATGATATGACTGGCACACCTTCCACCACAAGATGGGGTCTAGATTTCCTTCCCTTGAATTAGGGCAGTGGTAGGTTGACTGCTCCAATCAATGGAATAGGGCATATGCCAAAAATATGTTAATGTTATGTAAATTTCTGAGGCTAAGACATAGTAAAGATATAGCTCTGCCTTTCTCTAAAAGAACAATTGTTCTTGAGACATAACTACTAACTACTATATTGTGAGGAAGCCCAGCCACATAGAGAGGTCATGTGTAGATGTTTTGACCAATCACCCCATTAACTGCCAGACATGTGACTGAACAGATTTTGGGTGCTTCCTACCCCAACTTGAATCTTCCAGCTGAGGCCCCAGACATCAGGAAGAAGAGACTGGCCATCTGCTCCATGCCCCATCTGAACAACTAATCTGCAAAAACCATAAGAGATAATACCTGATGATGATTATTTTAAAGCCATAAAGTTTTGAAGTAATTTGGGGTAATAAATGACTAATATGGTAACTTTGAATATACTCATTAGAGCTACAAATCTCCAGCCCCCACTCAAAACCCACTGAATGATATTTTCCAGGCAGGGAGAAGCCCGGGAAATTGTTAATTTACCAAGTGCCCCAGCTGAGTCTTATCATCAGGAATATTGGGGAAATTTTGATGGAGTATCTTCCTGCTTCATGAGTCTTAATGGAATAATGCACAGTACTTGCTTTTTATCTTTGATGGTCTATGCATTTCATCCGCTTAGTGAAAACTGTAACTGAACTAGAAATTGAATCTAAATATAGTTCCAGATGAGATGTATTTGTGTTTTTAACTCTCAAATTATATAATAAATCATCAGAAGGTAGTGCTTGAAGAAGAAATGTGGAAAAAAATGCAAACATTTTATATATTTCCAGACATGTTATGGAACTTCTTTCTTAAATCTTTAAATACAGGAAAGCTATTCAACTATTAGGAAAAACAGAAGACAGAAAGCAAAAAAGATATTATTGTCTGGCAACTCTAATTGTACTGATTCAGTATGCAATCTCCACATTATATTGGTTTTTAAAAAAATCAAGGTGCATAACAATGTCTACATTTTTAAAAAATGGTGAATGCATAAAACTATAAAGATACACACAAAACCGGCAATGGTGGTTGTCTTTGGAAAGGAGAATTGGGTGGATTGAAGGCTTATTTTTCACCATTTTTTGTATCTTTTGAATTTTGTACTGGGATCATGTAATACTTTACAAAAGTAGGTAAATAAAATGTTTTTAAAACACCTTTTCTCTTTGAGGACCTCTTGGGAGTCATTCCAAAACATGGATGTTTGATTTAATATCCTTATTAGTTATGGTTATCTCTCTTTTTTTTTTTTTTTAGTGGTGAAATGAAACTTGATATCTTTCAGTACCAGTGTTCCTAATGGATTGAAATCTACCCAACATAGAGTTGATAGATCTTACTGAATCTCTCACTTGTCCATCCTCTAGCTCTGATACAGTACAGCCCTTGAACATTCTCCTTGGACCTCTTGCACAGGGAACCCTGCTCCGGCCTTGCCCATGCTACTCACTAAAGAGCTTTAACCAGGGGCTGTTTATGAATACATTACTTAAATATATGAATATATTACTTAAAGTAATATATGAATATTTTACTTAAAAAACAAATTTTTTAAGTAAAATTTTTTATTACTTTAAGTAATATATGAATATTTTACTTAAAAAACAAATTTTAAAATATTTTTAAAGAAGCAAATTTATCAGTGGCAGTTATTTTGAATGTCTCTTGTGTTCAAAGATCATTCGTATGAAAGGCCAAACATTCTGACATCAATGATATTGTCAGACAGAAGTCTAATGGAAAGAAAATTAGAACCAAGGGGTCAAAAGAAAAGGATAGCTAATAACTTGTTGATGCATTGCTTTTTAAGCTTTGAAGGGGGATTTGATGTTTACGAAACGGTAAATAGCCTATCAATGAGAAATGTGTTATAGCTAGCAATTAAAAGAAGATTAAAAAGGAAGTCATATTAAAACTATATAAAATTTACATTTTAAGGCATTTTAATTTGTATGCTAGCTTGGAAAGCTATTTTACTAGGAAAAAATATCTACAAGGATGCATGAGTTAACGTGGAAATTCTCACTATTTTTCATAGCTGCAATGCTTATAAATCACTAGAGATCTCATTTAAGTGGAGAACAGGGATAGATCATGAATGGACTACAAATGAGAAGAAGGGAAGTCTAGTTCGAACACACAAAGATTTGGAAAGGCTGACATTTGGAAGTGGCACTTGAAATCCGGGAAGATTAAGTCAGTATGTATTTGAAAATATAAAGAAATGACTAGTGTAGAATGGTAAGCTCTCCCATCCCCTGCAAAAATAAACTAGAAAGATCTGGAACTGTTAGACTGATCCTGGTACTGCTTTGTATAACAATCTCTAGGAAATCCCAGATGTAAAATAAATTGTTCCTAGACTACATAAATGATAATAGAATGTGGGTAATTTTAATCTCTGGGAAGATACTAATGGGGTTCTAAGATCCCTCCAGAGATGCTGATTCACTGCAAAACATCTCATCGGAAACAGGACCCCTCTCCACAGCAGTGACACAATATGTCAGATTTTCCCATCTATTGACAGGGATGGTTGTCTCCCTCACCTGAGTTTCTGTCTTGTGAAAGGAAAGAATTATTAAGCACCTGAGAAAACTGGCAATGGTAAATAATTCTGTCAAAGAATTTATTTTTATTTCACTGTTTAAAATATCTCTTTTACTAGAAGTGCAAGAGGTATGGAGATAAGCACCAGAAGATTCTACTAAAAGTAATTCAGTTTTGGGGACCAATTAATTCCAGGGTTCAGGACCTTGCAAAGTACACAGACCCATTTTCCTGGGAATGAGAGGAAGTGGTGCTGAGTTCACTTCTTACTTCCAGGTTCTTTCTTCCTTCTGAATTCATGGAGACTTGAGTCAGTGAGTTTCCACTAGGCCTGAATAAGGATTTTTCTACTATATTCTGAGGGACTGGGGTGCTGCACAGCACTTCAGGGCTAAAAATCCCAAAGAACTCTTCAAACTACAGTCCAGACCTTTCACTCACCGGAAGTCACGATACTAATAGCAACATCTGACATTTTAAGGAATTTGCCCCATGAGGTAGGCACAATGTTAAGCACCCCACATAAATTATCTCATGTAATTATCCTTAAAACCCAGGTATTTAGGTAGGTGTTTTTAGCACATCTATTTTACAGATGAAGAAACTGACATTTACAGGGGTTAAACAGCTTGCCCAAGATCATAGAACTAAGATGTTGAAGTCAAATCTAAATGCTCTTAACCACTAGGTATACTGCCACTGAAATCATTTCATTAACGAGCCCTCTGAAACCAGCCCTTATGTGTTCCCTGAGCCTTCTACACATGACTGGGCCATGCACTTATACGCTAGTCTCAGATGTTCACTTTAGTCAAGAAGCTAGATGAAACATGGTGGCCCAGTCTAGAGAAACTTGTTGAGAATTGCTAAGCAGAGCTAAAAGCTCGCCTCAGCAACAGCTCACAGGGAAATTTCTACGTGAGGCCTTAGGAGATGCTCTGCAAGTCAGTGTAGACACAGATTGCCCACTGGAGTCCCTGAAGAGTCAAGGTCAACCCTTAGAGTCATTGCCTATTAAACTACAGTAATCATCCCCACATCTCCCCTGAGAAGACCTCAAGCTCTCAAAATAGCCAGTCTTGGCTTCTGACCAGCTCCCAGAATTAACTAAGGCCCCAGAGTCTTCCGTGGTATTACTTAAGGGTTCAGTGGGAATCCCTAAGCTTACCATGCCAATTTCTAAACCAGTCAGAGTAACCAAGGCAACTGATACATCTACCCTAACACTGATATAATGACCAGCCTTGGCGAGCCTCCCATAGGATCACTTCAAAATTCTTAGGTATGTTACGGCTACATAGAATACCCTCAATATTAGCCCCAGAACCTGTGTCCCCCAAACCCTGAGCTCCACCTCAGGCTCGGGCACCCCAGAAACTCTCACACAGGTAAGAACCTGCAGTTGGTCCGTTTTACTACTGGAGTTTTAGCTAGTGGTTCTTGCCCAAATGCCCCCTCTTTGATGTATTCCAGCTTACCCACCTGGTTCTAAGGGAGCAGTTCCTGGACCCTGCTTAATACTCAATCCTTCGGTGTCTACCATGTAAGCCCAATCCTGACTTCTAGTTCGTCTTGCTCCTTGGGTGCCACAAATGCTAGTATATCCTTCTCATTTATTTTCCATGAGGCATTGACAAGGCAGCTTAGTATATAATACAAACCAAGAAATGTAGGTAGTAGTCCAAAGTGTGTCACTAACTAGGCAACTCATTGAACTTTGCTGAGCTCTAGCCTCATCTCTGGGATGAGCAGTCTGAATGATTACTTGCCGAGTTTCCTTCAGCTCTAACTTTACAGATTTTCCACTCTAATGTTTCACTGCCATTTAAAGTTAGTGAACAGCTCGTTCCCACACTAGCCCTCTTCTTATCTTCCCCCTAATGGCTGGCATTTCCAGTTTGTTCCCTAATAACTTTGGGGAATCTTTGATTTTTTGGGGGAGGGGGCACATAATAGCCTAAGAGAGTTAAGTTTTGCTGAATAACAATACTTTATTCCTCTACCTCCCTTTGTTTCAGCCTCTATGCATGTCATCTTTACATGTATATAAATGTCTCTAGTCTTCTCGTTAAAGGGTTTTCAAGCAGCACCCAAGCATATTCATCTCAGGTTACCTCAGGCACATGCCATTTTAAGTTCATGGAGTGAAAATAATCATCTTAAGCAACCCTTGAAATAATGGCTGCTATTTCTTGCAGACGCCTAAACTTAGAAACGGCCATAGAAAGTTATTTGCTGCTTATTAACGTTTAGGAGCCTGTGTTATTCCCATAGGCAGGAAAAAATAGCAATTGCAATTTGACAGTGATATAAACACCTGTCTGGCTAATGAATTCCTTGCCAAGTGCATGTTCCAAAGAGAAAGCAATGTCACCTTTAACATAAGTGACTTTTCCTAGAATGCTGGAGTTATACCAAGGGAAAGTAAAATCTGTGACTAACATCAATGAAAAATTACTGGAGCTATGTCTCTGTGAACATAAAAATGAGAACTATCATGTAATTTTGATTCCTCATACTGCATTTCTCATCTTTCTCATGAAGAAACATGGTGCCAACTCCCATTAAAACTTCACAAGAGCCCTCAGGTCCACTAATTCAGGTATTTCCCTTGACACACAATAAAGTACTCTCTTCTCTAATTCTAGGAGTAAACGACCCAAATAATACAAAAGTGCATCTTTAAGACCAAAATCATCAGGCTTTCAAAGTTGCTAAATATAACCTCTAAGAAAATAGACTTCGCCCATGCTAATATATGCCAAGTGTCTTGTAGATCGAGACTCTTCCCTGATATACCACACACAGAAAAAGAAAGTAGACGCAGGTAGCTACTGGAAGTTTCTGGCAAAGTCTTGACTCCTCCCAAACCACAGCAATCTGGATGCCCTTTCGCCACGCCAAAAATAGCCTCCGTGTATGGGTCGGCCTCATGCTATGCATGAGCAGTAACGGTAGAGACAAAAAATATGCTTTCCTTCTGAAAATGAAATCGCCATAGGTGAGACCAAGATGGTATCTCTCTAACATCAAATTTTGCCCCTAGGAGCTTATATCTGAGTAAGGCTTCAGAAATTCGAGATGTCTGACCTAACTCTCTAGGTAGCTGCCTTTTGAAGAGCTGTTATTTCTCCAAACATCCTTCGATGTAGATAGACGAGTCATTGGAACTTTGCAGCAGATTTATACAAACATTATTGATAGCGATCTCTGGAGAAGATTTAATTTTCTTTTCACTTTGCAAAAATGTTATGACCTAACTCTGCATGTTCCTCTGCTCGGTAAGCAGCACATTGCCTTCAGACTTTAAGCATGTTATTAAAAGGAAAGAACAGAGCCACTGAAAGATTACTCTAATCACCCAGACTAATTACAAAGAGGGGTAAATCACTAACCATTGTTCCTTAAATATAATAAAAAGAATAATTTAGCAATTCAACAGGAAGCTGCTCCCTCAGCAGGATAATGACCTATTAGTTTAGCTCCAGGAAATGCCCTTCAGTGTTTATTATCATCATCATGATCTCTGTTATTTATTATTTATAGGTTGTGTTAAGCACTTTGGGGGAGTTTAAGAGAACACACACACTGTTCAGGTGCCTGTGTGGGCCTTACTCAAGTAGAACTGGCCAAAGAATCATGGGCCTTAAGAAAAATGTCTATCGAATTCAGTTAAGTCAGGTACACTTGTCATTCTCAAGACAGGATGCTGTTCAGAACCCAGAAACCGCTTCAAACAAGGCTGACTTCTCCCTTTCAGAGATTTAAAAGTAAAGTTCTTGTGGCTTCAGATTCCTTGTTACTTCCAAGTCTTGCTATATTTATACAGTGCTGATCAACAGCCCAGCCTGCCATGAGCCCACTCGGCTCCCCTCCTGAACTCTCCTTCCCCTCCCAATTATGATGGAACATCTGTGCCCACTGTTTCTGCCTCCTCGAAGCAGCGGCAGTTGTCAAAACTACCACCAAGTAGAGAGTTTGGCTTAACTAATTAAAGCCTGGGGTTAACAAGGCCAAGGCCAAAAGTCCTATTTGAACCCATTAGTTTTGTTTCGTGTCATGCAAATTGACTACTCTAGACTCCAGCCACTCACCTAGTGAACTCATGAAAAAGATCATCGGTAAGGTCAGTAGAAAAGGTACACAAATTGGCTCTGCCCTCAGAGCCAATTTGTGTCCCATCTTCATCTAAGGCAGTTCTAAAAGTGTACAATATACTCATTCCAAAAAAGAAATTTTCTCTGATTTGCAATTTTGTCCCTTAATATCGGCAAATAATATTTAAGGAAGCCACATTATCCCCAAAGCTCAGTCCCTTTGTTCTCTAAGTTCCTACAGGGGCATCTCTTAAAGCCTCCATCCTTCAGATTCAGGTAGTCCCAAATGCTGAGCCAATCACCAAATAGCCGGGACCAGCCAATAGCAGTTTGAACTGTTACTAGTGGCTCCATCAGGATGACTGGGCTGTTTGTTCAGCCTGCCAAGTGAAGCCCCTCAGTCCAGGGAGAGAAGGATAAGCCCAAGCTTTGATCTGAACCCCAAACCAAGCTCTGCTTAGTCCCTGGATCCTGGCAGCCTGTTGGCACTGTTGCCTCCTTTGGGCATCCTGTTGGGCATCCTTTCTAGTGCCCGAGCCCAATCTGGGACACAGTCCATTTGGCTGGGTCTGGATACTCTGCCCCTCTAGAAAATCCTTTCCAAGGATGAAGTGCCACCCTCCAAAGCAAAGGCAGGATGCTCCTGCTGCCTGGGAACAGTAGCCACAGCCTGCTTGGTCCCCTGGTTTGCAACCATCCCTGTATCTCTCACATCCCCTTTCACTCAGCTCATTCTCCACTGTGTAACTGGGGCTAAGAGCTTCTGGATTCTGTAACTGGGCCAGCCCTCTCCCTCCTCCTTCCCTGCACCACTCCCACTCCCACCCCCAATGCCCTGAGTTGCCAAGGACCCTACCTTGCATCTGAACTACAACATAAGGGCTAATACTACCAACTTTACTTTGTCAACCCGCAAAATTGGAGAGCAGCTGAATAAGCACATGTTTTAAAATGATAATGAGGAAATGTTTGAAAGAAAAGTATGGGAACAGTTGGCAGAATATTCCTTTCCATGAGGGTAAACTGTCGTCACCCTGATGCCTGATTTTACTTTCTAATCCATCCCTATCTTCTCTGCTGTTCTAGAGCCTGATGATTTCTTTTCAAGTTACCTTAAAGCAAATGGCATTGTGAACCACTTAATTCAGAGCTGATAAAACACAGACCCTTTCTCAGAAGATACAGGGTAAAAAGCAGTACTGACAGCTTTTCCACTGTCAAGTGGAAATCGGAATCTATGAAATATTTTCCCACCCTGAGCCTGGATCATGACGCAGCCCAGGGCTGGCTGGACCTCATCTCCTGCCACAGACTCTCCATGTTCTTCCTTACATTCCTCCAGCCTGGACCCCTCTCTCCTCGGGATCAGCAGGCAGGTCAGCAAATATTCCATCACCCACTTCCCAGTCCGGAAATAAAAACAATCACCAAACACTGCACTGTTTAACAGCCTTCTTCAGTTAGCCCTAAACTTGTTTAATCCTACCCCTTTGGGAAGCTTATGAAGGACTCTTTTTATTTTTGAAGACCAACTTTAGGTTTTACGATGCTTTGTTTATGGTAGGCCTAAAGCTAGTTCAAATTACTTTAAGGGAAAGATTCAATAGATAATCAATAAAGGCAATTTTTCACAGGCAAGGGGGAAAAAATAGCTTTCTTCATTCCCAAATGCTACCATTCCACTTTTACATAGCACTTTATCACTATAAAAGCACATTGGCAGGCATTGCTGGGTCATTATGCTTCCACGAGACCTCAAAACCATAACAAGGTCAATCGATATGGTGTTATCTACCCAACAGATGAGGAAATTGAGGCCCAGGGAAGTCCAATGGTTTGCTTGTGTTAACACAGCTGATGAGTGGCAGAGACTAGTCTATTAACCAGGTCTCTACTCAAGGAAGAAAGAGAAAAGTCTCGGAAGCAAACTATAAGGCAGGCATCAAAGATGAAAGGTGAAAATCACATAGGCATTTGAGAGACATCCTAGGCAGGACTGTTGGGAGGTCTAGTGTACATGTACACATGTATATTTTTAACACATTACACAAAACACAACTGAACATAGAGGCTCATTTGGTTATAAATTTGGGATGTGCTTGAAAATGATGTAGCAAGTTCCCCACACACAACCCCATCACCATGCCTCCCACTTCTTGATTAGCCCCAACCTTGAGATTTTCCTTATGTCATTTCGATTAAGACCTAAACAACGGTTTTTCCATCCACCTCCACTTTTAAAAGGTGGTCGATTTTAATCTTTCCTGTTAGTGAAAGAGGGAAGGTGTAGCTTTATTTTAACCATTTGCTTTACCACTCAAGGAACACAAAACCAGGAATGCAGATGTGTGGGAACCCACGGGCCTTGTGGAGACTCTTTACGCTCCAGCAAGATCATCAATCATAGAGCCTCGTGGCCTGGGAGTCGCCCTTGCTGGGCCACGTGACTCGGGCACAGCTGGACCCTCTGAAGCTGGCCAGGATCTGCTGGTCCTGGGCCCAGAGATGCCCAGCCACCTGCGGGGTCCTGGCTGGCCCTTGCAACTGTTTCGTTTACCGTTTGGGACAATTCTCCGCAGAGCTCAGGAAAGCACATGCTGCTGCCGCACTCGGCTCCACTTCCTCTTCCAAGCCCTAATGAGGTGAGATAATGGATGCAGGAAAGTGTGCAAATGCAAATCAACATGGAACATATGCTCCAGCTCCCTCTCTTACCTCAGAGCCAGGCGGGGAGAGCAGAGGAAATGCTTTAGAAATAGTTCTAGGCATGAGCCTCTTATTCTCCCCGAAAGAATATAAAAAATGTGAAGTTACAGCTTCTTGGCCCTTTGCAGCTCTGGCCCAGGGGGCAAATTGCCAATTTTGATTGCTTCTCAGGAATGGCTTTACTGCTCATTTTTCTTTATCCAGCAACATAAAACAAATCAGCAAGATAGAATGAGGGAAAAATTTGGCACCAGTTTTCCCATTTTTACTTCTATAGATGCCCCAAGCATCCCTCTGAGCATGGAGAGGCAGACCCTGGACTGAAGAGAAAGGATGGCCACAGGCCTCTGGACCTCCCTAGCCAGGCCTCCTGGCTCCTCCATTTTGGCTCAAGCAGCCCAGGCACAAAGCCAGGTAGAGCTGGGATTTCTGCCCGAGTCATTGCGTCAGTGAACTCAGCGGGCTGCACTGCTGGCCAGAGAGGTCTCTGCTTTCCGGAGTCCAGGGGATGAATAAGCTGGTATGACAGCCCCCTCACTAGCCAAACTCCCCGTACATGGAGCTTTCTACAAGTCTTTTCAAAGCTCACATGAGGCTCTAAATGAAGAAAGGAAAAAGAAACCAACATTTGTCTGGGCTCCCTGCTCTGTGCCCTGTCCTCACTTCAACCTGGCACAGTCAACGCTATCATCTCCATTTCACAGGGAAGAAACAATAAGACTCCAGGTCATCGAGTAGACAATGGAGGCAGTGTGCAAACCCAGGACTGCCAGTCTCCCAAACCTGTGCTCATTCCACTGCACAATCAGGCACTTCATTTCATGTATCCCGGTTATGGTCAAGACGTATGTCACTGAGGACTCAGTAACTAAAAGTCTCCAAAGTCATTAGGCAGCAAGGGAGACTCAGTTCCTTACAACGTCCATCCTTCCTCATCACAGATCTCAAGCGTTTTGAAAAGTCATCACAGGGCCTCTGCCATTCCTTTAGTCATCTATCGCCCCTTATCCCAAGTCAGTCATTACGGAGAATGTGAATCTCAGTAACTGTCAGTCTCTCTATATGCAACGAGCTCCTGTTTATCCAGAGTTCTGAGAAGAGGGGCACGGGGAGCCCCGCAATCCAGTCAATTTAGTAGACAGGGTGCGAGCCCCGACACCTCTTACCAGCCCTGCAACATTAGCCACCTGGCTTACCCCAGAAACTGGAGAAACTAGAGGGCTTAGCTCCATGTTCTGCTCCATGAAATGTGATGGTAATAGTGTCTGTCTTAAAGGGCTGTTGGGAGTATTAAAAATATTAAGCCCTGGAGGCGAACTGCCTCAGTTCATGTCCCCAGCCCACCACCACCAGTTTACAACCTCGGGCACAATACCTAGCTGCTCTGTGCCTCAGTTTCCTCGCCTGTAAAATGGAATGAAACATTGTGCTTACTACACAAGATTGTTCTGAGGATGGTATAAATTAACGTTTTAAAACACTTGAAGAGTGCAGGCTCAGAGCAGTGTTATGGAAATTTAAAGTAAGTAAACAATGACCACGTAGGAAGCACTCCACAATGGCAACTATGTTTGAGTGACTTGCAAAGATTTAGAATCATATCTTTAACTCCCAACAGTAGTCACAGTTCTGATTGTTAATTGAGCCATCTGCTGTTAGGATGGTGAGTCAACAGGCATTTCTCCAACGTATGGCGTGAGCCCAGACAGTGTCATGATTGAGGAGCTCTGATTCCGTGCACTGCTCCTCTGGGTCTGATAGTCCCCAAATCTGCAAAGCTTTCTTCCCCACGAGCTGCAGAGAAGTCAGTGGCCATGCTCTGAGGCAGCCATCTCTCTGGAACGATGTCTGGAGCAGATTCCAGCAACAACACAGGCAAGCATCCTGGGTACTCCTAAGAGGACATCTACCCTGTGCCCACTAGCTCAGAACACAGTCCACTGGCCCAGTTGATTCCTTCTCAGGGAGATGTCTACTGACTGCTTGATAATTTAAATGACTTGTAAAATTCTCGGATATAATGCCTAGGTACAAACATGTTTATCTTGCTAAGAACTCAAAATATGAGAAAAGGTCATGATCCAGCAATTTGAGTTTCTGGATAAGAAATAATTGTAGACAGAAACCATGGCTCACCAGG
The DNA here is from genome assembly GCF_000325575.1 of Pteropus alecto. Taxonomy (NCBI): domain Eukaryota; kingdom Metazoa; phylum Chordata; class Mammalia; order Chiroptera; family Pteropodidae; genus Pteropus; species Pteropus alecto. The sequence goes on from NW_006436298.1 coordinate 38,664,206, forward strand.
AAATTCCAGCACTAAAGGTCAGCCAGCATGTCTGGAAACATGGTTTTGGACAGACCTGCCCCTAACACACGTGAGGCCCCAGACAAGAATATAATGGAGTCCCGCTGTTAAGAAAATATGTTCTGTCTTCCTACCTTGACAGCAATAAGGTGATGAACTACAGAAAGTCAGATTCAAACTTGGAGTTTTTAGACTCCTCAGAGTTTTGTGCAGGAATAATGCCACGTGAGGATAGCCATCCATGACTCTCGGCTCCATCTGTACTATAAGGGACCACACGTGCTTGAGCTTGGACACTGCAGACCACATGTCCAAGCTCCATCCAAATTCTCCTCAAATAGCCACTCCTCAGCCAACCCTCAGATTTAGTTAGGTTACAAGTGGGGCCTGCCCACTCTTGGGAAGACAGACTCAGCCTGGACACAGAATGTGAGCTGTTTGTGTAGAGAATTCCAAGAAACTTGAACCCAGAATCTGGACTGCAAGCGAGCAGCATAGGCTGCGTGAGGGCGAGTCCCCTTGGCCCTGCAGATTCTTTACCCTGTGGGGAGGTATGTGGCTAGAGTAGGCTAGATTGGAGACTTCTAAAATGCAGAGCTTTTCTTGCCCAGGTCTACGCCTTGATCTCTGTCACTTAAAATGCTCATGATTCTGGTTGTAGAGTATACTATATGACCACACTGTCTACCCAAGACCTACATCACCCTATTCTCTGCCACTTCCCCAGGCCTGGAACACTTCTGCAGCTCTTCTTTAGCAGCCCTGAACAATTCTGCATAACTCAAAGTTCGACATCACTGGTTTTTGAAAGTTGATAATTGGCTGAGCCTTCTCATGTCTCTGACAGTGACATGACCTGCAGAAAACATGTTTTAAGACATCCCGTGCTCTCCCATCTCATCTTTCTCAGCAGAACATTGTTGCAGAAGGTCTCATTTCTGTCTTGTTTCCTGTAGTCACCTGGGCTGAGAACCAGGACCCTGGACTTCTGGTCCCAGGTTAACCACTAACCAGCTCTATTAGCATAAGTTGCTCATTTTTCTATGGCTACTGCTCCCTTTTTGTTGCTGTTATTTTCTTTTGTAATTTTCCAAAAGACAAGGGATTGGGATCCATGCTGAAGTTTTTTGAACTTAGAATAATAAGGTAAATCACTTGTTTCTGATAAGTCGTACCATGCTATACATATTTCAAGCTTAGAATCTCAACTGATGATAACCGCAATTCCCGGTCATAAAAACACTCAATAGAAACACTTCTAGTAAGGAATTGTCTTCTGTCTGAAAGCACTTTCTTCTGCAAAAGAAGCACTATTGTTTAGATTTTGACAACTTATTCTAGTGATGTTTAATGCCCCATCTCTTTAGCTAGTTCTCAAAAAGAGGTGATGGGCTAGAGCAGCAGTCCTAAGCCCTTTTTTGGTCTCAGGACTCTTTCATACTTTTAAAAATTAGTGGAGAGCCCAAAAATCTTTTGTTTAGGTAGACTGCATCCATTAATATTTAACATATTAGAAATTAAAATTTTAGAAAGTTTTCTAAAATTAGTAATGGTAAACTCATCACATGTTAACCTACAAAACATTTTCTTGAAAAATAACTATTTTCCAAAACAAATTTAAAACTTAGTGTGAAAAGTAGAATTATTTTACAATTTGTAAATCTCTTTATTATCTGGCCTGAGAGGAGACAACTAGATTCTCACATCTGCTTCAGTATTCAATCTATTGTGATACGTGGTTTAGGTTGAAGTATATGGAGATCGGGCCTCACATAAATATGTAGTTAGAAGAGGAGGAATATTTTAATAGCCTTTCCAGATAATTGTTTATAGCAATTTATGATACTACACCAAGTTTCATAAGTTATAGTTTCTTAAAGATCAGGTGTAATGCAGAAGCCATATCAATAAACCTTTTGGGTTTTGTTACATGAAAATCCATGAGCCCATCTTGCACTGTGAATGTATCTTTTACTGATATATGATTTTGTAAAAGTTTGGTCACTTGGAAATATTGGCTCGCTGGCTTATTTCGGATCTTATACATGTTGACACATTATTTTGCATAACATCAATAAAACACATTCATTAATATTACCAATCTCATCAGAAAATCATTAATTATTTGGAAGATATTAAGTATGGTGGGAGATGCATGTTTTCCACAATTCTAATTTTTGCTTAAAGGCTAAAATAAAAAGCTAAAATGATATCATTGCCAACAAATCCTTTCAGGTGTTTTTTCTTGAGATAAAAGGCTTATTTCTTTTATTTTCAAGAAAATTGCCACCAGCTTCCCAGATCTGAATAATGGTAGTGTGTCAATCATTCTTTCAAGTAAAAATAGTATACCATGAAAAAAATGACTAATCCAGCTTGCAACTCCAACAATGACACAAGAGCTTTTCCTAGAGTCAACTATCATACTTCAGTATTCAGCAAGAATGTTTACTTCCTGTTTAGTCATTTATCAATATTTAATGAAAGCCCACTATGTGACTGCCACTGTTCTAGTCTGTGGGACACAAAAATAAGACACAGAACTCTTTTTCAAGAAGGTTCTTTGTCTCTTGACAGAAATCTACATATTTATAGAGGATTACAATGGAGATTTTTAAGACTGGGTATCCCAGTGTGGCCTAGAAAGAAATAAGTCCTATTAAAATGGTGTTTCATAAAGGCAACTGGGGGTGAGAGGCTGTACTTTTACCACACTACACATCGGAGTGTTTATTCTGCTTAGTATCTGTGTATCACAGATGAAATGCTGTCTAGAAGGGTTTTTCAGCTCAGTACTTTAGAAAGATGAGAAAAGAAGTCCCTAAGAATAACTGAACTCTCAGTTGATGACAGTTCTCAATACTTGAAACATTAAAATTACATGTTTTGCTCTGTTTAAAAACTCTTTTTAATGCCCGAAACCCTCCCAGTGGTTCAGATTTAACTGTCCTGGGGCAAGGTCCAGGCATCAGGCTTTTTAAAAAGTTCTCATGGTGTTTGTAATGTGCAGCCAATGAGAAGCACTACTCTATAATGAGATTCACGTAAAATGTTATTTGTTAAGGAAATGCAAGCTGTTATTACAAACAAACCCAAAATCTCAGTAACAAAAGAAGAGCACTCCTGGGCAGACACAAGCTGTCCTCCAAGTGCTGACTCAGCCTTGAATGCACAGCTTCCATTTCACTAGGGAAGAGGAAAAATCGTGGAGACGGCACACACTGGAAGGCTTTATGGGCCGAGCATGAGTACACCCGTCCCTGCCACCCACATTGCACTGGCCAGGATTCAGTCACTTGTTAACACCTAACTTCAAAAAAGGGTGGAAATTGGTTTAGTGTGCTTGCAAGAAGAAAGCATGGTGGTGAATGTCAGCCACAGAGATGCTAACTGGAGAGTCTAAACAACTTAAAGGATATAACTGTCTTTCACAAATTTATTGTAAGGAATAAACCAAAAAAGATAGTGAAGGGAACCTGTAGATTTTAAAAGACCAAAAGACAAGTAAATCAATCACAATGAGTACCTTATTTAGATTCTGGTTTAAATAAAACCAAATTATTATGATATCTGTGAGATAATTAGAAGTTTGAATGGTGATTAGATATTTGATGGATGTGTATTGATATATCTACATATAAAATAATACAGTGTCTGGAATATGCTTCAAAAATAAACTGGGGCAAAGAAGATACAGAGGAAACAAAATTGGACCTGAGTTGATAATTGTTGAAGTTGAATAATGGGTATACTCTTTTTGTAGATAATTTAAATTTTCCATAATATGTCTTTGTAAAAAAGAATACAGTTATTGAGTCAGTGATTTCCACTGGAGGCTTTGTTTACTCAACAATGTTTGCCAGACACTGGCTGTGCCAGAAGATACTGCAGCTCCCTGTCCCTCTCCTCTGAGCCTTCTGTGTGAACGTAGATATAGAGGCAAGAATTCTTCACTTAAGAATGAGTACCAAAAGTAAGTAAATAAAATAAATAAATATTTAAAAAATAAATTATTTCATGTTTGCAAATAAAAACAACAAGCTGAATACATACCAGTATTTTCTTTGTATCATGTGTAGACGTACCCCAAGAGACAGAGCTTGAAGAAAAGACTGGCCACCACTTTATAGGTATATTGGAGAGGATAAAGTTTTAAATATGAAGTGATAAAATCTAAGAATCGTTTATCTTTATTCATGTTTCTCCTTTCCTCCTTACCAAAAAAAAAAAAAATCATATTAGTAGTCAATGCAGTCTCCTGCACCAGGTCCCCCAGTTCTTCTCATTCCTAGGACATACTTTTAACAACTTTTCCTGGGAGGCTCTCTCCCTAAAATGTCTCTCACTGCCAAAGAACATTCACCTCTATCTGTTTTCCATCTCCTCCTCTCTATTTACAGACTCAGAACTAGAAGCCGTGCTTAGTTCGCCACATCCGTTTACTCTGCATAGCCAGTTTCACACCGAATCCCAACTTTCTTCTCTACAGCCAAAATTTTTCCTGTCTTCCACATCTTCACTGCCACATCTTTGGGTCCCAGCCTTTTCTTGTTTCCCTTGCAAGAAGCTTCCACTTAGCCATCTATCCTCTCGTTTCCTTTTTTTTTTTTTTTTTTTTTAACTCTATTAGCTTTACGGTTTGAAATAAATTTGCTATAGAGTCATCCTCCCTTATCCATAGGGGCTACCTTCCAAGAACCCCAATGGATACTTGAACCCACAGATAGTATCAAACCATATATATACTATGTTTTTTTCCTATAAATACATATCTTGTCACTTAAAGGAATCACTTTACAACTTCTCTCTGTCATATCAGAATGTCCAGCATCGCTATTTTTGCTCACTGAGGTCATTATCAAGTAAAATAAGGATTACTTGAACACAAGCACTGCAATACCCCAACAGTTGACCTGAAAACCCATATGGCTACTAAGTGACTGATGGGTAGGTAATGTATACAGGGTGGATATGCTGGACAAAGGGATGAGTCACGTCCCAGCCTGGAGGGAATGGGACAGTGAGAGATTTCACCACGCTACTCAGAACAGCAGACAATTTAAAACTTATGAATTGTTATTTTCTGGAATTTTGCATCTAATATTTTCAATCCACAGTTGACCATGGGTAACTGAAACTGGGGAAAGTGAAACAACAGATAAAAGAGACTACTGTAGTATTGCCTTTTAGATCACTACATACTGCACACTCTGTCATGATTCCTCTGGATCCCTTCAAACTCTCTTCCCTACTTTCCCTCAGGGGACATATTCTACCACCTCTGTTTCTCTGGTTTAGCAGCTCTCAGGTTCTGGAGCCCTTCATCGAACTGGACCAGAACCAAGGTAGACTGGGTGTAGACATTTTTAATTATTCCTCCACCTTCGAGTGAAGATTTAGGTACAATCTTCAGCATTACCTCCATCACGCTATAAGGTATTACAAGGAAAGTATAGTGTGTGCTCACTCAGAGCAGTGTTAATGGGAAAACCTAGAGACAGTGGCAGAAATAATTAACTGAAGATCTTCAGGAGGATTTAGGTTTTCTTTAAGTACCTCTGCCCTCTCCATTGCTAATTCTGATTCTTTTTAATGACTATCAACTATCATTACTTCTCCAAACTTCTCACACAGAATTATCACAAAAGAAACTTCCTTTAGAGGCAGATAGAGATAATACAGCATATACGAGAGAAAGAGAAAAATATGGTGGTCTAGGAATTATGAAACTCAGTTCCAGTACTACCTCTGCCACTAACAAATTGTGTGGAGTCACCTAACACTCTGAAGCTGTTTCCTGTAAAAAGATGACCTCTGAGCTCCCTTATCATATGCAGATTTCACAGTTTTAGATGCCTATGTGAGTGATAATGTGTGTTTGCCTGTGTATATATGTATATACATACCTACCCCTCACAAACACACCATAGGAAAATGGGATACAGTTCTCATTTGTTTAGTAACTTTCTCTCTGTGGAGAATACGCATAACAGCATCCATCAACAACAGACCCTAGAGAAATAGAGATTAATCTGTGATTAAAAGCCAAAAAAATCTAGTACATTTCAATTAAAGCTAAATAGTCCACATGAGAAAACAATCTCAATTCTTATGGTATTTTCTTCTGTGTTCTGTAATATAGCAATTAAAAGCACCAATTCTGAAACCAGACTGTCATGTTTCAGATCTTAACTTTTCTATTTACTATCTGCATGACCTTAGACAAGTACTTCATCTCCTAATATCTCAATTTCCCTGTTTGAAGGAAGATGATGCATTTTTAAGTAACCGATTTATTTCCTTCTACTTGTCAAGAGACAACTATAAACAATTTTCTCAAAATGACGGTCCCAGAATTTTTCTCCATACACATAGACTCAAATTTGTCCCCAACCCAGCATACCCCATTCTTGTCCTTCCTGGTTCAATAAATGGCAGCACCCTTGCTTAAGCCAGGCCCCAGAAGAAAGCCTCGATTCTTCCCTTTGACTTATCTTTCACATTCAGTCACTCAGCAACTGTAGTTATTTCAACTTCCAGAATATATTTGGGCTCTGTCCACCCCTCTTCATCCCCATAGTGTGATCTAAGCTGCCTCCATTGCTCTGAATACTCCAACAGTTTCAGACTGACCTCTCACCTTCTCTTGCTCTCCTATAATTCGGTCGACCTACTAGTCATAGACCCTCAGAAGAAAATGCATATCAGATCATCAGGTGCTTCCTATTTGTCATCCTCCATAATTCTCAAAACAGTATAAAGCACATGGTATTGAGTCAATATTTATTTCTTGCCCTTCTCATTCTGGACCCTTTTCTGACGATCCCATTTACTCCATATTCAGATGTTCAGAATTTGAAGTCACATGTCTTTCTCCAACGCCTTTCTTTGCTCAAGGACCTTATCAGCTTGTGTATGCTGGGTGAATGGGGTGAGGATGGGCATTAGATTAGCCAAAGTTAGTTTGTTCCGAAAAAGTTTTCCACTTTCTCAACAACTATTTGACAGACCTCAGAGAATTAGCACAGGAGACCATAGGAAGCCTGGCTGCATTTCCTTTCCTGAACAATCCTAAACCAGAGCTCCTGGCAGGGTGCCTGGTACTGAAGTTTTTCAATAAACATGAGATGGATTCGTGCATGAACTAATGAATGATCGAACAAATGATTGAACAAACCCACCTGCTGGCTGTCCTACTGAGAGGCAGAGAAATAGACTGCTTATCTCTTATGAGTCAATGGAGCCTCATTAGCATTAGCCATAAAAAATGTGTTGGAAATACTGAATGTCCTCAAGCAGAGCAAAAGCCATGTAGCAGGTTCAAGCCTTCCAAGAGTGTCACCACTGACAAATGTCTTCCCCAAATTATGCAGAGCCCAGCGAGCTGAGTTATCAGGAGAGCTCATCGTAGCTTTCATGTCCTGCCACTGCTTTTAAGTCCCAAAATAAGAAGTAGCCTATTTAAAAACTAACAAAATGACAACTTGCCTCTCTTGGAGAACTGAAATCATCAGAAAAGAGAATCGCAGTAATAATAACTTATTTCTTACAGAGTAATTAATAGTCTCAAAGTGTTATACACATGGCAAAATGCCCATCTCAAAGGGAGAAGAGCATATGGTAATATCAAACACATTCATAATAAAAAAGCAAAGAATAGTTAAACAGAAGGTTTCAGATCTTAAAGCCTGTATATTTTGGCTATCCCCTACGGTAGTCTAATTTTAAATTGGGATGAGTTTTGTAAGCTAGGTCCATATTTGAGCAAGGTCAAGCACTGCCAGTGACTATTGTTAGAACACAAGTTCTCTCTTTTTTGTCTGGTCCCTTCCTTCCTTCTGCTCTCCCTCCCTCCCACCCATGCTAGAATGTGTCCAATGAACTTCATGTTTACTAAACTAATATTTACCAACATAAAGTGGCATTTTTAAATGATAGATATGAATGGCAAATAAATGTATTATAAAATGTGTTACCTTACTAGTTATAAATAAAGTGAAAATTTTAAAACAATAGGCACCATTTTATATCTATTCAGATTACAAAACAAAGTTAAATAATAGTAATATCAAATTCTGGCGAAATCATGGTGAAACTATACTCATAGATTCAAACACGTTTGATAAACTATTTCAAGAGCTATAAAAATAAAAATGTCATTTGATCCAATAATCTCACTCCTAGGAATGTCTTCTGATTAAATAAAGCAGAAATAGGGAAAGCATTACATACATGAAGAAAAGATTTTAAATATTCAGCCTTGAAGATTGTTTAAAAGGAGTGTACGATGGACTGTGTCAGAGCCATTAAAAATTTGGAAATATTTTTACAGAATTGTCAATAATAAAGAAGACAAAATAGTGAACTTCCGGAAGAAAACCTAGCTCTTCAGGGCTATTTATGTTCAAGCATCATGACTCTGGGACATTTGACCATAATAAGAGGGCTCGGGATCAATGCATTAAGGGAAGAATCTGTCAGAAATAAATAGTCTTTCTCAACAGTCCTAAGGGCTGTAGTTCTCTAATATGAGAGAATTGGAAGGACAATTAGGACGTTTGAGAAGCAAATTTCCACTCAGCAACACTAGAACCTATTTTTGTTTTTCAGTGAAAGGGCATTCCAAAGTGGCCAAAAGTAGATAGAGAACGTTTGCATGAAAAAAAAACAATTTAAATAAAATAAGGTTCAAAGACAGCCTCAAATACTTCCCAAAATAGTGAACTCTAAAAGAAGCATTCTTTTATCCATTTTTTTTTTTCCTTTTGGGGTGAGAAAAGCCAACTAGAAACTGAGTGGAGTAACTAAAGAGAACAGAAAGAGAAAGGAGTTGCAGGCGACTGGGCAGTAGCCATGGAGGCAAGGACACAGTCCTACTCACAACTTTCTTCCGACGCCTTTTCCCCTCCAAAGCGCCACTGGATTTTCTGCTTGAAAATTAGATCTTTTTAGTTCTCAAAGAAGTGTACTCTTTTATGGTAAATTTTGCAAGTAAATGTCCTAAAACTTACCGAATTGTTTGTTAAGTTTAATCATGAAAGTTGTCAAGAGGACTTTTTATGCAGCTTCATTTTATTTCAATAATGAAAAGTGCATGCTTTGGATTTGCCTTTTTCTATTTCACTGAACGCATTCCTTCCTTCTAAGTTTTCAGTGAAAAAAAAAAAAAGAAACAAAATCACAAGTCAGCATGGACAATTACCTCTGGAGGTGCAGGGAAAACAGCACGCTGCTTCCTTCCCCTAAATGGTTTTTACACCGTAAATGTTTGGCAGGGCTCCTGTAAGTTAAATCAAGGAGAAGCAGCAGTTTAAAAGGTGATTCCTCACTTCAGTCTTTGGTTCCTTTGATCAATTAGTCATTCTTTAGCAGATTTTCTTGGTTATGCTACCAGGATCACACACTTTCCAATCAGTGAAAAGCCACTTAAAAAGGAAATGAATGCATGTAAACATAATTTTGCCTGTGACTTTTAGTCTTTCTTGAACTAAAGGAAAGGGAGGTCAGAAAGACTGGGGCCATTAGTAAATCAAGTTTATAAATGAACCTGGTATGAAGGACACAGGATTTCATTAAAAAAACAATGGAAATACTGTAGACATGTTGGGATTTTAAAAACAACAGCAGCAGCCACTGTGTAGGATAATGATGTTTTTGTTAAGTATTACTCCATTGTGTAATTGTCATATCTCAGAAGACTGGATTTCACTCATCATATAATCAAATGTATGCATAGTAACAAATTATAGAATCTGTATTTGTTTACAATGGAAAACACATTGGCAACAGATGGACTAACTGGTAGAAATCCTTAGTTCTTTCTTCATAAATTATGTTTTGCTGAAAACTAAAAGCCTTAAAGAAGCATGGCCATGTTCAAATATTCAGGTTCGTCGGCTCCTGAGCCAGCTGTCATGGGGAGCCCCAGACAGCTTTTGCTAAGTGCATTAAAGCAGCACACTTGAGCTGAGGTCAGCAATCAGGCCTTATCATCTCAGCACTGATCAGGTACTAATGAGAAATAGGCATTCTCAGGCTCACTAAGACCTCCTGAACCGGAATCTCTGGAGCCAGGGCCCAGGCATTTGAGTATTAACAGGCTCTCCAGGTTCTTACGTGAGCTAAAGTTTAAGGAGTACTAGTAAACAAAGCACTGTTCACAAACAAACTCCACTCTCACACATCTGGAATTACATCCAGTTTTGTAAAACGTCTGAAAACTCTCTGCTAATGCAGCCTGAGGTTTCTTCTCAGAGTGTATACATACACAGCTTTTGACAACATCCAGCTCTGCACCATGGCTAAGAAACAGCCACAGTTTGTCTGCATTTTGGAGGCAAATTCCTAACCACCAGAATAGTAGAAGAGTTTTTACAGAGACCCTAACTCTCCATCACTTACTCCTCTATCTTCCTTAGAGGAAACAGAAGCTCCCAGCATCAGCCTACCCAGCACAAAAATCACCCACAAGTGGGTTCTGAATGGTGAGCTGTTCATGAGAATGGAGGGGAAGTTGTCTGAGCTTCCATACTAGGCCTGAGGCCAGGGTTGGGGTGGGTGAGGATGGTGGTGAACTGGCTTCACAGCTCTCGGTCAGCAAGCCTCAGGTTCAACACAGTTTCTCAGAACCTCAATTTCTTCACTCATAAAATGAGTGAATTGAGCTTCACAACCTCCAATGTCCTTTCTAGATCTCACATTCTGTAATCGAGCCTCGGCCGAGTCACTGTGTGAGTCTCAGGTTCTTCCCCTATAAGAGAAGAACAGCTGAACTTCTAGGGTGGTGGGAGTGTGGGCACCCACACCAAGCAGATCTGGGTTCGGCTCATCCCTACACCACCTACGAGCTGTGGCAACTTGAAAAAAATTTCATTTCTCTGAGCATCGTTAACTCACCTAAGCACAGGGGTAAAGCATCTCCCCTGTTGGGCCGCTGGGCAGATCAGCTGAAATGATCTACGTCAGATTCTTAGATCAGGTCTGGTAACTTGTGGCTAAAGAATAAAATATTAGTGTTGATCTTTTCTACCTTTCTGTAGTACAGTAATCGCAGGAGATGTACACGAAACGTCACGTAAATGTGGCGTGAAGTCCTCATGATAGCACATGAGCTAAGTAACTCCTGCGGCTCCTCTACCCTCTAATTCCACCGTCACAAATACCTCAACAACTTTTTGACATGATGTTTTAATTGCAACCTGTGTTCCTAGTTGCTTTTACATCTGCATGCATTGTAATTAAATAGATTGCAATTAGCAGCAGGCTAAATTACCTTCGCACGGTTTAAAAGAAAAAATAAATAAATCTGAGAAACTGATTGATCTCAGTAAACTGCCAGTTTGGTTCTAATTCCCAGGCGGTATTACTTAAAATAATATTGTTAAACTTTGATATAATGATGAAAGAAAGAATAATCCCCTTGAGGGGGGGACATTTTCGAGGAAAAGGTATGGAAATGGTGAAGAATCTTTCTGCTCTGTTAGGAAGAAAACAGATTTGTTCTAAGGAGGCTGAGGTCTGCGAAGGGTCCTGAGAGACATCTAATAAATATTGGATGAGGTTGGTGAGTTCTTATTAGCACTTTGCCCTGATTTCTGACTGATGGACAAGGTGAGCAGGCCCGCCTCTTTAGTGTGGTGTGCCAAGTACAGTGTTCTCTTTGGATGTAGAAAAATAAAGAAATTCAGATTTTATTTATTCTATGCTAAAATCATGTAAATAGAAAGCAGCAGTCCTACTTTTAGACTAAGCTATAGGTATTGCTGGGGTTCAGAGATGGCTAAGTGCTGGGGCCTCCGAGGAACCCCTTAGGAGGGGACGTGGAGATGTGGGCTAAGGGAGCTGTTAGGTGATCAGCTGTCCCAGTTTGCCTGGACTGAGCCCACACTTAGCACACTAGTCCCCATGCTGGGAAACTCCTCAGTCCCAGGAGACCAGGATAGACAGTCACCCATGGCACACAGCGTGCTTAGCCCAAGAACAAAGCCTCAGCCCGAGTCCCATCTATCAGGTGTTTCTCCTGAAGCTTTACCATCTCCTGACCTCGCCTCCTCACTCCTTTCCCAATACACAGAGTCAGAACGCTCTTTGGGAACCAGAAACAATAAGGAAAACTTAAGCACGTTGTCTCACTGTGGAGACTCCAGCACACCATTTAGGAGCCTTCTGGGAGTGTGTAACCCACAAAAAGTCTGCCTCACTTTGTCAGAAAGCACAGGCAAGTTGGCATTGGGGCCAGCAGCTGGGACACCTCACCACACAATAATATCCATCTAAGAGGAAGCGGTACTCAGTAGATAGTGGCTGCCTGGTGTAGGTGGCCCAGCTGCAGCGAGATGGAGTAGGCAAAGGGCAATGAACCAAGACTCCCACAAGTGACCCCGAGGAAAGCTAGTGTGTCACTGGAACCCTGCACTAGGTATAAACAAGAACCAAGAAAACATTTTTGTTGTTATTATTGTTTGTTTGTTTTAATTCACTTGTAATTATAAATTCCATGCAATGATATATAGAGCAGGAAAGGGCGGTGAGGGTGGGGGAGAAATTGCCTTTTAAGTACAAAGATATATTATCTTTTAGCTCAGAATGATGAAAATCTGGTTCCAGCCAGTTGTTTTGTTAGTTGTTGGGTTACACAGTGCCACAGGCTTTTTCACGGTTTTGACAATGTCTGTCCAAGGTTACTTTTCAGTTATAAAATCAAATCTTAGAATATAAAGCCAGAAGGGCTTCAAAGATCCAGTCTCCCTGCCTTGAGGCAGATTTTATATTATTATTATCGTTATTATTGATATTTAACAGATTATTATTTTATTAGCAACTCAGGCCCTACATGGTTAGTGAAGTTATTTGCTCGTTGTCACCCAGCTAATGTTTGGGGCCGAGACTGGAATATGGGTTTCAGTGTTTAGGGTAGGTGGTTTCCCAGTGCCTGCACTAATTAAATTTTAGCTATTAAACAACGCGCTCACATTCCTGTATCTTATGGGAGCAAATATTTCCAGCATTCTCTTAGGTTGCTCAAGCTCGATTCTTCCCCGTTTTCCAGAGTGAAAAGTCACGGCATACTGCTCACTGTCCATCCCTCTCATGCCCCTTCCTGTGTTCTAGAATAAAAGTATAATCTGAATTGTTTTGTTATGTTTTGTTTTGAAAGGTTTCGTGTCATCTGTAAGAAAAATCGCCATGACACAACAAGGGAGAAATTATGGACACAAAATATAGCAGAAAGAGAGGCCCGATCCTAAAGATACATTCAGGTTCTTACTGAGCCACTAACTGAGTAACCTTAGGAGAATCACTTACCCCTTCTGATCCTCCATCTCCCTATTGTAAAATAATGGACCCTAAGAAATAAAGAAACAAAATAAAGGTAAAGATGGATGCTCAGGGAAAATGAAGGAAAAAATAGAGAGAGAAATGGAGGGGAAGAAGGAAAAGAAGACAGAAAGGAAGGAAAGATGGAAGGGAGGGAGGAAAGGAGGAAGAGAGGGAGGGAGGGAGGATGGAAGGAAAGAAAGGAAGGAAAGAAGATTGAAACCCTAATACCTAAATATTTTCATCCAGCACCTTTTCAGAATGGGCCAGAGGGCAAAGCCCTGAGGACCCTGACACGCGCTTACAGAATGTGGGTGCTGACTGCCCCTAGTGGTTAAAGAGCCTCACTTCAGCTCAGTGCGTGAGAGGTAGGAGGAGAAATATAGAAAACCAAAGCCAAAAAGTCCAGAGTCTGAAGATCTATTAGGCAAAGAAAAAACACTGTCCTTTAATGTAAAAAGAGATAGGACAGGTGTAACTTTGTGTCTGTGACTAGTTTGACACAAGACAATTTTCCAGTAGCCAAGTAATGGGTGAAGGTAACATATACTAATTAAAAATAAATGCTGGTAAATAATAGCTAAAACCTAAGTCGTACAGCAAAGTTATTAATGTCTTGGATTTTTAGAATGATCCCTTAGTGTATTTCTCCTAGAGCTTCTCATAGGACTACTTCCTTCACTGCTTGCTACTATGAAGTAAACCCATTGAGGATTCACAGGCCTTTGCACAGAACTGGTATCTTAATTTCCCAGAAAGTTACATGTTTTTTTTCTCATTCCTAAATAATTCTTTACTCATAATTCTATTCTCATTCTTCCCTTGAAAGATACTTTTTTCCTGAAATAAACCCATCATAGTTAACAGAAGCCATTCTGTACAAGCAACTAAATCTTCAGAGTTACAGAAAGATCAGTATTGTGTCTTTTAGAGAAAAGCTTTTCTCCAGCCTAACATTACGTTCCCATTGTCGTGCAAAGCAGTTTAACCAAGCTAAGGCAAATATAAAAGAAAGAAATCCTAGATTTCCAAATATATTCTTGAGTTATATCTGGAATCAGCATATATGTAACAAATATGTGTTGGTTTTGCTACAAAGTTAATGTTCACCCTGATCAAGCAGAGGAAAAAAAAAATCATTGTCTAACACTGTTCTGTAGAGAAAAGTGGATTCCCACCTTAAAGTTTCTAATTGGTTTAGTGAAAGCTCATCTCAGAGCCTACTCTACCTTTCCTTTAATATTCTCTCCAGGTGGCTTAGAGGCTACAAGAGGGAAAGAACACCCTGTGGACCAATAGTATTGCACAAAATAGTTGGAAAACAATTGCTTCAAATAGACAGTTCAAAAGACAGAAGTGGATGCTTTTCATTTCTCATTATACATGATGTACTTCAACCAGCCTCGACCTTTGACATTTCTTTCCCTCTTTCTCCCTCCTGCTCTGTGGCCCTGTCAGATAAAGTCTCAGGTTGGGCTGCTGCCCAAGGAGTCCTTAGTTAATTGCATGTAATTACGCTGCATCTTACTTTCAAATGCTAGAGCCGTTTCTTATATCCTTGTAACACAATATGACCGAAAGCTTCGACTGTTGCTGAGGCCCTGTGAGTGGCTCCCACTCCCTCTGAGCATTTTATAACACCCTAGTGCTTTGCTGAGTGGTGGTGATCTTTAAATATAATGCAGAACATCGAGCTAAATTAGTAATAGCAGCTACTGACAATGTCCCCTTGGGCCCTCGTCACCTCTTTGCCAAGAGACAGCATTACAAGCCAGTGACACTTCTTGTTCAGACATAAAAGATAAATTAGTGATCAGGTCAGTCAACTGGCAACTGGCATGTTCATCTTACCTGGTAGGAAGGCTTTTATTGTAACATGGACTTCAAAGAAAAAAAAAGACATCTGTGGCCCCAGACTACTTTTTAGAATTTCTTACACAGTGTAGTACTGCCTTTAGAGTGTTCTCTAGTTTTAAGAGGTATAGTGCTTTCCAGCAGACTGAAAAACCTCTTTAGTTAATTCAAACCTTATATAGCTGGAGATAGAACACTTGAACACATCTTGGTACTCATCACACTAAGCAAAGCAATCTCTAGATACTTAGAAGGATTTTGATTTGTGTCAGTATTTTTGGCTGAGAAGCAAAAGGAAATCTATTTATCTTTGAGCACTTCAAATTTTTTTAACCTAAGCAAGAAATTAATAAACCTAAATCATTCTGGCAAATGGCTTGTAGAATTCCATTAGAAGAGGTTAGAAGAGACACATTACATCATACACACTATATACACAACAACTTAATAATGTACTACTGAGACATTATTATCTCTTTGGAGGTCATGATTGCCAGCCCGACCCTTAGGAAGCCATTTAATTTCTTCTAGCTATTGCCTCTTGGCCTGCAATTAAAGGACACTGCCAGGAGGTGATGATGTTGATAGAACTTCATAAAGTATGGTCCACAGGCACTAGAACCATCTGGAGGATCTTATTAAGAATGCAGATGCCCAGGCCCCATACAGAATCAGACTTTCTGAAGGGAAGAAATAAGAATCTGCATTTTTAATACATCCCCCAGGTGATTTTTTTGGTTTTATTTTTTGTTTGTTTGTTTGTTTGTTTGCACTTTAAAGTTTGGGCACCACTTATTCAAACAATTGTATGGCATCATCGATATGGTTAACTGGAGCTCATACTAGATCATTTACTGACCTGCTTTTAAGATCAATCTTGTGATTTAAAAAAAAAAAAAAAACAGGTAATCATTATCAGAGAACTTATCAAAATATAAAAAACAAAATCATAAACACAAAACCCCACCACTTCATAAAGTATGGTCCACAGGCACTAGAACCATCTGGAGGATCTTATTAAGAATGCAGATGCCCAGGCCCCATACAGAATCAGACTTTCTGAAGGGAAGAAATAAGAATCTGCATTTTTAATACATCCCCCAGGTGATTTTTTTGGTTTTATTTTTTGTTTGTTTGTTTGTTTGTTTGCACTTTAAAGTTTGGGCACAACTTATTCAAATGGTTGTATGGCATCATCGATATGTCTAAGAAGTCCTTAGTACTCAATGATTATAGCTAGGTAATCATATCAGAGAACTTATCAAAATATAAAAAACAAAATCATCAAGACAAGACCTCAACTCTCTCACCAATACAATCCAATCTCCACTTCCATTCACTGCTATGCGAATGCTGAGCAGCCGCACAGAGCAGGCCAGGAGCCAAGCTAGGCCCAGGGTTCCAGGGTAGAATTCCAGCTTTGCGATGATTATTCCTATAACACCGGGCAAAGGACGGAACAAAAAAAGCCTTAATTTCCTCATCCATGTTGTGGTGTTAATAATATCACTTTCTTGATAGGATTAAATGAGACATTGTCTAAGAAGTCCTTAGTACTCAATGATTATAGCTAGTCTTATCATCAATAGCCCTTTCAACTTTTAGGTCAAAAGTCCTTGTCTCTAAGGAACAAGAGCCTATAGTCAGTCATTTCGCTGTCATAGCCAGAACCTTTCATTCCTTTACCAAAGAAAGCTTAATTACCTATTACAACTGAGTCAAGGAACAAGGGACAGCTCACTCCTTCCATGGTCCCTCTGCTGTACTGTTGCTGATGACTGCTGGTTCTTTTTTTCTACCTACTGCTGACTCACGTAGGGTTGGTTAAAGGAGTCAAATTAAGTACATTTCCATGTCAGTTCTGCCTACCTCCAAGAGCATCTCTCCAGAAGCTTATGTATAATCACAGTTCCAAAAAGTAACTTTAAAAGTGGTTTACCATCTTTCTTCATCATCTCTGCCAGCACCTCAAAAGCCGCTCCAAATAAATGCAGTAAAAGCAAAAACTGTGTGCTTGCTATGCCAAGAGTTTTAAAACCTGTCCTGAAGCCCTTCTTCCAACTAGAATGCCTCCTCCATGCCCCATCTATGTAGACATTCTGCAGCCCCCACTCACTGTCTGTAAGAAATCTATTCTTTCTATTGATTGATTGATTAATTGATCAACAGAGATACTCACTAGCACTACATTGTCCTCACGTCAGTTTTCTGACATGTAAAAAAAATAAGCATTCGTTCAAGTATTCATCAAATTAATAGAGTACAACCACAGGCTCAGCAGAGAAAAGTCACTGAGGATGCAAAGATGAGTAACCTGCAGTCATAGTCCTTCTAGGAAAATACATTTTAGTGATACACAAATGTCTTAGAAAAATGGAGCGAACTATGTGACAAACGTTACAGGCTCAGTCCAAAGCTTCGGCCTAACAAATTTATTTCTTTACCTTTCAAAAACAAAAAATGAACAAACAAACAACTTCAGAAGAACTGTCTCACTGATAATTTATACCACAAACTCATCAGGGTTTGAAGAGATTTTAAATCTCCACAACTTCAAATCTCTAAAAACTTGCCACACATTTCAAAACTTCTGCCTGAGTATTTTAAGAATCCAAACACACACAAACACCCAAAAAGTCAATGCCTCCCACTAAACCTAGAGAACAAAAATCTGAATTAATAGAACTGAGGAAAATGGACTCCAGAGACCTCTAGTTCTAAGTGATAGGTCAGCATTTGCATGGATCAGTACTGGTCACTGGCTTTGCAAAGACTCCTGAGAAATGCTCTGTGTGATTTGTTTCCTTTCAGTTCCATTCTCATAGTGCTATTAGATAAACCAGATGCCATGAAGTGACTCATTGGCTCCAAGTTATCCAGAACAATCAATCACAGTCCTGGCACGAAGGTTGGAGTGCAGGTGGAGAAAGGAAAAATAGCGTAGAGTTGTGTGGGCTTGGCAGTTTGACAGTCCTGACCCTTTCAACTACGTGGCATAGGGTAAGCTACTTAACTTACTAACCCTCATTTTTCTCCTCTCTGAAGTGAAGATAGTAATTGTATCTTCCTCATAGCATTGATAGAAAGAGAGACTGAGGCTGAGCATCTGCCTACCATACACCTGCTTATTTAGCTAAAGCTCTCGCAAAATCCCCACAAGCATGTCTGTCATCGTTGTAGAAGCAGTTCCGATAATGATTCCCTTACATTATCATCACCATCATCATTGTCATCATTATTACATGCTCCAGACTCAAGATTCATTGAGCTCCTTCTTGGGAGAAAGGACACCCAAGCAAAAAGAGAAAGAGAACCAAGTCTAAGCCTTTCCAAAGCTGATTAAAAAGTATAATGTAATAAAACTAATAAAAGTGCTGAGTGGGCATGTGTGATTAGTCACAGAGCTAAATGCTTTATCCACGGAGTCTCATTCAGTCTTCCCACCAACTATCACATGAGGAAGATACTATTATTAGCCCCATTCTAGAGATGAGGAAATTGAGGAGTGGAAAATGGAGTCACTTATTTAATGTCACACCACTAAAAGTGGCAGAACTCTAAATGCCAGCCACAACCCCTGCAAAGAGAAGAAACACTGTACCTCCCTCTTTCACCCAAACCGAAGCCTTGACATGCAAGACAGGCTAAAACACTTGCCCAGATAATGAGGCATTATTTTAATTATTTTCCTTTGAGTTTGTGGGCAGAATCTAGGCCTGGGAATAATCCTACCTAATTAAAATTCCCTTGCATTGGTTTTTTTTTTTCCTTTTTTATTGTTTCAAAGCCTTTTCTTTTTCAACAAAAGAAACTTAGAAGGAGCCAGCTGTGTGTCTGTCAGCAGCCTGACAGCTGGAATTGCAGAACCCCGGTTGCAGTCAGTGAGTGTGGTGTGTGGGGAAGAGAATGTCCTGCCTCTTTGATCTGAGTCCATAGGCAAAGGTGTTCAAGTAGGGAGAAAGGTGGGTGCCCAGGTTTGCTTTGAACAGGCAATAAAATCAGACAAATAGCTAAAAGTGCCTAATCATGACAGCAGACGTGCTACAAAGAGGCCTTCATCACAGCGTGGCAGCAAACCACACAGAAAGAACTGCCTTTTTAAAAGGAGACAAGCTCATTTAGCTGGCAACTGCCCAAGGGATAAAGAATGTCCTTATGCTGAAATGTGAAACAAATGTCCACTCTTTTCTCTGAGGCACACGCAGGAAAGACACTGTGATCCTTCTTCCCGTGCCTGTGGAGAAGAAACGAAATCACAGAGATGTTTGTTCTAACCCCACACAACAGTCAGTGTCAGGGAGACATTAAAAATATAGATATCTGACTCCCAGAATATTAGAATGTCTGAAAGCTAACAAGGCAAAGTTTGCCACCTATTTCATTTCTGTGAGTTGAAAATAGGAAAGTCCAAATTGTGACATGGACTCCATTCCAATATTACAAACACCAAATCTATTTTTTCATATTTAAATGAATATTAAATTTAAATATTCAAATTTCCTATATGAATCGCATGTGAATAATATATTTACAGGTACTGATGCATGATATAATGTAATTATAATTATCTCAGTATAATTTCTTTATTTTATCATCAGATCTTTCCAGTGGCTATCTGGCCTACTGTATATCTTTAATATAATGAACAATTTTAATAAATCATCTATTGTCATATAATTATTCATAATAAATATTCACTGAGTAATATTCACCAGATACTATAATAGATACAATCTACCCTCACCCCACTCTGAAATTTCTTGAAATTGAAGTCTTCAAAGTTACTCTAAATTGTGATAGAAGAATCTAGAAATTACATGATTCCTAAAAAGCCCCAAATGGCTAGTCGCTGTCTCCCCAAAGTGGTGGTGTTTGGCTTTGAGATAAGAAGAAATCCCACAGTCACACCACTACTGAGTGAAGGACCTGAAGCATCCCTTAAAGTATCTCGTTCCAAGCCTCACATTGTGACTTTTACCAGCTGTTAGGCATCAACCTTTCAAATGGAAGATCAAGTGGCAATATCCTCAAATAACAAAACAGAGAAGAGGAGAATTGCAACACTTTTAACAGTTCTTCTAAGAGCTGATTCAATCCTAAAGGAAAACACATGTCTTCTCTTTGGTAATCAACGTGCTTGCCATACCTTTGTGATCCTTGATGATTCTCAGAAGTTCTGTGGAAGGCTTTCACACAATCATAAAATAAATGCATCAAAAGGCATTTTTCTTCTTAGGCATGGAGGCTACTCAAAGATAGCCTGAGGTTTCAAAACTGACTGAAAGCTCATACAAACGGAAAGTAGGATGGCGGCTGCCAGAGACTGGAGGGAGAGAGAAACCGAGAGTTGTTGTTTAATGGGTATAGAGTTTCAGTTTTCCAAGATGAAAAGTTCTGGAAGAATGGCTGAAAAACACTGTGAATATACTTAACACTACTAAACTGTGCACTTAAAAATAGTTAAGATGTGTAAAGTTTATGTAATATATATTTTACCACTTAAAAAACTGACCGATGGAGAAAAAGAGGAAGTATTAATTCTGGATGAAGTTCAGGAATTACATTTAAATGTTTGGTTCTATCTTTTTCAAAAAGGTTTAGATATTCAATTAAGTTTTAAAAGTTTACAGTATCTTCTAGAAATTAGTCCCTCCAAGCTTCCTGACAAATAAGATATGTTATAATACATTGAATAGCAGCACTATTGAATATATTACTATTAGAATAACACAATTTCTATTTTTCACTGGACCTAAACCTTTATAAACATTTTCCTGCTAAATTCCTCTCCCTTCTATCACTTTGAGATATTCTAGAGAAAGCCACCTAATTTAGAGAATTACTCTCATTCTTTGTCTTGTTACACAGCTTCTCCGCATACAAATCAACTCTACAAACAAGTTCTCATCTGTACTTCATAACTCCTTTGACAGGAAGACAGAGAGGGAGCTCACTCTTATTAAACCTACTACAATGTGCCAGACATTGTTTTGGGCACTCTGCACGTATTCATTCATCACAAGAAGCCTGTGTGGTAGATATCAGCACAGGTGATTCAAACTGAGGGACCAGAGTTAAAGAACTTGCTAAAGTCTTAGAGTTGGAAAGAAGTGGAGTCAGAATTCAAACCCAGGAGTCTGACTCACATATATTCTAAGTTTACTACACTGTAGCACTGCTGATGAGAATAAGTAGGAAAGCCATATAGAAAAGAATTTCAGAGACCTGGCAACTGTACAATACTTCACAGAAAATAAAAGAAAAAATAAGAAGTGACCTTAATTTCTGGGAGTGATTAAAAATGAGGCTGACAAAGATCTCATCCTAGAAGCAGGAAGGTCAGCTCTGCCTTCGTCTTGGCTCTGCCTTTCTTGCTATTTCCATGTATTTGCACTGATTATGTTGTCACAATTCATGGCATACTTGCAGGAACCTTTTTAAGCCAATGTCCATTTTGTGGGAGTTAATTTATACTTGAAAATAGTAACTACAAATCCATATAAATGCATACATGTGTAAACCTCCATGCTCCCCAGTACACTGAAAGCAACAAAATAAGTGAGAACACCATCGTCTACCACCCTTGTCCCCATGTAATGGAACTCCCGTTCACCTTTGCAGTACCTCATGATCATATGACACATGGCTGTCTAACAAAAACTGATCAGCATTCCAGTGTCAATCTGGATACTAAATAGAAAAAAATTTTTTCTTCTAGTTTGTTTAATGTGTAAAAGTATAGCATCAATATTTAATATTTAAACTATGGCATAAAAAGTTAAATCTCTCCTAATACAAAACTTAAAAGCACTGAAATGCTGAATAAAATATAACTGTCCCCCCCATTGAAATGCAGAGTTGAGCTTGAAAAAAAAGAAGAAAAATTTCAGGAGCAAAAGGGAAGAAGATGCTGGAAACTAGGTAATAGCGGCAGCTACAGCCAACCTGTGTATCTTTTCCAGTCTTGGTACCAAGAGCCTTGTCTTCCAACAGCCACACAGAAACCAGGAAAACAAAGCAGAAGTTAGAACTAAGATTCCTATATAAAGCCTGGATTATTAGGGCTACACATTCATGGAATAACAGAATAGAAAAAATAATAAAATTGGCTTGCTGACAAACGAAAATAAGAAAATTTGTCTGGGCTCAGGAGGGGATAAAAACTTCCCCTAAGCACTTGCAACTCCATGCTTGTCCTTGCGTGGGTTTAGGACTTGAACTGGTACCCCCAAAGTGGTTTAGGAATAAACAAGCATGACATTAACTTAAAGTACTCCAAGATTGGTAGCTACTCAGGGCACCAGCTAAAAGTGAAACCAAATTAAGTCTGAAGAGAAATGTTATCAACCCAAACTCAAAAGATTCCCAAAGATAAAGCACCACAGAACATGGATTCTAAATCCAAAATACATAATTACTCAAGCTGTCATGAGTGGGAACCAGCAGAAACAACTGCCAGCAGAATTAGAGCCCTAGGAATTATAAAATATGTAATACAAAATATAGTAAAGTGTTTAAATAACTTTAAATTGAATAAAAATATTAACAAGAAAAAATAACTAAAAATTTTTTCATTTAAAAAAATTTTAAAAAAAGAAAGATTCTGTGGGAAAGTTAATCCACAGATTAGACACAGCTGAAATGAGAATCATTAAACTAAAAGTTACATCTGAATAAATTATGTATAATGTCACATAGACAAAAAGAAAATATGAGAGGTTAAGAGACTCAGAGTCAAACTAGGTCACACCACAGGCGGACAAGACTAATTATTCAGTTTTGTTTCAAGGTCGCTTCTATATTAGTTTACTCCTAAAGCAGTAAATAAGGAAATAAAGGTGATATGGTTGAAGGAAAATTGAGTTGAATGCAATTGCAATCTCACACGAAAGTTTCAGAAGCACACCCAGCATGTGGTGCTCTTGGCAGCACTGTAGACTGAGGTGCCCACCAGGTTACAGACACCTAGAACCAATCTTAAAAGATCAAACTATTTCCAAGTAACTTAGTTAGCCATGTTAGAGAATAAGCTCAAGAATATTTACAGGGATATAAAATATATGTAGAAATTCAACAAGGTAACAATAAAAAAAGAATATGTTCACTGCAAAATATAATTGTCTTTATTCACAGACAACATGATTGTGTATGTTAAAAATGCAGTAGAATCTATAAAATAATCTAGTAGAGCTAGCAAGTGAATTTAGCATTGTGGAAAGATATGAGTTCGATATAAAAAATCACTTGTATTTTAATATACTAACAATAAATAATTAAAAATTGAAATTTTAAAAAATATGACTTAAAATTGCACCAGAAAACTTATAATTCTTAGGAAGTAATCCGACAAAGTATAGACAAGACCTATGCGCTGAAAACTCTAAAACATTGCAAAAAGAAATTAAAGGAGACCTAAATAAATGGAGAAATATAATATGTTCATGAATCAAAAGGTTCCATAATATTAAGATGTCATTTTCCCCAAATTAATTTACAGCTTCAGTACAATCCAAATCAAAATATCCTACAGGCTTTTCTGTTTACATTGGCAAGATGATCCTAAAACTTATATGGAAATACAAAGGACTTACAACGGGCAAAACAACTTTGAGAAAGAACAAAACTGAAAGACTTTTACCACCTTCAAAACTTAATATAAACTTAATATAAAACAACCAAAACATGGAAACAATTAAAAAGTCCATCAACAGGTGACTGGACAAACTGCAGTATAACCATACAAGGGAATGCCATTCAGCTATAAAAAAGAATGAGCTATTATTGATACAAACAACAACATGAATGATTCTCGAAATAATTATGCTGATGAAAGACGACAGACAAAGAGTTTATATTGTAGGATTCCACTTACATAAAAGTCTAGAAAATGCAACTTATCTACAGTGACAAAAATAGGTCCTTATGGAGTGTGAGATTGGAGGGAGGAATCACAATGGGGCATGAGAAAATGTCGGAAATGATAGATATTATCTTTGTAAAAGGATTTAAAATACCATGACAACAAGACCCCAGATTCCCTTGCCTCTCACCTTTTATTTGCTACACCTCCCTCCCCCCAAACATTGACTAACCAAGGACTGGGAAAACAGCTCTCAGGAGAGCTTTTCTGACAGTTATCTGGATAGGATTTCACTCACTATCCTGAGCAAGAAGCACACACAAAAAGAACCAATCTCTAATCATTCCAGCTGTGAGATTCACAGCAGTTAAAAACTAAGACTTCTATTTGAACCAGAGCATAAGGACATGTATCCCTCTCCTCTACTCACCCTATAAAACCCCAGCCCTGCTTTGAGTGGGAGTTAGTTGATCTACACAACCTCCCTGATGCATATTAGCTGAGCCTTTAACATTCATTTAACATCTTAACTGGGCCAATGCTATATACATATGTGAAAACATTAAATTATGTGGTAAATATGTACAATTTATTGTATGTTAATTATAATGCAATAAAGCTGGTTAAAAAAAAAAAGTCATACTTTAAAGGAGGAAAATTAGGCAAAAGCATCCAAATTTGAAAGTGGCAAATGGACAAGTGTTGGAGGCTACCAGAATAGTCTATAAATCCTTTCCTGGGTCCAGAGACTGTTTTGCAAGTGACCTTTTTTCTGGATTCAGCCCCACACCAGAAACCCTTTTATTTCTTCTTGGGCAGTGTTTACCCAAGTGAAAACCCTTCTACACGTGCAACATGAAGAGGAAGCTTTCTCTTTTTTTGGCTTCATTAGCCTTTATTCAGTCAGCTTTTTTTGGTATCCTCAAGGCTATAAAAATTGGCATCTCATCGCCAGAATGAAAAAAAACAAGACTCTATACTCTGGTTTCTCTTCAGAATAGATAAATCTTTTGTTCTTTACTAAAACAAGCAAAAAAGACCATTCTCAGAATTTCTATGTGAAATCATGTTCATTATTTTATAAAGAACAAATGTATTGCAGAGCTAGAAAAATAAAGCATGCAAAGCATGGACATATACTCTTGACCCTCGCCTTCTCTTAATGATTTGAGCTGCAGTTTCTAATTTCACAAATACAAAATACACTGCCTTGTCTTTGGATAAAAATAATAAAATACGATCTCTAGCCTTCTGTAATCCATGAGTTCTTATATGATGCTGAGATCAAGAGAAAGAAGAAAAAAAGGCAGGAGTAGGATCTGCCTCCCATGCTCTGACTCAACGTCTTTTTGTACTTTCCCCACCATAAGCAGAGTAATTAACCAGCCAAGGTACCCAACAGTCACGCTAACCCTGTTTCCTGTGGGATGGCGGAAGACTCCAATAATGCTGTACAGGATAACTTGTTGAATTACCAGGGGGAAAAAAATGAGCAGAAGAGAAGATGCATGCTTTTTTTTTTTTTTAGATTGGCCACTTGAGGTTTTTCCCAGCCTCAAGTCTGGGGGTCTTCAGTGGTTCTGTGTACTCCTGCTGACATAGAGAAATAAGTGAGTAAAATCTAGAAGAATAAATTAACATTTAAACAGAGCCAGTACACACCAGATGTGCTTGCAGAATGGCACCAGATGTGCTTACAGAATGACTTGGGTCTTGATACCTATGTGAGCAATCTAATCCACCTGTTCCTAGGATGTGCTTGCCACATCCTGGTCCTATGAGGATAATGCTGTCATAGCATCGCCCTGTGGAAATTGCATTTACAATAAGACTGAATAAAGTTTAGAGGTTTCCAAGGTGCAAAACCCAAGCAGGCATCTCACCCTCTACAAAGTCCTCTGGTCACTTCTATCTTTGGATTATGAGCCCTAAGTCTTTCCAGAAAAAAAAAAAAAATTAAATAGAACATAACCTCAAATTGAATTCCCTGGTTCTTAAATGAGCCACCTGGTTCCATACAATGTGAAGAGCAAATGCTAATTGCAATGCAAGCTATCTAACAACTCTCGGTGGCAACATCAGGCTAATTTTAAATGTGATTGGTCCCTGTGTTCTTTCGCCCACAGTGGGGGTTTAGACATTAACTGTGACCAGAGGGGACTGGTCTGGAAATCTAGCATACATGAACACACTGAAGTTAGTTTGCTTATGGAATATAAAATCTTTCAGACACACACTATTTCTTGTTCACACCTCTTAGTTTCTATATGTGATGTTAAGGTCTTAATTTGCATTTGAGATGTTAATAAAATATTCTTTACAATTGCTTAAAAAAAATTTTTCATGCTCTAAGCCCTTCCTGATTTTAGAAAGGAATCAGGAAACTAAAGTCCTATATCTGCCACTCCTGTATTCTTTAAAATTCTTTTTACCCCTCTTTAGCAGTTAATCTTATCACTAGCTAAAAGTTCTTCTTCTTAACTTTCCCATTCAAATTATTTGTATGGTTTTTGTCTCCTGATAGAGCACTGCACATTTCTAAGGGATATGTGAATGATACTTCCCGGAGTTGTACAGTGTGCAACATGCCCAACCATACATGATGGCTAGGTTCACACTGTAGCCAAATGCTAGGTTCACACTGTGGTCCCGAACACTTACAGACAGTGGTGTGAAATGGGGGAAATTGAACTTGCCTCGTAAAACTGGCTGTAAGGATTAGCAGAGAAAAATATTGGAACTGTTAAGTATTGTGCCTGGAATACAGTACAGGCTCAGTACAAGTTAGCTGCTTTGACTACCTTATTCATCTGTGAATTTCTGACATTTTTAACAGTGACTAGAACCTAGTAGCTGCTCTATGGCTGCTTAATGAGTGAACTCACGTCTATTAATAAACAAACAAAAAAAAGCTTTGACTCTAAGATAAAAGATAAACAAAATTGTAATAGAAAGACTTTATTTCTCAATTATTGGAAAGCCTGTGGCTCTGGAAATTATTTTCCTACATCCTGCATATATCAAATGGGGGTTAGAGAAAGTGAAAGAAGAGAAAAAGACTACAAAGTGAAAATGAAGTAAATGGGAAAGGACAGAAGAGATAGAGGACCATTCACAGAAAGGACATGAACCAAATATGGGAAATGAAAAACCAACCAGAAAATATTTTTTTAAAAAAACAAATGTGTAGGAATGCAGAAGGAACAATGAAAATTGTGGAGATACAGTTAGGAAAAAAAATAGGAACACAGTTCTACATGAACCACCTCAGAACTTTATCACGATCTATAAAAACAGTTGCTCTTTTCTGGCATCATCTGATCCTGCAGCTGGTTGGGGCTTCATTTGCCTCCTTCTCCTTCTCCTATTTTTCTTCTCTTTATCCAGCTTGCTTTTTTAGGGGCCCTGGGAATTCGGCTCTAAAAGAACTGCTCTAGCAGGAGCCCGTCACCCTGGGACATCTGTCCTCTTCGCTTGGCCACTGGCCCCTGCAGCGAATGGGGAACTTCACTTCTGCTCATGCTACTTTTCATGGGCTTCATTTAAAATGCCCAATTCTAAGGTTTGCTTGCTTTGTTTTGTCTTGTTAGAAAATTAGGGAGGAAAAAAAATCTCTCCATTATGAGAAGTATGCACGTGAAGGGGTTACTGCCACTGGGGAATTTCCCTTTTTCAAATGAAACTGGGTTAATTGGGAAGGGCATGGAAAATTACTGAAGCCCAATTAACAAAACCTGAAGTCTCCCAATTAACAAGATAATTGTTCAATGGCTTTGGGGCAGCACTTAGAGCTTTAGAAAAAAAAAACACTTATTCCAGGCTTAGTCAGTGAGTGGCTTAAGATCCTTTTCATCCCAGAAAAGGATCCTAGAAGTACAGAAAGAGATTTCAAGAAGTTTGGATAGAATATTCGTGTGGAAATTCCTGAATCGAATGGATGCCATGTGTCCTGAGGAGCCCAAGCAGAAATATTTCTCACACACTAGACTTTATTTCAGTGATATCAACAGTGTTGACACCTCTACCTAAGAGCAGCCCTGACCCATACACAGAACACTCTTTGCCATCCGTCCTGGATGTCTATCTGCTCTCTTTGCTCATTATCTGCACTCCAATATTATCCTCTCACTAATACACTGTTCCCTCCTGGCTCTCTACAGTTTTGATAGCATTTGTTACTTCTCAATGATTTTTAAATCGAGCTACAGTATAATCTCCATGAAAGACCAAAAAAGAAGGGAGTGGGAGAGAGAATGCTTTTCTGGACTCGTCCCCTGGGAGAGACCTCTAACTGGAGGCCTGTGGCTCATCCTCTGCTTTCGAACGGAACTTCTGTGAGATCAGGAAGCCCTGAGGAAAATTCTCACAACAACTGAGAGAAACAGCACTGTCCCTGGTAGCATAACCACCTCTGTCACGAAGCAGGCACTTTGCTCATAAGGAGAGCTCAGTCCTTGCCATAACAGAGTCAGCCGCCATCTGCCTTCTAGTTCTTTGCACAGTCTGTACTCTCCGTGCTACAGACTGGGCAGGGAGCCAGCTCCTGCTCTGTGAAGATGGAGGCGATGGAGCCCACCACGTGTGAGCAGAGCACCCTGCTGGCTTCACAGGTCAGTGCCCAGGTTCAGGTCTGTGTGCATCGCCCATCTGCACCTGGGCGGGCCCACAGGGTGCTTCTCCTTTGGAGATTTTCCTTCACTTCCATGATGTGGCGTCATCCTTGAAACAGGTTTCTGGTTTTGTTTTTAATGCTATGCTACCAGAAAGGAAGTGAAAAACAAACTGTGGGTGCCGAGGCCTCCCATCAGCTGCATTGGGAGCTATCCCCAACAAGAGAGCATTTTCTGAGGTCTGAATTTAAAATACCACTATCCACATCTGAAATTAGCCATCCTGGTATATTCTGAGTTCCTCAAAAACCAAGTCTGTTGTCATTCTCTTCCTTTTGAATTTCCAGAAAAGTTTTAGGAATACAAAGGATGGTTTCTATATTTGAGCTGAAAAGACTTTAACCAAAGGTAAACTCTCTACCATTAATTGAACATTTTCCCCCTCGGCCATGTGGTCCCTCACACCCTACAAGAAAGAAACCGAGATTTCTTCTCTTAAACAAAAGGGACAGTTGGTGATTAGCCAAGATCATATCCCTGCCTCCCACCCCCAAAAAGTATCCTAACACTTTTGCTCTTGGGTCGGTTTGAATTTTTGGCTTTTTTATCCTCTTCCCCAATGCTTTTCCCCCTACAAAACTGGGAATTATGAACAGTTGTTGAGTGTTCATATATTCTTTTTTTTTAGTATGGTAAATCTCAGGAATAGTACTCACTCAAGTTCCCACACACTATAGGAAAAGCTCAGAAGATGAAACTCATCAAAATCCCAGTGGCTAATTTGCTGTAAAAATCTATCCTCCCCAGAGATGACAGCCTGGCATTTTCTACAGAAATTTATGTGAACACTTCAGTCCATCCTTTGGTTGGGGGGGAGCTGGGGGAGTGGATTTCCTACAGTTGAATCCAGCAGAGCCAAGTCTTATCGTGATCCTTGACCAGATTTGAATTGGTGGCTTATTGCCACAGAGTACAAAAGAAACTTGAACCAGAGCTCTGGTCCTCATGTCACCTCTATATCAAAGACAGCCACAGTAAACTGCAGCTCAGCTGCTCAAGTATAGTGACTGGCACGGCTGGTGGAAAGTAATAGGAGAAGTGTCAGGGAAGACTGTAGGTAGCAGAAGTGATAATGAGACCAAGTGTGATCCCCAGCCCTCACCAAGATTAAATGTGCAAGCATCTTTTTTCTCTAATTATATATTTATATCATTCATTTTCCAACTTTAAGAAACATCCAAGGAGAGCGCTGAGCATGCCAATTTTTCATTGACCTTTCACAGCTTTGCAAAGCAAAGATCCCCAGGGGTTGGGGGACAAATGTTGGGTGGGGAGGTGGGGAGTACAGATTCAGCACTCCCTTCCAAGTCAAGCACAGCCAACCTGGCCCACTGTCACAGCCGGAGACTCTGGGAAAGAAGGATGTCTGTTGAATGTTTGCATCTTAAATCCAAAGAATTTATCCCATATGCTACAGGCAGCCTTAGATCACGGAAGCATTTTTCCATGGTTTCTGAATGGAACAGCTTGTCTCTTCCTGCTGCTTTACAAGCATAAAGAAGGGGAAATAAATACTCAAGTTTTGAGTAAGTTATAGGCAAATGCTTAGTATGTCGCATCTTGTGACTGTAAACATTCGCACTGCCTGCTCTCCCCCTCTATGGCTTTTGGGAAATTTCGAGCTTTTCTGAGGACACAAAGATCTTTAACAACATGTATATTTTACTCAACCTATTTCTAATCCTTTCTGTCCAAGAGATGCCAGTTGCTGTAATAAGATGTAACTGGAGAATTAGTGTGATACGTGGAAGGGGCAGAGGATGGAGAGAGTGGAGACCTCTGTCCCAGGGCTGATTCTACTACTCACTTGCTGTTTGGTCTCAGACAAATCCCCTCACCTCTCTGGGCTTTGGTCTTCTACTATCTAAAATGAGATGAGAGACAGAGAAGGTGGGCCATCACGGCTAGAAATGCACTTCTCCTATCAATTATTGGCATGACTTATTCATGCTCTCCAGCCATTTATATATACCCTATAATACCACCCGACACACACTCACACACACACAAGTATATTCTTAAAATTTTTTTAAATTAAGAATAGCTTTTAAATGCAGGAGAGTATATTAGAGATAGAAAAACTAGTAAAGCTCTGAAAGGACCCCATGAAGGTCAAGAATCAATCATCATAATAATACCACCACCTTAAGACGATATATTTCTTTCCCGCCACTTCTGTCTGATTTTTCCCTGAACATGCTCTGCCCACAGACTTCCTCCATCTCAATAAATAGCAACTCTTTTCTTGTAATCGCTCATGCCAAAACCTGGGAATCATCCTTGACTCTCTTCTCTCCCACCCTAGACCCCATCTATCAGCAAGTCCTGTTTGTCTCACCCTGAAATATACCTTGACTTGAAATGCCTCTCCCTTGGTCTCCTAAGGATTTCCCTATTTTGAGCCCCCAGGCGCCAAAGCTATTCTCAACACAATGGCCAAAGTATCTTTTAGAAAGTAAGACAAAGCATATGTCACTTCTGGTCCATCTGACTCTCCTAAAAGTTTCCTTCTCACTGAGAGTGAAGCCCAAAGCCTGCAAGGCCTTACAGGGCCTAGTAGTTCTAACTGGATTCCCTACCTTGCTGACTTCTATTTTCCCTGTTCTCCCTGCTTCAGCTGCACCAACCTCTCTGTTTTTCCTCCAATACACGAGGTACACATCCACCTCAAGGCCTTTGTCCAAAATATTTTTTCACCACTACCCCACCTTCCATGTCTGCATCCTCATTCTCTTTAAGCCTCTCATCAAATGTGAGTGAGAATTCCCCGACCCCATCCCGCCCTTGACACCCCAAACCTGTTCACTGTCTTATCTTACTCTATCGCTCTTGCCACCACCTGACATGCATTTACTTGTTTGTTTGTTTATTCATTTATTTATACTTTCTGATTTCTTCCCCAAACCAGTCCCCATAGAATATAAGCTCCATGAAGGCAGGGGCTTTGTCCGTACTGTTCCCTGCTAATCTTCATAGATAGAGCATAATCTATCACATAGTAGGAACTCAATAAACATCATGAAATGAACAACAGCATTTAATGCATTATTAATGAACATCTACTCCTGGAGTCTAGTGGCTGAAATAGATACAATAGTGAAGGTGGCTAACGTGGGCCCTGCCTGATAGAGCTTGCATTTTAGTGAGAGGAAACCTACTAAATGGACACTTTATTAAATTATCTACTTCAGTTAGGTAATCTCAGGTAGTGATAAAGAGCAATGGAATAAACAAGGACTACTAATTTAAATAGGATAGTCAGGAAAAACCTCTCAGGGGAAATACTTTGAGTTGAGACCTGAGTGCCAAGAAGGAGGTAACCAGGAGTCAAAAAGCATTCCAGGAAGAGGGAATAGCAATGCAAAGGCCCTGAGGCAAGAACAAAGGTTGGTGCACTGCAAGAATAGACAGAGGTGAGGACTGAGAGATAAACAAAGGCAAGATCACAGAAAGTCATAACAAAACGCTCATGTTTTATTTTAAATCTAACAGGAAGCTATTGGAGGGATTTAAGCAGGAGAATGATAGAGTTTAATTTACACTTTTAAAAGATTACTCCGACTTCTGTGAAGCAAGAGTAGAACCTGTTGGGAGGCTGTCTTACAGTTGTCCAGGGAGAGATAACTGTGGCTTGAACCATGATATTGTGGCAGAGAGAGTGATAAACTGTCAGGAAGCCAAAATAAGTATTACTATCTAGATTTAAAAAAATAAGAAATAGAACCCTACAGAAGTTGAGATGCTCTCAAGACAGCATTTCAAATGCATGCCAGAGTAAAGACTAGAACCTAGTTCTCTCAATTCCCAGCCCCAGTATTAGGAGGCAAGTAAGAATCCATATACTGAATAAATAGTTTTAATAATGAAATAAAAGCCTTCATCCCTAGCAAAATGTCTCCCATAAAACATGCCTCAGACTCCTCTCCTCCTTAGCTTCAATGTTTCTCTTCTTAGGAAACTCCAAATTGCAGATGAAGCTGAAAGTGACAGGCAGAGGGCCACTAACAAGTGTCCCCTCCCTTCTGGCTGTATGTGCATGTTGGGCAGTCTGGTATGGCTGGTCCACCAACCACTGCTTCTGGAAAAGGGAATAATAACTGAAGTTTACCTGTCAAGGCTCCACATCACTTTCTTCTCTAGATGAGCGTCTTGGAGAAAGGATGGAAGCCCAAGGATAGATGCCTAAGAAATCTTTATAGAGCAGTAAGGCTGAGGGAACTGCAGGCACAAGTATTTGGGTAGAAATGGCACCTGGTAATAATCAGCAGTAAAGATCTCGACAATGACTAATGAGGTAAGAAGCCTCTTGAGGAGGAATGTTGTTGTGAACTTGGGAAGAGTCTCCTAGTTCCAGTCAAGAGACCAGATTCTAGTCCAGCCTCTGATATCTGCTGGGCCAGTGGAGGGTGGGTGTGGGGGCCACATCAGATTAGTGGTTTTCTCCCTTTGGTTCCTGGAAGGTAGCTTCATCACTCTTCTCTCTTTTAAAGAGTTAAGTAGAAGACATATATGGTAAGCTCAAGATGAAAGTTTTATATGTTTTTAGTTAAAGAAATAGAAAAATAATTATGTCTTAATAAAGTAATCAGAAGAAATCTTTGTAAAAAGAAGTTTTGGGGGTTGAGATGAAAGAAAGTAACAAAGGATCCTTGATTCTAAATAGGTAGGAAACCACAGAACTTGATGATCAACCTGATTCCTACCAGCTTTAACAGTCTAGAGACTCAATACTATTAAAAATCTCTGGAGGCATTCATTTAAGGTGCCACAAACAGACCGAGTGCATTTGTATCCAAGATGGGCCCAGTTACTGCATACCCAATGTATAACCCCATCATTTTCTGGAGTAAAGTCACTTCCAAATGGGATACTGTAGCTAAGATGTGACTGAGTGAGAACAGCAGTCAGGAAGCCTAGGTTCTGACTCTGGGATGCACTCAAATAACTAAACCATTCTGAGGCTCTGCCTCCTCGCCCACAAAATGGAAAGGATTAGACTGGATGATCTTTATGGCCCTTTATAAGTTAAATTCTATAATTTCAGAGATTTCAATAATTTCATTTGATTTTACCTTGAGTTCCCTATAAAATAGGCTAAGGTAAAAGCTACCATGCTAGCATTTTAGTGTGAGGCTACACTCAGAAAAAAGCGAGAAGAGAGGAGAGGAGAGGAGGGGAGAGGAGGAAAGGGGGAAGGGAGAGGAGGAGAGATAAGAAGGAAGGGAAGGGAAGGGAAGGGAAGGGAAGGGAAGGGAAGGGAGAAAAGAGAAAAGAAAAGGAAAGAAAAGAAGAAAAGAAAAGAAAAGAAAGAGGAAATGAGACGGAGATGACAGGAGATAAAGCTGGTCACACCGTCCCAGCAAGTGCAGCCTACTGTTCCGTTTCATGACTTGCATCTCAGAACAATCCGTAGAAGGGAGGAAAGGAGAACAAATTCTTTGTCCATCTCCCATCATTCATCAAAATCCTCTCCACAGAATATTAACTCTCTGTATCTCCCAGCTCCACCAGGCATCTACTGGGACAGTCAGAACTGGGGTGGATTCAGGGTGCCCAGCTTCTTGTCAGTACTCCCCAGTCAGGACCCACTGTCCAGCTTCTGGGAGTGTGACTATCTGACAGCTCCCAGCTGGGTCCTCTGTGGCAACTGTAGTCAAACAGAGAGAGCCACATAAGCCAAGGTCACATCCCCTGCTATAGGTAGCCCCCATCAGTGACCAATTGATAAGGGGATACAAAGGTTCAGCCTCACTGCTTCACTTGGGGCATCTCTGAACAGCAGACCTCTCCATGCCTTGGCTAAGGCCTCTGTTGCAAATTATCGGTTTATTCCCTCACTCTGTCTAATCCTACTCTGCTAGAAGTAGCCAGACCCTAAATCTCAGGAACAAATACCAATAATTCTAAATAAATTAGAAGAAAAATCTGAAGACCTGTTATTCCTTTGTTCCCTGCCATTGTTAGTGGAAGTGACCAAATGCTTTGTATCATTCGGCTTTAAATTCAAAATCACTTATCAAGGACAAAGAGGACCATTTGTTATGGCCTGAGAAGTTCCCACCCAAGTAATGACTAGTTATATATAAGCATAGCAAGTAGATAAGTTAAACTTCTGAGTATTTACATAGAATAACAGTAATAGCAATAATTTGTTTTTTAAAAACTTAAAGCTCTTCAGCATCTCTGCCTTTCTTAGTATTCTGGGGAGTACAAACAGGTTGAAAGTTAAAAAAAAAAAAAGATTTTAGATAAAAATAAGGAAAAGACATCTCAGTGTCTAAACGAGGTAGTCACAGACAGCCCAGGGAACCAGGAGGCTCCCTTCTACTGAGAGTGTTGAGGAGGAGATTCAACATCAAACGACCTTTAAAGTCCCTTCTAATCCTGAGGATTTTAACCACAGTTGGCTTTTAATATCTACTGGTCTCTGATTATAAAATATAATCCTTCTAGAAAGACTATCATTTCTCTTTGAACTGTCCCTGATTAGAGAAATTGTCCACTCCTAAGAGAACACAGAAGAGCTCAGAGTCCCATATCGCAATGATAGGAAGGAAACTTTTCTGTCCTAATGTTTGCAGCTACTTCAACAAATTATACTTCCCAGGGAGAGCTTAGGCATTGGTTAAGTAGGCTAAGAAGCAGCCTGGATTCTAGAAGAAGCCTGGAAGTGGGGACAAGGCATATCAGCTGCTAGTCCTAATAAAAGTTCTTTTGTGACCCAGCTTCCAGTGATTTACCTCACTGGGTTCACAAATGTGCAAATCGTAAGCTGGATCACAGAACCAAACTAAAAAAAAAAAAAAATTATACTTATTAAGCAGATAAAGGCAAGTCAAAAAAGAGAATAAAAACACGATCACACACAGACATCAGAATGAGTTCTTTTTCAAATTGGATTAGCATCTCTCCCAGTCAAAAATGATTCTGGAGAATTTAGAAAGGTAATAGGCATCTCTCTTTGATCACTTTAGTATCATCTGCCTCCTAGAGGCCTCAATAAATGTGTATTAATGAATGAATGGTTGAATGAATGAATCAGTCATGTGTGCATTTCTAGAGGCCCCCAAAATACAGAAACACAGACAAGTCTAGAAATGAGGTGACTTACCAGAAAATTTCTTTTAATGCAACAGGAATACTTAGAAACCAAACTTTCAATGCGTATTTCTTAGATTGACTATGTGTTATGGCAAATTTCTATAAATTGTTCAAACAACAAATATCCATTGCTAGAAATATAAAAGAATTAAATAACAATCCCTGTTGTTTTTCTTTTCAAGTCTCTTCAAAATACTATCTTACATACTTTACCCTCTGAAAGTAAATCTTTTCAAAATTGTGGTAATGTCTACTTCCTGCCCACAAGTTTTCCCTGGCAAATTATTAAAACTGCTCCCTCCACCACAATGGCAGCGCCGAAGACAAAGAGCTGCTGCTGCTGCCGCGGCTCCCCGACCTTTTCAGAACCGGCCAGCAGCTTCTGAATGACGTGGAAGTGGCCGCGGAACCCCTCGGCTCGCAGGCTGTCCAGGAGGTGTCGAAGGGGCCGGACATCCTGAAAACAGCTGCCAAAATGTTGTCACAGCTCCACCTGTTCAGCCGAAATGAAGATTTGGAAGTGATAGCTTCCCCTGACCTGAAGCACCTGATGTTGCCAGCATTTCAAGGAGCGCTCACCATGAAACCAGTCAACCCTAGCACGCGTCTGGCTCATTCGCAGTGGGCACGAAAACACTTTTTAAACTACTTAACTCAGTGCCAGTACTATCATGTGGCAGAGTTTGGCTGCCCCAAACCAAGAACAACTCCGCTGAAAATAGCACTGCTAGTCCCTCCATGGCCTATCCTAGCCTCGTTGCTATGGCATCTCAAAGACAAGCTAAAACAGAGAGGGACAAGCAGAGGAAGGAGATGGAGCGGAGGCTGGCCGACCTGAAGGCCACTGTGAAAAGCGGTCAAGCAGACGATGAGCACGATCGCGAGTACTGCCTCCTTCACCTGCGAACGTGAGTCGGTATCAGCCTAGAGGAGATTGAGAGCATTGACCAAGCGATAAAGATCCCGAGAGAAAAAGACTCGTCGAAAGAGGCAGCGGCTTCTCACTCATCTCATCAGGACAGGCCTCCAATGAAATCTTTCATTCTCACTCGGAATGCGGCCCAAGCAAAAGTATTTGGAGCTGGCAATCCAAGTCTAGCGACCATGATGGTGCATGACTAGTATGATCAGCATCAGAAACTTGTAGTATTACCAGATCAGAGAATAGCCAAGACAACGTCAGAGGTCAGAAAAGCACTTCAGCGACAAGAAAACCTGGACAGAAAGGAGGAAGCGTCTGCTTGACCACTTTTCACAGTGGCCTTCAGGGCGGCCACCAGGAAGTTCAGAGAATACCAAGCAGGATAAGTTCCAAGGAAACTATACCTCTATATCATATTCAAACTTCAGAAAATCAAAGATTAAACAAAATCTTGAAAGAAAATGGAAGATTAAAACACCTTACCTAGAGAGGAGCGAAGATAATAATGACATACAATTCCTCTTCAGAAATCATGTAAGCAAGAAAAGTATAGAGTGAAATATTTTAAATATTGAGAGAAAGAGAAATCCACCAATCTAGATTTCATATCCAGAGAAATTATCCTTCAAAAGTAAAGGAGAAATAAAGATTTTCTATGACAAACAACAATGTTGTTACAGCAGCCCAAATTGACTAACACAAAGGGTTACTATCCAAATATATAAAGAAGTCCTACAACTCAAAAAAATTTTTTAATGAGCAAAAAGACATTTCTCTAAAGAAGAAATAGCCAATAAGCATATGAAAAGATGCTCAACATCACTAATTATTAGGGAAATGCAAATCAAAACCACAATGAGATACTACCTCATACTCATTAGAATGGCTACTATAAAAATAATAATAATAATAACACTTGTTGGTGAAAATGTGTGAAAATTGGAACTCTTGTTCACTCTTTTTAGAAATGTAAAATTGTGCAGCCAGCCCCTATGGAAAATACTATGGTACTTTCTCAAAAAATTAAATATAGAATTACCAAATGATCCTACAATTCACCCCCCAAAAATTGAAATATACCTAAAAGAGTTGAAATCAGGGATTAGAAGAGATATTAAAACATCCATATTCACAGTTGCCAAAAAATGGAAGCAACCTAAGTGTCCATCAACAGATAAATAGATAAAAAAATGTGATATGCACATACAACGAAATCACTCAGCCTTAAAAGAATGAGGAGGGAATTCTGACACATGATACAATATAGATGAAATTTGAAGACATGCTATGTGAAGTTAGTCAGACAAAATGAAAAATACTGTGTGATTCCACTTACATGAGGTACCTAGATTATCAAACTCAAAGAGGCAGTAAGTAGAATGGTGCTTGCTTGAGGCTCAGGGGGAGGGGCATAAGGAGTTATTATTGTTTAACAAGTCAGAGTTTTAGTTTTGCAAAATGAAAAGAGTTCTGTGGATGGATGTGGTCATGACAGCAGCACAATGTTAATGTATATACTGCCATTCGAGAGTGCACTTAAAAATGGTTAAAAGGGTAAATTTTATATTATGTATGTTTTACTGTGGTAAAAAAAGATGTGAAGTAAATGTATAAAGATAAAAGATAAAAACTTTATACCTAGAATAATTTAAATTATGTAGAATAAAAAAATTAAAATCCTGAGAAAAATATGCAAAATATTGAGCCAATATTTTTGAAGAGTAGGGTTATGGTTACTTTCTTACATTTTAATTTATTTACTTTCTAAATGGTTTCTAATACATATGTATTACTTTTATAGTAAAACAAAATAAAATAAAAATGATGTAACTTAAGGATTATACAGAGTAGAAACATATATTCAGGATAAGGCAGAAACCAAGGAATTAGTCATGCTCATAGAAAGCTAAAGGTCAGTGAGGAAAATGTGTACATTAACTTGAAATTGATGAGGTAACTAAAAGTCAGTCTATGTGTTTGAGCTACACACATATAAGCAGAAACATCATTCTGGTTTTAACAAGAATGCCAGAGCTATTAAATCAGGGCTGGGGAAATAAACCAAGGTCACCAACGTCACATAAGTTGTTACAGATGACAAACTACAGAGAAAGGGGAATATATTTTTTACTTTATTTTATTTGTTAAAAGTCCTATATATCCAACTATACTACAAGGCTTCAGTAATCAAAACAGCATGGTACTGGTATAAAAACAGATACATTGATCAATGAAATAGAATAGAGAGCCCGGAAATAAATCAGTTCCTATACTCTCACTTAATATAAGACAAAGGAGGTAAGAAAATACAACAGGGTAAAGACAGTCTCTTCAATAAATGTTGGGAAAATTGGACAGATACATGCAAAAAAAAAAAAAAAAAGGAACAGAAGAAGAAACGGG
>NW_006436298.1:38703939-38714552 GCF_000325575.1 Pteropus alecto
CATTCATAAAAATCTATGCACTCCAATATTCATGGCAACACAATTTACAATAGCCAAGATATGGAAGCAGCCTAAATACCCATCTATAAATGATTTCATAAAGAAATTATGGTTCATATATACAATGAAATATTACTCAGCCATTAAAAAAAATGAAACCCTCCATTTGCAATGACATGGATGGACCGAGAGGTTCTTATGCTGAGTGAAATAAGTCAGACAGAGAAAGATAAATATCATATGATTTCACTTGTATGCAGAATCTAAGGAACAAAAAGAACGAACTAATCAAATATAGATTCACAAATATAGTGGACAATTTGGTGACAGACAGAGGGGATGGGGATGGGGTGCTGGGAGAATGGGGTGAAGGAATAAAGAAATACAAATTAGTAGTTGATAGATGGACATGGGATGGGAAGCACGGCAGAGGGAATGTAGTTAGCATTAATATGTCGGCTAGCTGGAGGGCCAGGGGAGGGAGGATTGTTTTATGAACTATATAGACGTCTAACCAATGTACTGTATACTTGAAACTAATTAAAATTAATTAATTAATTTTTTTAAAGTCCTATATATTTATCATCATGGTATTTCTAAGAAGTCATTAAAGTCGATAGGAGAACTATAAATAGTAGCCTAGGACCTCCACCAGTGAGTCAGCAAAGTCATTACTTATTATGAAATACAAGAGAATCAAGAGG
The DNA here is from genome assembly GCF_000325575.1 of Pteropus alecto. Taxonomy (NCBI): domain Eukaryota; kingdom Metazoa; phylum Chordata; class Mammalia; order Chiroptera; family Pteropodidae; genus Pteropus; species Pteropus alecto. Next base: position 38,704,644 of record NW_006436298.1, read on the forward strand.
AGGAAAATGATTCATTAAAGAAAAAAAGAGCCAGAGATAACCAACAAGAAGGTGAGTTGTGATACTTGGAGAAAATCTTTTCAAGGTATCAAGAATTACACTATTTAATTTTTAATACTTGTAAAGCAATTTTACAACAGCTTGGGTAATAATAAATTCAATATTCTCCTCTTTTTTATAAATTCAAACTCTTGTACCTGACAGAACTGGCTGGCTGAGTCTCCTTGATACAACAGTTTATCCTCAGACCCTAGCTTAGAACAGGGCTCTGGAAAACTATGATGAATATGTTTTGGAGGGAAGATAAGAGGTGAGGAAGCACTTCCATATCTCTAACGTTTTGACCTAAGTATCAAAATTTTAAATATGCTCAACCCTTGACACAGCAATTTTACTTCTATGAATATATCCTAAAGAATTTCTTGTACAAGCATACCAAAGTAAGTGGATGTAATGTTCATGGTAGCATTTTTAGTAAAGGCAAAAATTTAAAGTCAATCTGAAAGTCCATCAGTTTGAAAATGGTTAACTAAATCATAAAATGTTCAAACTAGGACCACTATGCGGTCATTAAATAGAATCTATTATGTTTGTATATCCTGACATGAAAAGATGTCTATGGTATGTTGTTGAATTTACAAAAAAAAAAAAACTAAATTTTTCAGTGTATGCAATGTAACCCCATGTGTTCTTAAAAAGTATATACAGCCATGTCCTGCATAATGACATGTTTGTGAACAATGGACTATATATGCCACAGTCGTTCCATAAAATTATAATGGAGCTGAAAAATCCCTATCACATAGTGACATCCTAGCTCAACACATTGCTTATGTGTTTATGGTAATGCTGATGTAAACACACCTACTGCGCTGCTGTCATATAAAAGTTTAGCACATGCAATTACAGTTGTAGGTTACACCATCTAGGTTTGTGTAAGTGCACTCTATGATGTTTGCACAATGACAAAGTCATCTAATGACACATTTCTTAGAACATATTCCCATTATTAAGCAATGCATCACTGTATATGTGTATGAACATATGTGTGTATATGTATGTATGTGTATATATGACTGTATAGAAAGAGATAATAAAAATAATAGGTAACACTTATAATCTTAGCAATAACAAATTATTATCAACAACACTCAAGGGAATAGGTGTGGGTAAGAAATGATGAAGAGAAATTATCCATATTTAGCTTATAATCTTATGGATTAATGAAAACTTTTCCCAATTCTGGATATTAAGTTTAAAACATTTAAACTTACTTTAAATTTGTCTTTTCTAAAATTATTTAACAATGTTCATTCAGAAATAAAGCTTAGAAGCCAAGCCTATTACAAAATTAAAAAGCCACCAAGAACCATGTTATTCAAAATACACAATGTTCGAGACCACTTCAGGCTATTTCTCATCATGAAAAAAGTCTACTGGATAACTATAGTTATCGCTTTTATCAAGCCTCCCAAGACCTTTATAAAGATGCAGAATCTTTACTCAAAAGGTGAGCACGAATTAAATAGCATTTCCATGTTTCTGTAACAAAGCTTTCCTGTAAATAGCCACCATACTGACGAAAACTATAATAAGCCACAGTTTTCCAAGACTTACATTTTCCTTAGTGCAAAACCTTTATTGTGTGAGTGTCTGTGTGTGTGCACAGTGTGTGCACTGAGTTCAGTATTCTATACAACCTTTCTACATCCACACGTAGTTCTTAGGCTACTGTCCCCCTGTATTTCACATTCTTATATGAATGTTTTGAATCTTTTTGGCAAAAATTGGAATCACTATTGAAGCTGGAACAGTGGGAGAATAGTCAAACTCATTTCCCTCCTAAGCCACTGTGCTTGCAGTCAGCTTTTCACCAAAAAAAACACTCTCTACCAGGCACTGGCTCCACAGTGGAACGGGACCAAGGATATAGGCAGACCTGTAGTCTCAGGAAGACCCAGGGTGAAGCTATGGGGATAAAAACAAGGCGTGGTTAATAAAATTTGGTTATACTTCTCAAGCATTATTCAAGTCTGCCCGATGCCATAGCATCTCATAGAAGAGACACGTGCCAATAGCCTTCTGTGATGACACACTAACAAAAGAAAACCTGAAGGAACATGAGAGGTCACCTCAGCACTCCCATTGCTGGGAATATTTGTGGGTTCCAAAGAGAATCAGGGAAAACTTTTCAGCATATCTGAGGCAAAAACTGAGCTATGATCATCTTCTCTTGTTTACCTAACAAAACACATTTATTCTTGCTTTTCCTCTTTCTGTTGCTTAGTTAACATGATTCAGCCTTCATATTCAGATCAAGTGTGAGATCTCCAGCCAAGCTGTCCCTGAACTAAATCAATATTCCTATTATAGGCATGCTTTGTACTGATCCATAATAGCATATATCAACACAGCAATTACTTCCTTGTTTGTGTGATTATTTTATGATGATTATGTATGTCTCCTCACTAACCTCTAAGCTCTGTGGGGGCTTAGTGTTATAACCCTGAGCCTATAACATAATCATCTCTCAAATATTTATTGAACGGAGGATTGAACAAATTAATGATTGAATGAACAGAGTATACCAATTCATCTCAGAGGCTGCTGGCCTCTCTCATACTCATCCCCACTGTGGTTAGGTTTGATTTGTCTGTCAGTACACAACCCAGTCATCAATAGCAAAGTTGGTTTCATTTGTAAAATATGGTGCGTAAGTCATTTCAGATTATGCAAGAAAGAAGACTGAAGGTTTTACGGGCTCCTCCTTCAGGTTTTCTAGCTCATCAGAGGCATAAGTCTGAAGTGAAGAGCAAAATCAGGAAACATACTTGTGGGAGAAAATCCAGATGATACAGAAGGCTGTTTGATCAAAGCAGGAAAGGCCAGTCTTGGTGATAGTCTAGTGGTAATCACAGCAGTCTGGTCCCAGGAAGACTGTGGCTGCGTTTCTGCGCCAGGAAATGGAGGAGGTGGAATATGTTCCTACAACAAGATGTCCCTCATTAGTCATGATCCCTAACATTGCCAGGAAAGCATAAAGAAGACAAGGACCAATTTGACTTGCAATAGCATGGGAGATTTTACTGCCCCTATAAAGACAATAGGCAATTCAATGAATCAAATCCATTTTAAAGAAGAATAGTTTGACAAATTATGTATGATTTTTAAAAACCTTTTCTGTTATCAACGTATTACATTTCTTCCAGTTTCAACCACCTTCCGTTCACCATAACCTGTGATCCGTGACAAGCAGAGAGTTATTATTAGCAGAGAGGGGAACATCCCCAATTCAGATGTGTCTGCCTTTTTTTGGAAAGCCCTCAACCTTGGGGAATATTTAAAATTTTTCCTGCACTTATACTAATCATGGAAAGCTTTAGCATTGGAAAAATAAAAACTCCATAGGAAATGCTTTGCCAGTATCCAAATAAAATTAGAATATATTTTAAAGTGATAGATACATCAGTTAATTCATTTGCTAGATAAAATACATCCATAGCACAAAGAAAATAGTACTTCTAAAAGCAAAAAAATTTTTTTCAATGACATCAATATTTATTAAACATTTGTAAGTGTGCTAGGCGATGTGCTAGACCATGAAATACAGAGCAAAACGTATTTGCAGTAAGATGATGGAATTATTAGAAAAATAATAAGACCTCTATAGATACATGGGCAAAAGGATACAATTGTCAAAAGAGGGCATAGTCTGATAAAATAAACATGAAAAATCTGATCAAGTAGTAATAATAGATGCAAATTAAAACTGTAATGAGATAGTTTTATCAAATTAACAAAAATTAATGGAAAACATCCTTTTTCTTAATTCTACTATAATAGTAACTTTGGATTTATGTATTTTGACTATTTTAATTCGCCAAAATTCACATACATATTTTGAATTTTAGATGGTTTATTATTATTGCTAATTATTTCTAATTATTTACTGTTTAATTTTCTAACGAAGTTCTGAATTAATTTAATCTGATTCTATCTTATCTTCTAAACCAAATAATCTTTTTTCTATGTTGTTTAAGATATACAGAAGCTGCTTTTTTCCAGAATGCTCCAATACATCCTACTCTTTCTCCTCCTAGATGTCTTTCAATAGACTTTAAAGTTAAACAGTAGTGTGCTTTTCTCAAGCTACAACTAACTAAACTCCCTTAGGTAACTAACTCTTAACTACTCTTAAAAAAGATCTCAAAGAGCAAAAGCAATCTGGAGAAGGAAAAAGAATGCTGGAAACATCACCTTCCCTGATATCAAACTATACTGCAAAGCTATAGTAATCTAAACAATATGGAATTGGCACAAAAGCAAACATACAGATTAATGGACAGAATTGAGAGACTAGAAATAAACCCACATATATATGGACAATTAATCTATGACAAGTAGCCAAGAACATATAGTGGAGAAAGGACAGTCTCTTCAATAAATGGTGCTGGGAAAACAAAATGACCACAGGCAAAAGAATGAAACTAAAGCACTGACTTACACCATTCCCAAAATTAACTCGAAATGGTTTAAGACTTAAATGTAAGACCTGAAACCATAAACTTCCTCAAAGAAAACATAGACAGTAAACTCTTTGACATTGGTCTTAGAGTTGTCTTTGTGGATCTGACTCCAAAGGCAAGGGAAACAAAAGCAAAAATAAATAAATGGGACTACGTCAAACTAAAAAAGCTTCTGCACAGCAAAGGTAACCACCATCAAAATGAAAAGGCAATCTACTAAATGGGAGAAGATATTTGCACACCTTATATCTGATAAGGGTTAATATCCAGAATATATGAAGAACTCATACACTTCAATAACAACAGCAAAAACAACCCAATTGAAAACGGGCAGACAATTTGAACACACATCTCCAAAGAAGACATACAGATGGCCAACAGCACATGAAAAGTCACTAAATATTAGGAAGTCACTAAATATTAGGAAAATGCAAATCAAAACAACGAGATATCACCTCATGCCTGTTAGAATGGCTATTATCAAAAAGATAAGAAGTGACAAATGCTGGCAAGGATATGGAGAAAAGGGAACGCTTGAGGACTGTTGGTTAAAATGTATATTTGTGCAGCCACTATGGAAAACAGTATCAAGGTTCCTCAAAAAGTTAAAAATAGAACTACCATATGATTCAGCAATTCCACTTCTGGATATTTATCTGATGAAAATAAAAATACTAATTCAAAAAAGATATATGCACCCCTATGTTCATTGCAGCATTATTTACAATAGCCAAGAACACTTAGGAAACAACCTAAGTGTTCATCAATGAGTGAATGGATAAAGACGTGGTATATACAATGGAATACTACTCAGACACACACACAAACACACACACACACATACATAAAGAATGAAATCTTACTATTTTTGAAACACAGTTGGAACTTGAGGGCAATATGCTAAGTAAGTCAGAGAAAGACAAATATTGTATGATTTTACTCAAATGTGAAAGCAGCAAAACAAACAAAATAAAAAAACAAATTCATAGATACAGAGAAGAGATGAGTGGTTACCAGAGGGTAGAAGGGTTGAGGGTTGTAAAATGGGTGAAATAGGTCAACTGTATGGTGATGGATAGTAACTAGACTTGTGGTGGTGATCACTTTGAAGTGTATACAGATGTCAAATTATAATGCTGTACACCTGAAACTTATACAACAAAATATTTTTTAAAAGAAACACTTCTTATTTTTAATTATCCCCATAATGAAGTTAAGTAAGTTAACATAACCGTTATAATTTGAAGCATATCCATATTCAAATAAGCATAGCCCATAAGAATATTCTTGGGTACTGCTTATAGAGCTAGAAATAAAGTCTCAGGGGCTACATTTTCATTAATGCAACGGAATTATACTCAAAGGAATGGGAGTGCCAGACGCTGGGTAGGAGGCTGGAGAGAAGGAGATCAGATCAGTACGCATCTGTCTTTCAAGCCTTGAGCAGCTTGATGTGAAGGAGCGCGCTCACTCTAGATAAATCTGTTTTGTTTGGTTTTAAGTTTTGGGAGTTCCTGATTTGGCATAATAGATCATGTCTCATTTTTCCTAAGTTCTTTCCTTTTGTTAGAGCAGGAATTCTCCTGGTGCATGTGGGAGAGATACCCCTAAGGGTAGTGGTTTATGCTGGAATGATGGGATCTGGAGAACATGTAGCTTGAAAAAGCATATGATACACCTTCTTGAGCAGAAAAGTTGGGGGCAGAGCTGCAGGGAATGACTCATAATTTGAGGTGTATTTTGTCTAAGGAGCAGCCTGTGTGCAGAGGAGCAAAAAAGTTGAAAAATGCTGCCCTTGACGGTTAAGACCATCTCATCGAGATGTTTCATAGTGAGACACTGGAAATTCGCCATCCTAGGCTAGGATTCCTCTGGCCCCATGGGATCATCAAAGCCACAGCTGGCTCTGGGCACAGGTGTAAAGTGTGGTTTTTGTACAATCCCATTTCTTCTAATTGGAGTCATTTCAGCCCACTGGGGGCCTTTCTTCCTGCTCTTATTTCTGGAGACCCAATGCTCCTTTGCTGTATCCCTGAATGCCCACTTTTCACCACATCCCAGATCTAGGCTTTTCCAGGACAGCACTATATGCATTGCATCAACCTTTCTCCTCCATCATTGAGGTGCTGACCCTTCCCAATGCCTCTCCCTTCCTTGGGAGACTTATGAAATGATAAACAATTCATGATAAATTTAAATGACTAATGATGGCTTATGGTTTTATATCTGCACAGTAATAATTTTGATTAGAGCTGTGTATTCTATGTGTAGTTGAGCTGAAGATAGAGTGATATTCTAAGATAAAATTGATTTGAAATATGATAGGTAACAAAGATGAGATCTAGGTAAGTAAATTCTTGGGCAGACGTGTTGACATGGGATATCAAATTGTAAGATGTAGTTATAGTGATAATGTATAGATTTAGATACAGATATTTAGGGAACAAAAAAAGATAAAGGGTATAGGAAAAAGATGTAGAGTTTCCCTAAACAAAAGCAGCAGAGATGATCATCTGCTACAGAGCTACACCAGATGTTCCACAGCCTGAAATAAGACCAAAACTGATTTCCAGAATAGTTATGTCAATAATCATCCCAAGTGGCCATTTGTGGCAATATCTACGTACCTAATAGTTCACAAAGCTGTGTAGTATAATGGTTACTGCAGCAAACTCTCTAACTTGTCTCTTGCTAGCTGGATGTCCTTCCTGGAATTCTTCATCAACATTCTGCCATAATTTCCTTATCTGTAAAGTTTGAGTTGACAATAATAGCTACTACTAATTTTTTTATGATGACTAAGTGCATTAATAAAGGTAAAGAACTAAGTATTGTATCTAGCACATAGTAAGCACTCAATAACTGCTAGCCATTATTATTGCCAACACTGGAAAAATAATTTTTATACCTTTGCATCTCTTTGATCTTTCCCAATTCAATTTTATTGTCTTAATTTGCACTTACCTTATAAGTATATTGAACTTTTCGTGTGTACTAGTGATTTATTATTTTTATATTGGAAATCATTCACTTGCCTTATCCATTTTCCCCATTTGCCTTTTTTCAAAAAAAAAACTGATTTGTAAATATTTTCACAAGTTTAATATCAGTTTTTAAAGATTCTTTATATTATTTTTTCAAGTGTAGTCTCATAAAAAATTCAAAAATATATTTTTCAAATAAGAAAACTATTTGAAGTATATCTCAAAACACCAAGATCTGGAGGTCATTTGAAATATGAAAGCTGAGGTCTTATAGCTATAAAATAAAACCTTGAAAATATATGTACATATACTTCGTGGGTTTTTTGTTAAAAATCCTTCCCAGCCCTTTTTATCAGACTCCTTCCTATAAACAAAGGCTTGGAAGCAGTTACAATTACGGAATGCTGTCAAAACATCAAACACTGCCCTTTCATACCCTGAGTACTCAGTGCAGCTAAATCTTCAACAGTAAGACAGACTCCTTTCCACGTGAAACACACTTTTACTGTTTCTATTTCCAAACAGCTACAAAAGTGCCTGGAACTTGGACAGCAATCGAACAGGCCGTTACATCCTCCCTCTGGTAGTTTTCAGAGCAAGAGCACCCAGAAATTTGCATGCTCTATAAATAACGAAGCAAGGCGACTCTGTTTATTTCATAGGAGCTTTTTTTCTTCCTTTTTTATTAAAAAAAAAAAAAGGCAAAGCCTCACTTTAAACAATGCTAGGTAGGACTTTTAAATCAATAAATATCAATTAAGCCGATGTACCCAACAAACTGTCTCAAATAAGGTATTGCAGCATCTATGTAATTGTCCATAAAAGCCCTGCCATTACTTTTACTGTTTCTTAATAAAATGTAAAATGTTTTGACATCACACACACACATACACACAAGCAAGAGCCAGACAGTCATTTATCCCCAACCTCTACTATCCACCTGTCAAGCATAAAGATACTTAAATGTCCTCTATACTTCTTCATAACTTCATTCAATAACAGTCATTGCTGTTCAGTCATATAATTGATGATTGCCTACTACACTCTCGGGTTGGATATACAACTAACACAGTAGTTCTCATCTCTACTAGTCATAATATTTAGGGACTGGCAAAGGGACTGGCAATTAGAACAAAGTAAGAGAAGTTAGGAGGAGCTCCTAACCAGCTTCCTGGAGAAGTGACCGCTGAACTGAGATCTTAAAAACATGAAGAAGGTAAGTGAGCAAAGGGAGAAATAAATTCCAAGTACAGGAAAATGCAATCGCAAAGGTGAGAAAAAGAAATAACATAAACTTTGTTGATTATATCTCAATAAAACCAGTGGGAGCAATGGGGGGATGAACAAAGCCTTCTTCTGGCCCCTGGGGAGTTTACAGTCCCACTGGAAACACAAACAAGCAATTAGGTTATATCAATTGGTAGATGACTCACAAATCATGAGCTGTGTAAAGCTCACCAAGAAAGCTAAGGTTTTTTGTTGTTGTTGCTGGCACGTATTCCAGTGGTTTTTAAATACATTTAATAATAATTGATTTTTGGCAAAGTTAAACCATAAACTTTGGAATCAGACCACCAGAGTTAAAATTCCCACTTTACACAGTCAAGGTCTAGCACCCTAGGAAAATTCCTTCTTGCTTCCCTCACCTCCTCCCACAGGTGTATAATGAGGGTCTCAATGGGTTTCACAAGGGGCGGCGCAAGAACAACACACTGAAAAGAGGTGCCTCCCTGGCTTCAAGGGTAATACTTACGGTTTTTTAGTAAAGACTGATAATACTTTAGGCAATTTCAATTTGTTTAACTACTCACTAATCATGAGGCAAACAGGATGGGGCTAAGGAGAATGAAAAAAAATAAATAAAAATAACAAAGCTTTAGAGGAACGAAAAGGGCTATAGCACTGGTGTAGCAAGAGATATGTAAGGAATTTAGCAAAGGTTCAGGAAAGAGATCTGAGCTTTACATGCTCATTGAAGCTGCATGGATAGATTGAAATTTACCAAAGAAAGTGTACACGGTAAGAACAGATGGGGGCCTAGGACAGTACCCAAGGAGTGCAGATTTTAAGTAATGGGCAAAGGAAACCTGAGAAGGGAGGGAGGAGAGAGAAAAAAAGGAAAACCAGAAGAGTGTGGCACACAAAACCCAAGAAAAGATGGGAAGTTATTGTTTTATGGATACAGAGTCTCTGGTGTGATGAAAAATTTTGATAATAGACAGTGGCGATGCTTGAATAACATTGTGAGTGTAATTAATGCCATGGAATTATATACTTAAAAATGGGTAAATGGCAAATTCTTTGAGATATATAGAGAGATATAATTTTTTTAAAGCAACAAAAAAATCCAAGATATGTAGGTAGGTAGGTAGGTAGGTAGGTAGGTAGGTAGGTAGGTA
>NW_006436298.1:38714576-38744271 GCF_000325575.1 Pteropus alecto
AATAGATAGATACACAATTTAAAAAAAAAAAGGCAACAAAAAAATCCAAGGAAAAGATTGTTGCTAGAAGGATGTGGTCAATAGCTGTTTGTTCTTAAAAGTTCTGGTGAGATAAGGAATAAAAAGGGCACTGGAATACACTAATGTGGATGTCATAAGTAGTGCTGGCACATGCTTCAGAGAAGAGAGAAGGAAAGGAGGCAGGGTGCAGTTGTACAGAGGAATAATTAGAGAAGTCAGCAAACAGAAACAAATCTTTAAAGCGCTTTGCCTGGAAAGAAGGGGACAGGTAGTGTGGCAGATAAAAGAGACTCAGCAGCTGAAAACCTTTTATTTCTTTTTTAAGATGGAAGTTGTTGAGCAAGTCCTTTATTACAGTGTATTCTTAGATAATACTCTTGCCTCTCTGAGTAGATTTGAGCAAAAAAGGTGGAGAAAAATTCCTTAGCAAGTAAACCATCAATTCCAAAAACACAAAGGAGTTAAGAGTTAGCCTAGTTTATCACCTGCCTTTATTCCAAATGAATGTTTGTATCTTCCATCCCTAAAGGATCTCCAAGTAAGATTCATCAGCCCTCCCTGTTAGTCCGTTCCATGGTTTAACCACCCATAATGATAAGAAGACCTCCTTTATCAACCAGAACTCTCTTGGTGCAATTTTATTCCATTTTCTCTTGCTCTGCTCTGCACAGTGGGATATTAAGGGCATTTGCTAAATGACACTTCAGTCATTGATTCTCCAGATTAAATAAACCCAGCGTTTCAGTTCTTACTCACAGACACTACCTCTAACCTATTTTTCAACTCTCCTTCCAGGCTTCCTCCAACTTCCCAACATTGCTCTTGTTAATCAATATCTGTCTTTTTATTTCTGCTCTCCTTCTTTACTTTGAAACATCTATCAAACTCAATGTTTGATTCTGTTTCAACCAATCTTTAAGGAGTTGCTAAGAGAAGCTTCCTAACCAGTTCCTTGTTTATGGAACCTGTTCTTGTAAAATTTTAAACGTAGTTCTCATCGAATTTCTTTTCTTGGCAAATCCTGCAGCCTGCATCTCTTTCTCATGCTCAAGCCTCGCAATCCATTATGAATTCATCTATTTATTTGGCAAATATTTATTGAGGCCATCCTATGTGCCAGGAACCATGACAGGCACTAGTTTTACAAGACAGAGCAAAATAGACATAGATTCTGCACTACAGTCTAGTGAAAGAGTCAAATATTAACCGAATGGCCACACGAATACATGTAAAATCATAACTTTGATAAGTGGGATAAAAATAGAGTTGAGGTGGTAGGAGAACAAAAAATAAGTGAATTTGACCTAGTTATTGAAGTCAAAAAAGGTTTCCCTGAGGAGGCAGTAATTAAACTGAGACCCAAAGGAAGAGTAGGAAGTCACTGAGCTCAAGAGTGTATAAAATAGAGAAAGCATTTGAAGGGAGACAGAGTAAGAGGCACAAAGGGGTTGAGAGAGGCCAGTGGGTGCAAAAGATGGGGCTGGGGAAAAAGCACTGTATGAAATCGGAGTAGAGGTGCAGGAGAGTCTTGTTAAGAGTTTTGTCCTTTTGTAACGAGCACTGTGGTTGCAGTGTTTGGTGGTGTCTGGGGAGTGACTTAAACATCAGAGAACACTGGTCAGAAGGCAACTGCAGTGGCCTAGGACCAAAATAACGTTATTTGAGATGAGGACGGATCTAAGAGGTAAAATTTTAAAGGTAAAAATGACGAGATTTGATGAATCGATATAGTGAGGCAGGATGGGGGGAGTGTAGAATAATTCCTGGGTTTCCAGCGTGAGCAGCTGGGTAAAGGTGCTGTTCGCTGAGAGAAGGGGCACTGGGGGAGTCTGGCAATAACAGCTGGGATTGGTGGAGCCTGAGTTTTGAGTGAGTTTAAAGTGCCTGTGCAGCAACTAGAATATGTTAGTGAGTAAATGGAGAAGAGAGGTTTGATATGCACACGAGGCTTGATATACTAGATCGGGGAAATCTTGTATGGCACATAAATATTACACAGATAAAATCTGGGAAACTCAGGCCTAGGAGAAACTCAGTCCTCAATTTAATTAGCAGCTTTAGAGAGACAATAATAATTCATCTGACTGAAAGTTTAGACATGTTTCCAAACTGTGTGCAGAAATGTATAGATAATAAGAGAAGAAACCTCAGGACATCAGAAGAAAAAGAAAAGCTATATATCCTTCACACATTTCCAAAACTTTTCTATTCTGAAGGAATCTCATCAAAACTGCTCCAACATCTATAGCTCTAAATTTGAAGGGAATCACTTTTATCCAATGAAAATAGCTGAGTAGTTCAGTGGCATTTCACTCAAAGGAAGGTGAAGAGGATCGTCCTGCCTGGACCTTGCAAAATGACTTCCTTTCAGAAGAAGGGGCGCAGACGTTAATTCTGTGCGTTGAGTGGTATATGTTCAAGTCCTATTATTTTAGCTGAATGGAGAACTATGTCCTTGGGCTTCGAAAAGGCTAGAGTGACACTGGCAACAAAAGCAAAAACAGACAAATGGGACTGCATCAAATTTAAAAACTTCTGTCTCCTTAGATTAAATATAAACTCGATGAAAGCAGATATAATAACTTATCTGGGTTGGGGAAAAATATTTTGCAAAGTATGTTAATGTGCTCTCTGTTGTTCTTATTCATCTTCCTGATATGCAAACTCCCGTCCATTAATTCTGAGGCATATCATACTTGAGGAATCATTAGAATCGATAGAATATAAATATAATGAAAAGAACAAGTGTTCAGATTTTTCCCTCTAAAATAAGTTTCTGAGGCCAGTGTGACATAATTTAAAAAGCCAGGTTTTATTCCATGTGAGAAGTGTTTTCTAATTTTTAGAAGTATCTTTTATATACCAAGAACAAAGCTAGAGCTCTAACACAGAATTTTACCAAAAATAAGTAAATAAATAAACAAACAAACAAACAAATATAGAGCTCTAATGCAGAATTTTACCAAAAATAAGTAAATAAAAACAAATAAACAAACAAATAAATAAATAACATGCATACATACATACAGAGAATTCAGGGTTTGCCACAAAGGGGACTTCTGCTTGTCCATGGAAGAAATGGAGAGTGCTTCTTTGTGGAGGAAGAAGCCAGTTTGCAAAGCCACAAATCTAGGTTAAGATGATGCCTGAAACACTCATTCATGGAGAATGGGTCAAGAAGATAGAAATTTCAGATAAGTGGAAAGGAAGCCAAAATCAAAAGTCTGAGCCCCAGTTACCACTAGGAACTGTGGGAAGGCAGCACAGCAGGATAGGAGAAACAAACAAACAAACAACAACAAAAGAAAAACAGTGACTCCAAGTCTCCCCTGACTTCCTGTTATGTAGAAGGGACTTAGAAGTTCCATTAACACTCCAAGGGGAATGGGTGGAGAAGGGCAAGGAAGACGACTGAGGGTGGAGACCGAGAGCTTGCTAAGATCAGAGTTAAAATTTCTACTTAGCAAAAAGTCATGATTTGAAGGAGTATGAGTCATGATTTGGAGGAGTCGTAATTAGACTTTAGAGGGTGCACAGTTCTAGTAAAAGCTGAGGTGATGCCTATTCAGTAAAAGGAGGCACTAGAGCTCCTGAGCCCTAATCATCAGACACGCTCTGTGTCAAGATCAAGTATATTGTATCCACAGTAGGTGAAGTAATGGCAGAAGTCAATTCCCAGAAACAAGGTGAGCCAAGCCGATGTCAGCAGGAGCCAATAGGGGGCACTCCTTAGACCAGACTTACTTCCCTGCCCAACACTCCAGTAGGTTAAATAAATTTCCGCATGCCCAGATGCTTCATGGCAAGAAAGAAAATAGAAGATGGGAGAGGAGATCTGAAAGCCTGACCAGGTACCCGAAGGAGACTAAGTTTATCTACAAGAGACTGTTTGAACTGAAAGAAATGGCAACCTTTAAACAGCAAATTTAATCCCCACCTTCCACCCTTGCTGATAGAGAACAGAAAGTTTCAGAGCAAAAATAGATTTATTTTAGAACTTAAAGAACTTTCCTTTGTGTTGTTTGTTTGTCTGGATTGACACTACTACATCTCTTCTTATTTATTTCCCAGCAACTAATCACATGCCAAATGTTTAGTAGAAGCTAAATAGATATTCGATGAATTAATGAATAGAATGCCCTTTTCTCACTATTTATCTGAACTAATTTCTTGCATCATCCCTCCAGAAAGCCACTCTGACCCTCTTATATGCTCTCCTGGATGGAGTAAGCCCCGCTCCCCTGCATATCATGCCATCTTGTGCATACATCAAACATTGCATGGGTCTCCCTATTCTGTAGTTATGCTCTTGCTCCTCTAGATTGTGAACCTTCTGTCTCATTTGTCTTTGTCTCCCCTAGATGTCATATAGAACATATCTTTGTTGAATTAACTCATTAAATTATGAATTATGTACTTGAAGCCACAGGCTCAGGAGATGAACGAACATAGCCAAAACAAAAGGAGAAGAAAGGAAGAACTGAGCAGTGGCCATGACTGGCGATGGGCCATTCATTGTATGGTTTTACTAAACCAAGTTGGCCAATAGCCTTATCTTAGCCCTCAGGAGGGACCATCTCCAGAGCATCCTGGAGGCCTTTGGAAAGCTCCGTAGCAACGGAAGCATGGCAGGATCTCACCCTAGATGTTCCCATTGTACTAGATGGTATAGAAAAGGGGCCAAAGCAGTTCCAAAACTCAGGAAACTAAAGTGCCTAAAAAACTGGGTGATTCCTACACATGTGCACTGACACGAAGGGGCACGACAAGCTCACAAAATAATTATCGTTCTCCGGCCACCTCCCACCTGGCAGCCTTCCTACCTCCTTGGCAAGGGTGAAACACACAGACGCTGCCTGAAAAAAGAGAAATTGTGTCAAAAGGCTGCCTTTTCTTTTTTACATTTCTTGTATTTCACTCATTATTTTAAAATCCTGACATTTATTATTAATCAGTTTGATCCCATTTGAGATCCACATGACTAAGCTCTTATTCAAGTTAACTTGAATTAATTTGGCAAGTATTACTTTACCAAGCATGTGCTGAACAAAATCTAAATATATCAGCCAAGAAGATAAGCAGCTATGGCCCTTTAGCTACAAAGACATGTGACTAAGATTTTATTTGGGGGTGGGGAGACTCTCAATAAAGCTATACTCAGGTTTCTACTGCTGTTTGAAAATCGATGTATTTTAGATTGTCATATTTTTCTAAGACCAACATTGTCATATTTTTCAAGGTGAGCAAGTCCCAAAAGCTACTTCTTACTTCTTCATAAATATAATACTACCTTTGTTTTACCCCAACCTGCTGCCTTCCTGAGTTTCCTTCTGCTGTATTCATTCTGTATGATTTCTTAAAAATAACACATATGATTTATATAATTAGCATTTGGTGTTCTGGACAAGGTGCGTGGTCATGAGTTTTCCATAACACTTCCTTAACTCTCCCTTAATTATTCTTGGTTTGCACCAGATCTTACACAGTCTCGGCATTTGCATTGTAGGGATAGTGAAAGTGTACATATTTGCTATGGAAAGCTCCTCCTACAGATGTCCCCTGAGAATCCACTAAATAGGAGCTTGTGTTCTCTCTGAAAACCATCTCAGATGCCAGGGAGGCACTGTGAAGCATTTGTCATTGCCTCCCAAGTTCTTCCTGTTCAACTAAGAAATTCATGCATGTACAATGCTTTGCATTTGCTGGGGTGTCACAAAAGCTGGAGAACAGAAGGGAAGCTCTGAAACCACATATTCCCTTGGCTCATTTGCTGAGAAGGGAAACACTTTAGACAAAAACAACGGCCCTTCGTGTTTCTCACACTCCTCTGTGCAGACTGATCTTATGCATCTTTGGATTCTCCCTGCTGTCGCTTTGGCTCTCGTCAAACCCAACATTCTCCCTTGTGGAGGCATCTTTAATGACTCCTCAGCACTACCAGAATCCTCTCTATTGCCTTGTACTCTGGAGCCTTTGAAACTCACAAGTTTCTCAACCCTGTAGTTTCATCCTGGCATGAGTTTTGTAAAATGGAAGGTCAAATCTTTCCTGCAGAACCTTATATACCAACAGTTAATTTCACTATAAAAATCACCCCAATCATCAGATCTACAGATACTGTGAGAAATATAAAAGGAACATAAAACATAGTCACATCTTCCAAGAATTTACAGTTTATCTGAAGACGTAAATAAGAAATAATAGAGAAAATATGTCACCAGGTACGCAGTGATGTGAACTGGAATTACGATAGGTGATGAGAAAGTTAAGAGACTAGCTGTGGGGACGTTGGAGCTGGAGCTGCCTTCAGAGTCGCAAGCCTCATATTAAGCTTTGAAAAAGATAAGGAATTTGAGCATAGAAGAGAAGGGAGAATATCTGAGATTATGAGAACTATGAGAACAAAGGCTCAGAAGCATAAGTGAGCATCACCCTGGAAGGATCAAGTGGTCATCTGGACTAACATTGTAATATTGGTTTACATCCATGGTCTTCATTAGCGGACATTTCTTTCATTTATAAATTCATGTCTTTGTGAATTTTTGTTGTTTAGAGAGATTGTACCCCCAGCGAACTTTAAAGTCAGAAAAACCCTGGGCTTGGATCCCAGAGCTAACACTTAGTAGCTGTGTGACCTTGGTAGAGTTGATTTAATCAACATCTCAGTTTTCTTAATAGTTAAGTGGTGATAATAATGGCATGTTTTTCACAAGGTTATTTCGAAAATTAAACGGGATGCAAATAAATAACACAGAGCCTGCCACACAGTGTAACACAGAAAAATGTGAGCTGATATATTAGTGAATTAACTTTCTCTAGTGCTTGCTGCTGATTTTCAAATTGAGAACCCCTACTCTAGCTCATACAATCTTACCCTTGAATGAAAAACACTACCTCTTCTACAACACCTTCACTGGTCCTCCAAGCTGAAAATAACTTCCCTCTTCTGAAATTTCATGGCACAGTTGCCATACCTTTGCTACTATGATTATCACATTTTGGAGTATTCGTGTCAAGGTTGTATCTTTGCCACCTTCTAGCTTATAAGCTCATTGACAACATGATTGAAGACCAAATTCCTCTTTGCTTTTCAACAGCACTTAGCACAGCATCCTTCTGCTCATGGTGGGCCCTTTATGTGGGGTTAATAACCTTTGAGACCTGAATCTAATAGTGAATATTGTTAAGTCAACAAGTAGGGGTGGGGTGTTCTATTTTAAAGCATATACCTGTCTGCATGACCTGGTCTGAGTACTATGCTGCCTTTGGTCATGTTTAATGGGACTTTTCCTGTTGCCTCCTTAGAGTTTTGTCTGAGATCCAAAAGCTAAGGACAATGGCTGGTAAGTACCTATCAGTTGGTGCCCCTTCATGTCTGCAGGAGACGAGAGATGAAGAGAGATTATTTTCACAGGGATTCCAAAGAGCAGAGAGTGATGTACATTTTCTCCCCCTTTTTCCTGTCCTTTCAAATGAGGGGCATTGCTGGCCTTGAGGTTACCATGCAACTAAAGCAGAATGAGGTTAAAGAAGCCCTGGGGAGCTCTTTTTTGTGGTGCCTCAGAGGCAGTCGGCCACTTCAGGATGAAGATGAACATCTCTTTCGCAGTCACCAGCTGCCAGAAACTCATTGAAGTGAACAATGAACACAAACTTCGTACCTTTTTTGAGAAGCATATGGCCACAGAAGTTGCTGCTGACGCTCTAGGTGAAGAATGGAAGAGCCATGTGATTCAAGTCAGTGGTAGGAATGACAAACAAGGTTTCCCCATGAAACAGGGTGTCTTGACCCATGGCCGTGTCCACTTGCGACTAAGGGGCGCATTCCTGTTAGACCAAGGAGGACTGCAGAAAGAAAGCTCAAATCAGTGTATTTGCACTGTTCGGGGCGGCACTGTGGATGCCAATCTGAGTGTTCTCAACTTGGTCATTGTTAGAAAGGGGAGAAAGACATTCCTGGTCTCACTGATATTACCGGGCCTCATCACCTGGGGCCTGAAAGAGCTGGCAGAATCCGCAAACCCTTTAATCTCTTTAAAGATGATGATGTCTGCCAACACATTGTGAGAAGGGTCCTAAACAAGAAGGTAAAAAACCTCGGACCAAAGCACCCAAGATTCAGTGTCTTGTTACTCCACACGTCCTGCAACACAAGCATCGGCATATTTCTCTGAAGAAACAGCATACTAAGAAAAATAAAGAAGAGACCACAGAATATGCCAACCTTTTGGACAAGAAAATGAAGGAGGCCAAAGAAAAAACTGCCAGGAACCAACTACCAAGAGACAAAGACTATCCTCTGTGAGAGCTACCTCTACCTCTGAGTCCAGTCAAAAATGAGATTTTCTTAAGAGTAACAAATAAATAAGATCACACATAAAATCTCAAAAAAAAAAAAGAGAGAGAGAGAATTTCTATAGAAACTTGATACGTGTTCCCTGGATTTGGGGAGGGCTCACAGTGGAGACTGGTTGCTGGCTATTCCCATGAGAAGTCTGCTGGGAAGCCAGGTCATATTGTGGCTCAAGGATATCAGTGTTCTTCCCACAGACTAAGTGGATCCCATAGACAGTAACTGGGCTCGAGTCATCTTGAGAGAAAATAACCCAGGAGGACTATATGCTGGGAAGACAGTCCCCAGAAGAAGAAAAGATGGAAATAAGTATGGTATTTAAATTACTTACTACTAGTAAGATAGCAACACCAAAAAATGAGGGTGGACTCTGGAAAACAATGAAATATCCAGTACAGATCCATAATGGCTGTACTGTTCCCCAGGGAGCAAGAGCTGGGAAGGTAGGGGTGGGCTGTAAAAATCAGCTACTAGGAAAAGGCCTAGTATGAAAGTCCACAGTGCGAAGATGTCAAAATAGCTAACCAAAGTGCCAATGAGAGCCAGCATCGGTGAGATAAAATGAAGACTATATTTTTCCTCTAATCTGTTCTCTCTCTGCACCTGCTAACCACAAGTAGGAGAAAAGTGGGGTCAGGAGAGAAAATGAAGAGAACATTTGTGCTCTTTACCTTATGCTGGCTGGGAAAAATCAAGATAAGGGCATGTGGCGTAGAGAGAATATTATATGAAGTTCTGATGTTCATTGCAAATGAGACAATTCAAAGGTGACTGAAAACTACAGAAGTCACCCAAGATGTTATCTGATAGGAACAGAAAAGAGAGATGGATTTAAAGACAAGAATTGGAAAACTTATTTCCTGAATGTCCAACCTTTTCAAAAAAACTGATTACAAAGCATCGAAACTTTCAGATGTCATGCAAGAATTCTGGCATTAAAAAGATCATCTATTTTTCACCTCTTTGATTCTTTGGCCAGTCAAATAGTACTCTAAGAGTACAGCTCTGACATGGGCCATTTAGTGCAGGACAGATGAGAGGAGTTCATTTCCCAGTGCTATGGAGACTCCGTTCTAATGTGCATGAAGCAGGAAGAATAATTATGCTCTTTACAGTGGCTGAGCTAGAGATGAATATTGGCATTAGTCCTTGGACACAATTAATCACCCTCTTTGATATCTAATTTCCACTGTGAGAAGAATACTCTTAGTAGGTGAAGAGACGAAGGTAAGAGGGCAAAACTAAACAGCATCGAGAATTGTTTTTTGTTTGCTTGTTTGTTTGTTTGTTTTACATGGTGAGTACTCCATAAACGGTAACTTCATTTTTTTAATCTTTATTTTTCAATTAGGTTGACATTCAATATTATTTTATATTAGTTTCGGGTATACAGCATAGTGGTTAGACATTTACACAGTTTACAGAGTGATACCCCCAGTTAGTCTAGTACCCAGCTGGCACTACACATAGTTATTACACTATTATTGCCTAAGACTCTGCATCTCAGAATTTTAATAAAAAGAATGGCTTCCCCACAGCAGCCATCCCTGATTCTCTGAGAGTAGTAGGAATGGATGTGATGCAGAAGAAAAAAGGGAAGGAAAAAATGGCAGTGATTTCCATTTACTTCAGTATGTTTGTCATGAAGAGGATCAAAAGAATTTTAAAATTCCAAATAAATTCTTAACCAGAGACAGTGTCAACAAAATCACTAACATTAACATTTTTATTTAAAGATTAGCTTATATTCCAGTGATGACAGCAGGCTCTAAAGACATTTTCCCTCCCGACAAGAATGTGACGCTGTATAATCAGGTGCTCCAAGTCATAAATTTAGATAAAATCTATCTCATCATACTACCTCTATCTACACACATAAAGACTAATTTCAAATATCATTAGATGACAAATACTAAGGAACACTTAACAAAGTATGTCATGGCTCATACATACTTTGGCTCAAGTAGACCAAAACTTCTAGAACAATCTTTAAACATATGTATGGAATTTGGCTGGGAGAAGTGAGTTCTCCATAAAACAGAAGTGAATTACTTCTAGGGCAGCAATGTCCTTGTTCAACATTCCTCATGGACAAATCCTTATGGGTGCACTAGGAGAGGTTCCAGTTACCCAAAACAGGAAATCCTAGTTATTGTAAAACTAGAGATGTTGTGGTAGGCATAATAATGGCCAACCCATAATAATAACTCCAAAAATGTCCACGTCCTAATTCCTGGAAGCTATAAATGGGTTATGTTACATTTAAGGTTGGGGAGTTAAGGTTGCAGAAACAATTAAGGTTGCTAATCAGATGGCCTTGCGATCGGGAGATCCTGGATCATTCAAATGGGTCCAGTCTAATCACACCAGCCCTTAAAAGTATAAGACCATTCCTGGCTGTGGTAAGGTGAGACATAAGATGAAAAAAAGGTCAGAGAGATGTGATGTTACTGGCTGTGAAGACAGAAGAAGGTGCCACAAGCCAAGAAACCTGGATGACCTCTAGAAGCTGGAACAGTCAAGGAAACAGATTTTTCCTTTCAACCTCTAAAAGAAATACAGCCCTGATCGTAGCCCAGGCACCAGACTTTTAGCCTGAGACCTGTATCAGACTTCTGACCCTCAGATATATAAGATAATACAATCAGTTTGTGTTAAATTGTTATGGAAGCAATAGAAAATAGAGGTATAGGATGCAGGTTATAGCTCATTTCCAGAAAGGCCCCAGGTAATACCAGAGACTAAAAATCACATAAATCCAAGGCAAATAAATAATATGGGAAAAGGGGAGGGTAATAGTTGTTTCAACTGATACTATATGAAGTTGATTTTGTTCATATTTAGGTCTCTAAGCCAACTAGAAGAAAAGAAATTAGGTCACAAAAGGTGAAAATCAAAGGAAGAATATGTAAATAAAATAAGACTACATAATGAGAATTTAATGGTAAGTATAATTTATTACTATTTCTCTGGATTTTCCACACCCATTCTTTAGCTATCTCTAGTTCTCTCTTTTGCTTATATTACATTCTCTCTATTCTCTCTTAACATATAATTAAAGTACATTTTTTGTTATACGTTGCATTTATTGGATAGATTCCTATGTTTCCTATTCTTAATTATTAATGTGGATGATTAACTTTCATTTCTTTCCATGAATGTGGTTCTCAATTTATTATCTTCTGGGAGTTGATGTTCCTGATGCTCACGTGCTACTTTCTAAGTGAAATCAAATTAAAGAACAAGTGGCCTTAACTGGAGTGACCACAGGTTGGTCCTACACAAAAGCACTTGAGTGCTACCTTATTTGTATTTTCCAGAGAACAGAGGGCGACAAATTGATTCGATAAATGACTTGCCTGGAAATCTTTCAACTAAATGCTCTTAAAGGGAAGTTATTCAGAATGACACAGGAAACACCGAAACCCTTCCCTTCCCACCACCAACCCCCACAAGCAGAAAGCCATGAAGGTTCAGTCAGTTGCCCATAAACTGTGTTCCCAGATCTCGCTACATTGCCATCATTTCAGATCAGCTTCATCAATACCAGATGGACCACCCGGATACATGCTCATTAGTCATATGCTTTAAAATAAGCTCAGTTCTCACACCCACCTGATGGTGGGAATGGAAATGATTACTGAGGGTACCATGAATGTGAGACTATAAAAGCAACTGTTTGGTGTTAACTGATTAGCATAATGGTGGAGAATTCCCAGAGTTCTGTTTTGGGGAAGTCTTTCCTGTTTTCTGCAGCTCTACATGCAGTGCTAGTTTCTAAGGTTGGTGGGGGAGCCAGATATTGAAGCCATGTCACCCCCACCCTGTTTGAGGGAGCAGTGCCTCTCATCACCCTATACAACCTCAGTCTAGTCACATGAACCCTTAAAAGCAAAGGAGGCAGCTGCCTTGGAAGTTTCCATGCCATGGGTAATGCATTCAGATGCCAGGACAAGAGCTGGGTGGCCACTCAACTCTAAGAAACAGATGAGAATAATCTGAAAAAAAATGTCCCTCCAGCCTCTTCATGAAAGAATGGAAAGACTTTTTTCCTTCCTTCAACCCAGTAGGTAAACAGTGTTTTTTATCGTCCAGACCTAATCCTTGGAAAGAATGGAGCTATTTGTTTCAAAAGCCTATGCTCATGGGGGAAAAAAAAAACAGTTAAAATGGCGTTTTTCCCAACTTCAAGGTAAGAAGGATTTTGTGAAGATATGGAGGATGTAAAGGAAAGTAGGTTCTGCCCATAGCAGAAATCAGTGCTCCAACCCCACCCAATTCTCCAGGAGATACAAAGACCTTCTCATAAAGCTGGGAAGTGCATTCCCAGGAACTCAACCTGGATACACAAGCCTAGAGATTCATGGTCAGATTTCACAGGGAAGAACTGGGGGTAAAACAAATAGATTTTTAAGCAGAATAACTGCCTGACTTCAAATGAAACACCTTTTAGACAGTAAGCATTTCATCAACACACAATTCGAAGCCCAGAAGGCTCTCTCCAACTTTTGAGCAGTATAAGAAGCCTCACATTCTTTCCCCAGAGAGTAGAAGGGGACCACCAAATAGGCCTAAATTTATTTTCTTATCAGATAGGCAGCCAAAACTCAGAGCCAAGTATGATTTAATAGGGAAAAATAAAATAAATATTATATCTCTTGCATTCAAATATGGTGAAGCAAATTCATGTCCCTTTAGACAATAATCAGGATGCATCTTATCTTCATTCAAATCCCAGTATAAGCTTCCCTGGTTACTTTCACAGAAACTCTTGCACCAACACTGCTCTGTCTATTCCATCTGAATTAACTTCCCTTTGATCCCTGTCTCTCAAAGCCTTTCACTCATGTTGATCAGCAAATAATTCTACATACTCAACTTCTTGGAATAGTCCTCCACCTTATTTAATGAACAGCTGGTTGTCTCAAGAACAAAGCATCTCTTGGTAGTCTTCCCAATACAGGCTGTTCTTGTCCCAAGGCTCATGTCATTGTGGGCAGATTGTCCTCCCTTGTCATTGCCATGTTCATTTCCTTGCATCGCTACACTTTCATAAACCCCCTATTCTTCGAGGCTACGTCATCTGGCTATGCCACCTTGCTCCTGGCTCACAACCTTCCTCTTCACCCCAACTGCTTTTTATCATTTTTAGTGATGCTGAAGTTCATAGGGAAGACTCTGTTAATACTCTGAACACTCAAATTCTTAACCTCCTTATTTTTTGACTTGACTTGACTTTAGCCCCCTATTCTCATGGTCACACCATGGTTGGACCTTGTCATCACCAAAAGTTGTACAACTTTGACATCTTGTATGCAAATATTTCACTCTCTTGACAGTCTCCTCTCCTGCTAGCACACTTGCTTAAACATCCCCATTTTTAAATGTTTTAACCCCATCATGATGTCTCGTCCATTGGTCCTGCAATTTTTTTCTCTATCCAGAGTCTCGTCCTCCATTCACTACCCTCTCAGTTCAGCTTAGATAACATGCTCCATCATTATAATTATACTGTAATTGGTGTTGGCAAACACCATCAATTCCCTTGTCTCTTCTCTCCCTCAGCATAACCACCTGGAAAAACCTCACTCTGATGCAAAAGTATGATTCATCTTTTCTGTGCCTGCACCCAAAGCAGCTTAATATTGCTAGAGAAATTTAAATAAACAATCACAAAGAATGGTTTCACTTTTAATTCATATTCTTACATCACATATAGAATCATGAGTGCCCAGAAATTCTATTTCTTTCTATAGTAAACTGGATTTCCGATTCTCTAAGATTACTCTTTCACATGTTTACCTGTCTCCTCAAATTCCCCACCTCTCTCTCAGCCTCACATGTTGACCTTGCCTTATACTTCACAGTACTCTTATTGGTATACCGCCAGAGCTACAGATCATTGCCCATGTGCACACATCCCTACAATTTCCTCTATTACAATTAAGGAAGTAAACTGTTCTTTTCTAAGATTATCCCAATGCTTTTGGATGGGCTTTGGTTACCATCACTTTCCAGCAACATCGATCTTTCTCCCTGTACTGATTATTTCCAATAGTATGCAAAAACACTCTAATATTTCTCCTCAAGAACAAAGAGGAAGGGGAAGAACAAGGAGAAGGAGGAAAAGGGGGAGAAGGAGGAGGGTGGGGGTAGAAGAAGAAAGAAAAAGGAAGAAGGAAGGAAGGAAGGAAAAAAGGAAGGAAGGAAGGAAGGAAGGAAGGAAGGAAGGAAGGAAGGAAGGAAGGAAGGAAAGAAGGAAGGAAGGAAGGAAGGAAGGAAGAAGGGAACACTACCCTCTTTTGACATATACTACCAGCCATTGCTCCTCTTTATATGTAAAATTCTCAAAAGAATCTCTTGCACACACACTCTCTGTAACCTGCTTACCATTCCTTCCCCAATCCCCCTCAGCCTGGCATCTTAGCCCATCTCCTTCACATGTCCTAATTTTTGTTGATTGTGCATAGGAAAGTTGTGCATTTCTGTACACTGATTTTACTCTCTGAGAAGTACACCAGATTCTGTTTTAATTTCCAAATAAGCAAACACAATATCTGCAAGTATATGTGATTTTTCTTCTTTGTAATATTAATGCATATTATGTATTTTGTTCTCCTTATTGCACCCATTAAGACTTCTAGTACAAAGTAGAATGGCAGCAATGAAAGCAATAAAGGCAGGAACCACTGACTTATTGCTGACTTTAAAGAGTGCTTTTTGTGTGAATTTTTAAGTGTTTATTTTGAAATAGTTTCAGACTTTGAAAAGCTGCAAAAATAGTACAGAAATATATATACACACACATTATATACATTTATATAAAAATGTTTCTCACTGTATATATACATATATATAGTGAGAAATACATATACAGAAAATATATATACAGTGAGAAACATTAACATAATTCTAAAAATCAGAAACTACAGTGAGGTATTCACAGAGGAGTATCACACTCCATCCTAACCTAGTCAGTCCCACTCCTTATCCATTCCATTCTGTTCCATTCACCATTCCTATGTTTTTTTCTTGCACAAATGAACAGATATGTATATTTTTTATTTCCTCTTCTTTCTTACATAAAAGATAGCATACTATATTCTTCTGCATTTTATTTTTTTAACTTAACAACAAACCCCCAGAAATCATTCCATACTTTTATTTATAGAGATCCTCTCTATTAACCTTCCATTGTGTGGTTGTATCATAGTTTATCAATCACTTTTCCATATATGGGTATTTAAGTAGTTTCTTGTATTTTGCAAATTAAAAACTGCTGCCATGAATAACTATGTGCTCATATATTTTGAGATTTCGGAGGCATATCTTCAAGGTAAATTTTTAGAAATGGAATTGCTGAGTCAAAAGGTAAGTGCATATATAATTTTGTTAGATTTTGTAAAATTTCATTCAAACGGAATGTACCAGTTTGCATTTTCAACAATAACAGCCTTACCAACAGCGTTTGTAGTCATACTGTTTTTAATTTTTACCAATAGAATTGGTAAGAAATGATATCTCAATGAAGTTTTAATTTTCATTTCCATACTTATGAGTGAAAGTGAATAGCTTTTTCATTAATTTAAGGATGATTTTTATCTTTTTAAACCAGTTCATATCATTAGTTCACTTTCCTATCAAGTTCTTGCATTTTATTCACAATGTTTAAGAGTTCTGTACTTAATAGAGACATTACCCTTTATCTACAATATATGTTGAAATACTTTCTGCCAATTTGTGATTTGTCTTTTGACTTTGTTTATGGTGCTTTTTGACAAATTTTTATTTTTATATAGTAAAATTTATCAATCTCTTATAGCCTCTGGATTTTGAATGTTATAAAACCTTTCCTTATCCCCAGGTTATAGAGGAATTCATCCATTTTTCTTTTACTACTTGGTTGGTTTCATTTTCTGTATTTAAAACCTTCATGCATTTTGGAGTTTATTCTTGTGTGTGGTGTGAGGGAATGACCTAATTTTATCTTTTCCGAAGTAGTGAACAGTTATTTTGGCATTCTTTATTAAAAAGTGCATCTTTGACTGAGTCTTTTTCTGAACTTTAAATTTTATTTCACTAGTATGTTTGCTTACCCATGTACCAGTATCACACTGCTTTAATTATACAGGCTTTATATTATGTGTCAATGTCTAATAAGATTAGTCTCCCTCATGGTTTTTATTTCTTACTGCTTTCTTGAATATTCATGCATGTTTGTTTTTCCACGTGATGTTTAAAGTGTTTTAAATCACCTGTCTAGGTCCGGAAAAAAAGTTATTGGAATTTTTATAGGGTTTCCATTAAGCTCATGCATGGATTCAGGGAGTCATCCTATCCAAGGACAGGGCATGTCTTTCCATATACTGCAGTCTTCTAAGAGTGTGTTAAAGTTCCCTCAAATAAGGTTTGCATATTTCTTATTTTTAGGTATTTTGTCTTTTTTGTTCCTATTGTATGTTGGGTTCTCTTTAGCTTGTAATCTCTAATTCATGTGTGTGTGTGAAGGCTATCAATTTTCTGCATGTTAATTTTATAACCTGGTACTTCACTACTTTTTTATTGTTTAATTTTACCATTGATTCTCTAGAGTTTTCCAGGTACGCTATCACATCATCTGCAAACTGAAATAGTTTTACTTCTTTACCAATTCTTATTCTCTAGCTGGTTTTACTTGTCTATTTGCATTGGTCAATACCTCCAACATAGTGCTGAAATGGTAATGGAGAAAATGAGAATTCTCTAAGTTGCCCTATGTTTAAAGTTGTTTACTGATATCTTTGGTACTTAAAGGATAGCTTGGTTAGATATAAATTTTTAGTTCACACTTTTTTGCCTTGCTTTTTAGGTTGTTTTTGAGAAATCTGTTGATGATATGACTCCCTCTGCTTTTGTTATTTATTTTTATGCCTGGAGGCCCTCAGGATTTTTATCTTTTAATGATTTTCTTTAATCTCTGCTTTTCTCAGCGATGACTTAAAGTTAAGTTTTCTGGGTTAATTTCCACATGTATCCAGTGGGCTCTTTTGATATATAGATCTAGATCTTTTATTTCTGAAAAGTTTTCTTGAATTATGGTTTTCTTCATACTGTTTTTTTTCATACTGTTATTTCATCTTCTTCAAGGGCTTTAATCAACACTTATTATTTTTTCTTCTTCCATTTCAGCCATTTCCTCTCCGACCCATTTTACTTCTATCTTTATCCCATTTTTATTCTATTGGTTATTTTTCATCTTTCTTGAATGCTCCTCATTAAATTTCTTTTTGAGTCTGCTCTACCTTGGGCAACTTATAATTTAGTCTTTATTTGTGAAATGATTTGATCTTTTTTCTACTATTTCTCTTGTGAGTTTAATCAACTCTCTTTTCATTTCTTTCTGTGGTTCTATTTCTGTTTCTGATTTTTGTGTTTCTGATTCAAGATAAGCTATCACATCTCCAAATGCTTATTTAAGTATATTCCATCAGTTTGGAGTGTTGCCTTGCAATTTTATAATGCTTCTTGCTTGCTTTGTTTGCTTGTTTGAATGGGGAAATTTTCATCAACTAAGACGGACTAATTCTCATTTTCTGATATAGCAATTTTAATTTTACATAGATTTATTCAGTTTTTCCTATTCATTTTGTGAATTCGAGGTGGTATTCTAGATTTCTAATTCAAAGTCACCATCTTATATCAGTAAGCAAAGTCCAGCATTTTTAGTGGATGGGTTTTGGTGTTTCTGTTTGTTTATATATTCTTTTTATCTTAGAATAATTTTATGTTTATAGAAAAGTTACAAAGTATACAGAGAACTCCAGTGTACCCTCAGCCAATTTCAGTTTCTCCTACTGCTAATTGTAAAAACCAAGAAAACAACATTGGTATGTTACTATTAACTGAACTCTGGACTTAATTTGGATGTCACCATTTTTTCCGTTAATGTGTTTTTCTGTTCCAAGATCAAATCCAGGTTACCACATGTCATCTAGTTGTCATCTTTCCTTTGCTCTATGACATTTTCTCAGTTTTCACTAATTTTTTATTACCTCGACAGTTTTTAGAAGGACTGGTCAGATATCTTGTAGACTATCCCTCAATTTGAGTTTGTCTGATGTTTTACTCAGATTAGAGTAGGTTTAGGTTTGAAAAAAACATGACAGCATTTGAAAAGAATACCACAGAAGTGAAGTGACTTTCCTATCACATTACATCACAGGGTACAGGATATCTTCGTAGTATTGTTAGTAATGTTAAACTTGATCACGTGGTTAAGATAATGTTTGCCACTTTTCTCCCCTGAAAATTTACCAGTTTTTCTTTTCCATATTCTATTCTTTGGAAGCTCTACCTCCTGGATAGGATTGTATCAACATACATTGTATAAAGAATTCTTCTGTAAAAAAATAGTATTTTATTCCCCATCTATGTGTTTATTTGATAATTTATCTTAGTATAGACTCATCTATATTTACTTTTTACTTTGGCTTATAATCTAATACTTTGGCTTATAATTCAACATTTTGTTGCTTAAAATATTCCACCTTTGGCCATAGGTAATTCTTTCAAGATAGCTCTTCTGTCCCTTTGACATCCTCTATCCTTTTACTTTTTGAGAAATTCTTTACTTCTGAGTACTATGTTAGTTTGGTTTGGGGGATTTATTTTGTTTTTTGTTTGTTTTTATTTATTTGGGTTTTTTTTTTTTTTAGAGGATGAATTGTGGTCCTCTGGTTTTTTTTATCCTTTTTTGTCTCGAAAGATCTAAATTTTACCCTTGTCTTGCCATTTACCGCCTTTTTTGCCTTCTTCACCCTGAAGCTATGCTTTTCAAAGACTGCCACCTCATATCATGCATATTTTTAATACCTTCCCTATAGTCAGTGCTCTAACAGGACACTTTTTTATTCTTTTTTATGGGACACTTTTTTATTACAGTTGACATACAACATTATATTAGTTTCAGATGTGCAACATAGTTTTTGTTCTTTATGTTTCAGATGAACTTTTTCTTTCTGGTGGTTGCTTTAGAGTAATTTTAAGCGCATCCCTACCTCTCTAGCTCTCTCTTCCTCACAGTTTTTCTCTGGGCTGCCCTGGCTTTCCACAAATGCTTACACCAAAAGTGTGAGCAATTGCTCACTGGGATTTGGTGCTTCTTCATTTTTTATAAACAGGCAATTTGAAGTTCAGTATATTTTACCCATTGTTTATGCTGAAGAAATGATATCATGAGTTCTTGTTGTTCTATATATATTGCTTTTTTAGAGGATCTGGATATAGATGTAAGCAGTTGCCATAAGTTTTCTACCCTCATGAATAATGCTCGATGTTGATACCTGCATCAATTTAAAGCTGTATTTATCCCTAGTTTCTTAGGGGTTTTCTTTTACATGAATATTTATTTTTACTAAATGCTTTTCTACTTTTAGTGAGATGATGAGATAATCAATTGATATTTCTTTTTAAGTTATTTAATGTAGTGATTACATTAACAGATTTTTCTTAAGCTGATCCTTCTTCCACTACTGTAATAACCTCTAAGTTGATAATGATATATTGGTCTTTTAATTCACTGCTAAATTACCTTTGTAAATACTTCATTTCAGATTTATTTACATCCATGTTTATAAATGAGATTGCTTATACTTATTTTTATGGGTCTGATATCTTTGTCCAATTTGGACATCAGGGAAGTATTAGGTTCTTAAAATAAATTGAGTATCAGGCCATGGTTTTCTCTGTTCTAGAACATGCAGACTATCTTCCCTTTGAAGTTCTGGAAGACTTTACTCATAAAACTGCCAGAGCCTAAAGAAGATATTGCACATTTTTTTATTATTCTTTTTTTATTTTAATTAGTTTCAAGTATACAGTACATTGGTTAGACATCCATATAGTTCATAAAACGATCCCTCCACCACTTGCTCCCTCCCTCCCCTGACCCTCCACCTAGCCAACGTATTCATTCTAATTGCATTCCCTATGCTGTGCTCCCCATCCCTGTGTCCATCCATCAGCTACTAATTTTAATTTTTCCTATGGTTTTGACTTATTCGTGTTCTTCTTTTTCTTTATTAAATTTTAGACTTTTATATTTTCCAAAAAAGAGTTTAATTCTATTAATGTTCAACTTTATTGATAATATTTATACATATTTGTCATTTTTTAAACTTCTGTAATATCTATAATTATATCCCTTTTCATATTCTTTTGTTGTTATATTTGTATCTTCTGTTTTTTAGATAAGCCTGCCAGTTTCTGTTGCTAGGTTTTTTTAAGTTTTTATTGTTATTGATCTACTGTGTTTGTTTTCTATCTTGCCTATGTCCTCGTCAGTTCTTCCTTCTAAGTATTTCTGATCTATTTTGTTCTTTTTATAACTTCTTGTGTTGAGCACTCATTTTAATTTATATTTTTCTCATATGCATCTAAAACTACACATTTTCTTCTACCTAACACTTTGATCATATCTCAAAGCACAGGTTTTTATATGTACTGTTCTTGGTACTATTCATTTTTAAATACTTTGTCATTTTTGTTTTTATAATCTCATTAAGCCAAAAATTATTTAAAGGAATGTTTTTGTAAAGACGTTTGGATGTAGAAACTAACTTTTGTTAAGAATGTCTACTTGGATTGTGTTGTAGACAGTGAATGTGGCTTGTGTGACTTTTCCTTTTTTATGTTGGTTTAGATTTCTTTCATGGCTTTATACACGGTCTGTTTGATATTTCACGTAAGAATATATACATATGTTATTCACCAAAACTATTTCTTCTTCTTTCTATACACACAGCTCAATAACATTCCCAATCTCCCTTCCTGAAAGGCATGGCCAAAGAATGAGGGAAGAAATAAGGTTTCCATTTCCAGATTTTGACCATAAAAATGTTCTAACTTTGATTCACCAGGTTTTTTTCCTAAGACTTGAGGTGAATAACACAGTGGCCTTAGGCTCCAGATGTTGAAGAGGACAAACCCATAATTTTAGGACTCTGGTCCCTTATTACCTCTTGGAGGATAGTTACCAGTTGGTTACAAACACCCATTTTGAATTTTACATACAAAAAAATTCTATTATGTGAAACCACTGAGAGTTCAGTGTTTATCTATTACAGCATCTAGTGTTATCTAGAAAGACCTCTCAATTATTTTGAAGGATTGAAGTTGGTATTTGCTAGACCATGTCAAGTAGGTCCAATCTCCCAATTTCTCCCCCTTGTGAGTCTTTATTTTTACAGCCTGTTAGTTTCCTTCTTGGTATTGGTCATAATGTGTCGATCTCTCCTGATAGATTATACAGGAGCTCATTCCCTAAAGGCCAAAGATATTCTATGTTGCACATCAATCTATATCCAATATCCACTTCAGTGCCTCACACCTCACAGACACCCAACAAACACTTCCTGCCTGGATGGATAGAGGGAGAATGACTGCTGGACAAAGTCCTTTGTGGAAGAAACCTGTGTTTCTGCTCTGGTGGCTCTTCAGAAATCTAATTTATACATTTGTGTTTAAGTCTATGTTGGATCAACTTAGGAGTCTTAGGGAATGTTTACAGTGGGAAAAGAAAGAATTCCAAGCAGATTGTTAAAGTGGTCATTTAAATGCACAGCGAATCTTTGCCACTTCAAATATCTGTCTTGGCTACATTTCTCTCTCATAGAGAAGGCTGGAGACATTGACAAGGGAGCCATTCTTTCCAAAAAATAGAACACAAACTAAGTACCAGAAAACCACTTGCAAATATATCACCTACTCCCCAAAATCAAACGAAGCAGGACTAGCCCAATTACTGAATCAACCAAACCAAGATACCAAGGGCCTCTGTCATATGGTCTTTCTTCTATCAGTCTTCTACTCTACTGACTACTACACTGTAGACCAAAATACATTTCACTCTCCTGGCTCTGTTCCTCATTTTCCTCAACCCAGACTGTCCCTCCCATCCCTAACCCATTCTACCTCTGCTTTCTGATTTCCTACATGTCCTTCAAGGTTAAGGATGAATGCTACCTCCTCTAGAGTTCCTTCTCCAATTCTTCCAGCTAGACATGAGCTTTCCTCCTCTCTGTTTTCTGAGATTAGTTACTTTGTTATTTGGGTCAGATGTAGGGCAAGCTGTGCAAAGAGATTAATGTTCAATATGTAGCAGTGTTGATGATATTAAATGGGGGTCCTGAACTATGTAGATGTAGGGTTTGAAAAATTATATTGATATCTTGCACCTGAATACATACACTTAAAACTATGTATAATGATTGCAAACCTGTTCTATCAAAACAAAAATTTAAACTTCATATAATTTAGAAAAAAGAATTCTAACTATACACTTGGAGAAAAGTCTTTAAAACTTGATCCAAGATAGAGAATGGTAGCAAAAGGCTAATAATTAAACAAAAGGACATGTGAAAAGAAAGTTGGTTGTAGCCTTTAAGGGAGATTTCCAAGTCTGTGGTGGAGAAATAAGCAGATAGTAATACAATTAAAACAATGTCTAAAATAAAAGCAGAGAAACATATAAGGAAGAAGTGAGAGATAGAAGCTGTCAGCAGAGAAACATATAAGGAAGAAGTGAGAGATGGGAGCTGTCAGCAATACTTCAGAGGAGTGCAAATTCTTGGGAAATAAGCCCAGGCATCCGGAGCTGAGAGGAGTTGACTGTCGACTTCTTTCAGAATTGGAGCTGTATATTAAGCTGTTATGCAGCTGGATCCTTTAGATACGCTTAGATCAAATGCAAACAAAGTACCCCTGAGACATCTCTTTTCTTACATTGTCGTCAAGGCCACAACTGAGTGGTCTCAGCTGACAATCTGGGCAAAATCAGTTTAATTTGAATCTGGTGATAAAATTGTCTCATCTGATGTTATTTGTGTGTATCTTTTTGCAACTTGGAGAAACTGTCTTTTTCATCACTGTATCTGTCATAAAACATGTATAGCTATGTCGCACCCAGGGCAGAGTCAATTAATGTTGCTCTATGAGCAACAAATATTTCCAACATTACTTTCACAATCACTTTAGCAACTCTCAGAACTTGGGAAAATCACTTAAATTACAGAAATATTGAGTTTTAACCCTGGCAGTGACAGTAAATATGTTCAAGGTCTGGGAAGGCAAAAAATGATTTTGTCATTGCCAACTGTGATTGATTGCTCTTGACTGCTTAGCATTCTGCTCTGAGAAGGACTTGTAAGGTCATTTCCTGTGAAGAGAGTGCTGCAATTCATTAGTGATACCTGCCAGGGAAAATGGTAGCTTTCATGCTGTGTGTTTGCCAACCCTTGTATGTATGATGATGCCTCATTTTACACATACAAGAACTGAGTTTTCGAGAATAAGTAACTTGCTCAAAATCTAATATGTATTTAGTGTCAGAGCCAAAACAACCTATATCTCATATATTCATCTCTATCATTATACAATACTGAGACTGAGTTTGGGTGATTTTTTTTTTCTTATAAACAATTCGATTTTCCTATAGTACTAATCCCATTTGTTTTGGCTCTTTAAAAAAAGGTAGCTCAATAGACATTAACAGTAAAACCTTCAAAACCTAACTCTCACAAAGATTTGGCATATTACTATGTTCATATCCCTAAAAACAAAGCTACTTATCTTAAAACACTATTATAAAAAAATGTTAACCTAAAAAGTAGTGTTATTAAACTTCCCTCAAATCAGCGTAAGTTATCTGTGGCTGTGTAACTCATCAACCCAAAACATAGTGGAATAAAACAATAGTCATTTATTAACTTTCATGTTTCTATGGGTCAGAAATTTGGGAGTACCTTGGCTGAGCAGTTCAGTTCAGTCTTAAATGAGATTGTAATCAAATAGTGGTTAAAACTGGAGTTATCTCAAAGCTGGGGTCATCTAAACAATGAGGATGTGACTAGCTACAAGCTGGAATACTTGGGATCCACAGGCATCCTCTCTGTCGCTACGTGGCCTCACCATGTGGCCTCTGCAGCCCAATGGCTTTAGGGTAGCCAGACTTCTTACATGTCAGCTCAGGGCTCCCAAGATACATGCACTTAGAGAAAGAGAGCCTCCTGGAAGCTGTCCCACCCACCTTTAATAACCTAGAAATCAAATAGTGTCACTTCCTCCATAGTCTATTGGTCAAGGCAATTACAAAGTCTACCCAGACCCCACATCCAAAAAAGGAGTATCAATGTCACATTGTTAGAAGATGATGTGATATATAATATGACGGGATATATAATATAATCTGCCACGAAGGATTAGTAAGAGTCTAAAGTTGGCATTTCAGGCAAGAGTTCAAAAGCAACCACATCATAATGTTTTGGGAATTGGGATGAGGTTATTAATTATCCCAGATTAGGGTTGCCTAATCTTAAAGTTGAACTTCACCCACTTAAATTTGAATTTCAGATAAACAATGAATAATTTGAGTGTTGACTGTGATCTATGCAATATTTAGGACATAATTATTCCCTCAAAATTATCCATCGTTTATCTAAAATTCAAATTTAGCTAGACATCCTTTATTTCTATTTGCTAATTCTTACAAGCTTATTCCAGATTGACTTAGATGGTCAAGAAATCCATTTATTTATCTGATGTTCAGCTTGGGAATGCAATAATCTTAGTGTCAGTGTCACCATTACTTTCCAAGTTTGCCTGGATATGGTGACCAGAAGTGCCTTATCTGAAGCTGTTTCCATCTCTAGAGTGGAACATTAACTTCCACATCCTAAGGCTGGTATGAATTTAAGATCATTGTCTTTTTAGCTCTCTTACTTCCAGAGTTTTCTTTTTCAATCTTTCAGCTATGCAAAAGCTGATCTTCTGGCACTGGTTTTGTTTCCTGACAGGCAACATTAATTCATTTTCACATTCACACTAAAATCACTTCCCTCTCTGTCTAACAACAACAATAATGGTGAAAGCCCATTTGGAAAACAGCTTGATGGAACAGCTGCTTAGTACTCATTATGAGTCTAACACTCTCTAATTTGGGGGAAGGGATGCCCACAACTACAAGTAGACAGCAGTTCAGGTATCCAGTAAACACTGCACTTGTTTTGACTTATTATTCTACTCATGCAATTAATGTATAAGCTACTTATTAAGTTGTATACCATCTTAAGTGACTTACTAAAACTTTCACTAATCTCCAGCCCAGTCTTACAATGGCTCCCACATTATTCCATAACTTCTGAAGCCACTTCACATTCCCAGTGTCAATCAAAGACTGGCTTAAATGCTCCCCTTTATACAGTATCATTAGCTTTTGTATAATTCATTCCAGGTCCCCAAATTAAGATCTGAGACTTAAGATATTCACTGAAAAACTAACAACACATTCAGCATTATGTTCTTCCTTTGCTACAGGCAAGTACAAGATGTGATGACTCATCTGAATTCATGTTGCCATGGGAACTATCAGAGTGATATACTACTACTTGTAGGAAATGGTCTTGGTAGCAAGATAATGTTAGGCCTTTTCATTGAACTCATAGGTATATCCAGCTTTCCTTTTTCATTGCTACAACAAGGTATGTAGTGAACATAGCTGGTGCCAACCCAACATTAATAACAAAACCTCAGTTTTACACAACCTTAATAACAGAACCTCAGTTTTACACAACTATCCACTTTTTCCCACCTTGTGTCTTAAGGGACAGTTAAGAAGCACAGAGATCTAACACTGAGATCAATCATGATGTATCTTGATGCACATCAACTCAGCTCCTCATTAGTCTGTCAAAGAGGGAATAATATTTCCCTGGCCACTGTTATTGGTCCAAAGATAGAAAGGTGAACATGGAAAGGCAAGTAGGTAGGCCAGCTATACTGAAGGTGACCTTGAGGTAATGTCAGAATAAGTCTTGGAATTAAACCAACACAAAGACCAGAAAAATAGAGAGGTAGAAGAACTTGAGTCCTTGATGATATTACTGAGCCACTGCTTTGTTAACACATCTGAAGCAAACATAGAGATAATAAATTTCCTTATTGATTAATCATTTTGAGTATGGATTTTCTGATTCTAGCATCCAAAAACATCCTCACTTACACAAAACACAGAATGAGAGATACAGTCAAAAGGAAAACTATTGTTTTTAGTTTTCTTCCAAGCCCAGTCCCTGATTCTCTTTTTCTTCACATGTGCTTGATCCACTGTAGCCTAAAACAATGTGGTCAAGTCCAGTTATGGTTTACTGTGGTAGAGGAAATCCTGAGGCATACGTAGCAGACAATAGATAAATAACATTCCATCATGTCATGTGACCCAACATAGTGTAAGCCAATAAATTATCATTATCAGTCAGCCCTATCTACATGGTGTCAACGATGACCTCAGAAGATCCCATTTTAAATATTCCTTAATGTCAAATGTAGAGACCACTCTTTCTCCATTAGTATCTGTATAAATCCCTAAAAAAAGGAGCTGATTGGTCCTTTGGTCAAGTCCCTGCTCCAAGTAACAGAGGTGCTAGGGAATTGTGTCCCCTGCCCCTATTCAGATATTGAAGCCCAAACCTGCAATGTGACTGTATTTGGAGATAGATCCTATACAGAGATAATAAAGGTTAAATGAGGTGATAAGAATGGGGCCATAATCCTATAAGGCCGACACTCTTACAAGATGTAAGAACTCTTTTTCTCTCTTCATGTACACACACTAAAGAAAGGCCGTATGAGCATATAGCTAGATGGTGGCTGCCAACAAGCCAAGAAAAGAGACCTCGCGATGAAATTTATCTTAATGGCACCTTGATCTTGGAGGTCACAGACACCTGAAGTGTGAAAAAAAAAAAAAATTCCTGTTGTTTAAGCCACCTAGTCTATCCTATTTTATTATGGCAACTCAACATGTTATTACAAATAGTGAGAAAAGGAAGTGGTTTTTAAAATATTAACTTTATTTTTTTAATAAATAATTTTTTAAATTTTAAATAACAGTTATACAGACTTTTTCCTAAAAATATAGGTGACCAAATTTTCCAGCCAACATCTCAAATAGCCCAGAGTCTATATAACTAAAGTAGAGCCAATGAAATGGAAAGTGGGTGGATTCTAAGGTCTTCACCCTTAAAACCATCCCCTAAAGTCCTCCAGCTCTTTCCTTCCTTCCCCAAAAACTTCAGAGTCAGATATTTGGATGCCATAGCTGCAAGGTAGAAGCTGGCCGATTCCCTGAAGTCCTGCTTGGAGAAGTCTCCCAGTCCATATGAGACTGAGATGTAAGCAAGGAAACACCTTTGTTTCAACCAACTGAGATTTCAGGATTTATTTATCACAGTACAGCTGATCCTAGACTAATACACCAAGATGAAACTAGCATCCAAAACTGTTAGACAATAGTAATGTGTAAAGGGAAAAATTAATTCCAA
The DNA here is from genome assembly GCF_000325575.1 of Pteropus alecto. Lineage (NCBI taxonomy): Eukaryota > Metazoa > Chordata > Mammalia > Chiroptera > Pteropodidae > Pteropus > Pteropus alecto. The sequence continues at coordinate 38,742,306 of NW_006436298.1, forward strand.
AGTACATGCATTGTTTGGGAGAATAATGGCTATGCTGACACACTATGCATGTTTAGTGCAAACAGAACACAAATATAATTTCAAACATTTAGAGGGAAATGTAAAATGAAGAAACTCAATCATTTACGCTTAAGTTTTTAAGGTGAAATGTCATGACATCTGTGATTTGATTTAAAATCCTTCAGCAAAAAAGAGAAAAAAGAGTTAAGTACATGTGACAAAGCACTGGTAATTGTCACATCTATATGAGAAAACTACAGGAATTTATTATACTATTTTCTTACTTTTACATATGTTTAAATTTTTTAAAATAAAATGCTACAAAGGGGTGACAGAAAGGAGGCAAAGTGCCAAAAAAAACAATAAATAGAAAAATGAAATGGCAGATATAAGTCCAATTAGATTAATAATCCTAATAACTATAAATGTATCAGTTATACTAAATAAAAGTAAAAGACTTTTACATAGGGAGGAAAATGAAACTAAACCAAAATATAGCCATAAGCTGTCTACAAGAGTCAATTAAAATAAGTTGATAAAGTAATGCTGAGAGTAAAGAAACAGGGAAAAATATATCAGCAATAAACAAAAGAAAGGTGACACTGATATCTGATGAAATAGATTCTAAAGCTAAAAGTGTTATTATGTATAGCAGTTGATAGTCCAATAACCATTTTTCCTTTCTTCTTTCATAATAGAACCCTGCTTTTGTTCAGTTGCCCATCTTTCAACCATGGGACTTATATAAAGGTAACCAGATCCCCAAGTCAAGGGTAAACATTGATTTGTCTGTCAAACACTGAGATCTTTTTCACTTGCCAGCGATTTGTTGGCAAGTAAACACATCACCCCTTTCTAGCCAATAAGAAGTAAAGAAAAGCTGCAGGAGGACTTCTGGGTAAGATTTTCTCAGGTTTAAAGAAACACTGATAAATGTGGTCCTTTTCTCCCTTTAGATATTGTGTCTGAATGAGCTACAGGTAATGGCCACAGTGACCACCAAGGGAGCCAGCCTGAGAGCAAAACAACAAACTGAGAATGGCAGAACAAGAAATGAAGAGAACTGGGTTTCCTGAGTTAATCATCAAGCTGCTAAATCAACAAACAAGCAGCTTTCCTGTGTTAATCCAGATCCTCTGAAAAAGAGATGCCAAACAGGATTTTATCAAGAAAATGGGAAGGAGCTGGGAAAGACTTGGAGAACTGTCAGGTTGTAATGCAAATCTGCCTCCTGAGGAGAGAGGAAGAAAAGTTGGATAGAAGTGTCTGAGGCTGCCTGGGGTCCACAAGCCAAAATCAGCTATCAGAGGAGCACCCCTCCTCCCCCTACCTTGTCTCCTAGGAAGGGGCCTGCCTAAGCCTCCTTGCTGTGCTCAGTCACTGGCTGGGAGCGGCCTGTGGGAAGCACGACTACCAGGATAGTACCGCAGTGATTTTCAGATTACAGCAGCTAAGGCTCTGAGTCAATCATACATTCTGTAGTTAGAGGTCTGCAAGTTATGCTCATGGCTACCACTCCTTCTCCCTCAACCCCTTCTTTCTGGACTTGTTATATATGATAATAAGATTCCTAACTTTTTAAGCCAAAGGTATCCTGACTTATTATGAATAAAGTCACTATACAGTGCTAAAACAAGCAAGTCACATGGAGAATATAACAAATATATAGTTGTGTTTGCTTAAGAGTGTAGCATCTAAATATGTGAAGGGAATGCTGTCAGACCTAAGAGAAGATGTGAACAAATCCACCTTGATCATGACATGTTTTAACACCTCTTTCAATGATTGATACTTTAAACAAATATAATTTTAGTAAAGATATAGAAGAGTTAAACATCCTAATTAACAAACTCCAATCTTTCAAAAATATGGATTTGTTTCATGTGCACATAAAAGACTTACAAAATATGTACAAGAGTCAGAATCAGTGAATATCAAATAACTAATGTGCACTTTGGGGAAGTAT
>NW_006436298.1:38744282-38771845 GCF_000325575.1 Pteropus alecto
TTCTTACACTATTGGCAAAATGTACATTGTTCAGCCTTTTTGAAGGGTGTATTGGCAAATAGCAATCAAAACATAAAATACAATTTTTTGTCTAAGCAATTTATGCATATGAAAACCTACAAAATAATATGGCAGGCTTGATGTTGGAAAGTGCAACCACCCACTCATCCCACTCCCAACTACAACTTACCCCACCTCCCATCCCGACACAGGGCAACCTCTTTACTGTTCCAGTTTTCAGTTCTACTACCCATCTCCTTTCATAATCCTAGGCAATGTGCTATACCTCTCTTCCTTGATTTATCAACTTTATTAAATTATCTGTTAACTCCACAATTTAGAAAATGGAAAAGTTTTCTTATTTAATACTTTTTCTACTTTCCTAAAGAGCTTTCAAGGAGATATAGATGTAAACATAGATAAAGATAGATAGATAGATAGATAGATAGATAGATAGATAGATAGATAGATAGACAGACATGATAGATTCTCTCAATAGTTATTAAAAGTTTATCTTGCATTCTTTATTTAAACATTACTTATGATTCCATTAACTTTACACAGTCGCCGTTGACCCTTACTTTGAAGATACTGGTGTCCTGACCCATTCCCTCTCTTTCTTCACCCTCAACATATGCCAACCTCCATTAGCTGTACTTGTACTCTCATATTACCAAAATGTTTGTTACATGATTTAAACTATAACTCCCCCCCCCCAAAAAAAAATAAAAAATAAAAAAATAACCAAGTCTTCCATGCTTTTTTCAGAGATATGCTCTAAAAGTTAGCTTCTAAAAGATAGGAAACTGACTCCGGAATTAGAGAGACAGGTGAGTTAAGGACATAGAGGAAGCACTGGAATCACAGGACCTAGGTTCTAAAATCACTTCTGTTTCTAACCAACCAGTCTTGAATAAGTCACTTAGGTGGCCCCATTTCTTCATCTGTAAAGTGAAGAACTTGGCCCAGGCTGCTTGTCTTGAATCTTCCAGCAACATAAGGAAAAGTGAAAATATAGAGTAGAATTACTTGATTTCAAGTGCCAAAAAGGAAATATACTCATAGCTTAGAAAATAATTTTGAGCTAAAGTGAGGAGTATATCAACAGTGACCTTTATTCATACCACTGGAGTCTGATGTGTTTCTGCTCTGGTGGTAGGCAGAGATGACATATTTATTTAATTCTTTCAGTTAAAATGCAAATATATGTAAATTATGGGCATTATAAATGAGAACAAGAAAGAAAAATAAAACTCTGATTACTGGTTGGCTGAAGGGACATTAGCAGAATCCTGAAATAAAACCTAAAAATTCATGCTTAGAGAACCACAGCCAAGATAAATCCCCACTCTCGCCCCTGCATTTCTTAAGTCACCACCTGGATTCTCTGCCATCAGTGAGTGCTCAATGCTCCTGGCTGCATTAGTATTTCTTGTATGTAGGAAGCACAGAATCTCAATCCACACAACTCAAGTGTGCCAAAATTCAAGTTTATTTCCTATGTATGACCTTACTTTCTATCTCAAACTTTCCATTCCATCTTTTGGCAAAAATTTCAATCAGACACTTCTGGGTAAAATCAATCAAGTCAGGGTTTTCTTCTCTGAACCCTTCTCTGTGGGGTTGAAAATAAGTTCCAAAAATAAAGAAGAGGCAGAGACTGTGATACTTAGCATCAGAACTTGAGACATAGGCTTTGGTCATCATCTCATCTGTCTACATTGACATCTACTATACTGTCCTGGTTCCTTCCAGTCACTGATTGGTACCATTCTCCCCCCTCCTTGACTTCTGTAGAGCCATGCACATTCCATATGGTCTCTGGTCAGTTACATTTCTCCATTGCAGCCATCCCAATGAGAGGCTTCCCCAGGTCCTGAGGCCTCCTTCAGGTATTTCGCTCGCCCTCTCTGCAGGTACGTGAGAAATATTTAAATGCACTCCCCTGCCAATCTCAGATTATAAGAAATCTGAGGGCTGTGTCAAGCCCTCTCTGTCTGGATACAGTATGTCATCATTTCTATTCTGCTTATGCCACATAGAGAGGGGTACTGGATATTCTATGTATCGTTAGTTTTCCTGATTCTCACTCAGTATGAAGGACAGTTCTCCCCCGCCTTTAAATCACATTATCTCACTCCTCTACCCCTCACCAGGAGAAAGTTCCCTTTCAGAGTACCCAATGCCACATCCGACCTTTATTCCCTTCTTCTTTGCCAACGTCCTCAATTTACAGGTGAAATAAGTGAAGCCTAAAGTGGTTAACACATAACCCAAGACTACACAACTTGTTACTTTCTTTGACTCCAAGTTCCTCATTTATTTATCTGTTTATTTATTAAATAAGCTCTTGAATTCCAATGATAGCCATTCACCAAGAATAAGACAGTATCACTGCTTTTGAGCCATTCACTGTCTAGTGAGGGAGGCAGAGTTATAAACAGAGAGTGACAATACAGTTAAATAACTGGCCAAAGAGGTGTATGAAGGAGTGATAACAATGACTATTGTGGGAAGCTCTCTGGAAATGTCCCTATTGGAAATGAAACTTTCACCTCCTTAAAGCTTTTCTTCTGATAGAAAAATGATAGGATTTGCAAACTGATCATTAGCTGTTATTTTCTAAGCAGCCATTAAAACTGCAATATCTTTTTCCAGAAAAGGGGCCACATATATTCAACAAGGAGAGAAAATAGTGTTACATAAATATACCTTATTTGAAGTCTTCCTTCTTTTATGAATTCATACATATATTTTACATTTCTATGAAACAATAAATAAAAAGCTGTCTTTCAATATCGAAAACCATGTAAGTAAGTGCATAATGACTGGAGATAACTGGAGATAATGGACCCACATTTCCACCATGACAAAAATAATAAAGAAAGTCAGAATGCACTCTACCCCAAATGTGTAAGAATGGCCCAATTAGGACTGTAGAGGTTTCATCTTTTAGCATGAAAAACCCTTTGTCCAAGGCAGCTACAGCAGTTCTGGGACCCAGAGTAGTTCAGGCAGTGGGCAGGAGCAGAGCAGAGCTGTTCATGCTTTGACATTACTTGGTACAGGCCCCAGTCCCTTGAAATTTCTAACTCATTGAAATCAGATGACTTAGAGTCTATTCCAAAAAAGGAAGACAGGCCCAGTGTTCTAAAAACTGGAAAACAGTGGCACAGAAGGAGAGTGCTCCTCTCCCATCGGATAGGCTAAGGAGTGAGCGAGTAAGTGGACTCGTACGCTGGCAGTAAAATAGAAGTGGAGGGAGCAGGGTCAAAGGAGAAGCTGTCAGCTAAGTTTCAGCAAGTCTGAAAAGCAGTTGTAGATGGGGAAGGCGGTGGGATGCTGCTGGGAACAGAAGTCATGAGGCACTTGAAGTAGAAAAATAAAGGACTGCTGGAAGAAAAATTGAGAAACTATGCCTTGAGCAGAGCTCGAAATCAAGCCCAGATTACAGTCAAAGAAAGAGATGCCTCCCGGACCACCTTCAAGATGCAAGAAAGAATGAATAAGATGTAGTCAAATTCCTGCAGCTGGTTATGGATATGCAGAAGACATAGGGACACTCCCTAGTATGGTAACGGAAAGGATGGCAGTTAAAGGTGCTTCAGAAAGGAGATATTGACTCAAATACAGTCGTGGAAAAGGCAAAGAAAAACAGAAAATGCCTGAGGTGAAAAAAAAGTATAGAACAAAAGAGTGAAGCTATTACCTGCAGAGAGATAAGGACTTGTGTAGGACCTGCTTCAGAGAAATGACCTTATTTGAAAGACACCAGGGTAGAAGGATGGGGAGGAAGAACAGCAAGGAAACCAAGAAAAGGAAAAGCCATGGAAAATAAGCTCGATATGTCAGAAAACTTCAGGAAGAGCCCTGCAGATACAGCCTAGAGTCAGGGGGGAAAGAGAAAGAAAGCAAAAGGAAGGAATCCCAGGTGAAATGAACAGAGGCATATACAGGAAGCCCAAAAGTCACAACCAGAGAAACAGCAAAATTAAAATGTGCTAATGGATTTGAAAATGTGAGAAGATAGGGAGAGCTGTAAACATCTAGTATTTAAGTACTTATTGATAATAAATCTGTGAAGATCAAACCAGATCACAGATGTACACAGGCCACCAAAAAATATATAGTTACATAAATGTAAATTATTATTTTGTGATTGTATTATTAGCAACAATAATATGAATAAAACAGATCCATTATCTGGACGCTACCAAAAATTCACTTAAGCACAGAAACTGAAGAGCAGCCTTTGTTGTGCTTACAGCACTCAGCATTAAAGTAAAGGAGCCATTAGGATAGAGCCAGACATGAGCTCAGTCAGGAAGTCAGAAAAGAAATGGCCCAGAGGATGGAGGGTCCACCCACAGATTAGTAGCGGAAATTCAGCTCTCATTCCCAAAGGAGTAGTTGCTCAACACAAAGATAACTTATGCTCTCCATGCTTCTTCTTCCTCAATTCCTCATCCACCTCCCCAAGGCACCCAGAGCACTGAGTGCCAGATAGAGCTGGTTGTATCCAAAATATGTTTTCTTTTTTCTCTTTAGTTAATATTTCCCACAAAATTTTAGCTTGACATATGGCTGACCAGCTTACATGTACATTTAACGGCCTCCCTTGCAGCTATTTGTGCCATGTGACTTTGTTCTGGTCAATGCAATGTGAGAGAAAGTGATACTTACAACTTACAGGCTGCACACTCCACATCACTCCCCTTCTCACCAGCCAGAATGAGGCTATGATGACAAGAAGAATAGCACCCATCTTAGGCTATAAGATGGAAAAAATACATTGACAATGACAGAGCAAGGAGACAGGGGGAATGTGTGTCCCCAATATTGTGAAGCCACCATATTGGTCCTGTACTGTTTATGTTCAGAGTGTCACATGAGAAAGAAGTAAATATATATCTTCTTTAAGCTACTGTTACTTGGGCCTTTGTTAGCAGCCATACCAATATCATAACTAAAATAAATAGTATCTTTTATGTAATAGGTATGAATTTTTCAATTCACATACTAAAATGTACAAGAAATGTGAGTTAATTTTTCATTATGTCAACTTAATCTCTATTTTAAGCTCCATCTCATTTGATGGTGGAAAAAATCATCTCAATCAAATCAGGGTTTTCTCAGCCAAGCAGGGTTTTCTCCATTTCTTAGTTCTCTGAGTTTATAACGTCCAGACATAAGGAGAGACTTGTGAACCCAGCCATGATAAAGATATGCTGTCATATCTTTCAAGCTGTAAGTTGCTTAGGTGTCTAGATTCCTCTAGTCCTCAGGTCCGTGTGACATCTATTGGCAGGTCCATACCCCTAACCATGAGGCCTCGCCCAGTGCGCTGGCCTTTTCTCAGCTGTGTCCATACTACTTGCAGCCACATGGGGAAATGACATCTTACACCCTATCCAAGGAGGCTCACACAGACTTGTGTCTCAGACCTAGGCACCCTTGTGGAAACCTGATCCCTATTCTCCCATGTTCTAATAGCACAGGACAGCTCGTACCACCCCAGGGCAATGAAAAAGGAAGCAGGGCAGAGTCCCCTCTATTCTTGAATCCAGAAACTTCTTTGGTGGTTCTCTTATCACTTTCTTCACCAACCCTTAGCATTTCAAATTTAAAAACCAAGATTTTGATAACTGCTGTGACAACTCACCTAAGAGTAACACAGGACTAATATCATTACTCTGTATTTGGTAAGATGATATCCTATTCAGATTTTTCATCAATTAAAATTCACCAACCACCATTCAGTATGCTTGAATATATATTTATGCCTATTTAAGTCTTTCTTCTAGACATTTCATATTCCAAATGACTCGATTATGTGTATCTGTTGACCAAATCCCTACATAGTATACTCTGGCTCTCCAAATGACCATGTAAATATTCTTATATCCATAATAGCCATGTTTGGTGGTGTTTGTTGGGGAAAGAGAAGACAGGAAATTTATATTTACGTTTTCATGAAATCATCTTAAAGTTCATCTGCTTTTCCAGTTAGGCCAATATATAATGTGTGACATATTAAATGATACTAGAGTAAAAACAGGCAGTCAGACCTTTGATCACATCAGTAGTAACTTTTTCTTCTGCTTCGCCTGGGTCCTTGACACAGTTAAAACTATGCCATCACTGGCATGTGCCTTTCTTCCCAAATTCCAATTTCAAAGCTGCCATTCTCTAATCATGACTCTTATTCTTCCAGAAGATTTTCCCCTACTACCAAATTTTCTGATTTCTTAATGACCTCAAAACTACTTTCTCACTATCCATTAGCTAATTCTCCATTAGCTTTCCTTTCATTCTCATACATCCTGGATTCTATGGCCCATCAATATAATCACCCCCTTCCTAAAGCCCTTCATTCCCTGGCTGCTCTCTTTCTGGCATCCTTGCCAGGGAAAACCCCAGTTCTCTATGACAACAGTCCCTAACCTTTTTGGCACCAGGGACCAGTGCTCCTATGAGAATCTAATGCCTGATGATCTGAGGTAGAGCTGAGGCGGTGGTGCTAGCACTGGGGAGCGGATACAAATACAGATGAAGCTTTTCTCCCTTGCCCGCCGTTCACCTCCTGTTGTGCAACCTGGTTCCTAACAGGCTATAGACTGGTACCAGTCCTTCGCTCAGGGGTTGGGGACCCCTGCTCTGTGATTCTTACCTTCTACCTTCTCAATGCCTTTCCCAGAGCAGCTAAGTATTCTCAGAAAAAAAAGATAACAACTGAGCTCATTTACTCATTCATTCATTTAAGAAATATGTCTTGAGCATCTACTATTTATCAAGCCCCATTCAAGAATCATGAAGACAGACACTTGCTCTCCTATTTTAATGAATAGGACTCACTCAAAATTTATAAACTCAAATGTGCACTTTTAAAAGGCCAGTGATCCTAGGCCGTTTGTTTGTTTGTTTGTTTGTCTGTTTGTCTGTTTGTAGGCCTGCTTTTTTATTGTCTTACTTGATTGTTTTATAACTTCTGCCTTCTTTCAAATCTCCCATGCACCCTGCTCTAACCATACCCTCACCTGATGGTCTTGCCTTATTCGTCACTGACCAAAAATAGACAAATTGACAGCCACATGTCTCTTCATATATGTAAGTCTGTCTACCTTCCTGTTAACAAAAGAAGTTTTTCTGCTTTCTCAAAACCAATATTTCACCTGTGCTCTGGATCAAGGACTTTGCTTTTTCAGTTCTCACCTCTCTGGAAGAAAATTTCCATCACATGCAAATATATTCTCTTAAAACCCATCTTTTGAAAGTACTCCTCTTCCCTTGACCTAATCAAAACTAAAGTTCTCAAGAGATATGTCTATACAAATGATATCAACTTATTCATCCTCATTCACTCTTCAACCCATTCTCATATGATCCCAACACAGCAAAACCCAATCCCATGCCACTTCTCCACTGGAATGACTCTTATCATTGTCACCAACTATGTCTCCATGTTTCCCAAACTAATACCCTCTCTGTCTTCATCTTACTGGACCTCTTGCCAGCATTCAAATTCAGTCGATAGTTCCCTCCTTCTTTAAACACTCTCTTATCTCTTGGTTTCTATGTGCTCCAAGATTTTATTTGTCTTGTTAATCACTCCTTCTCAATCTTCTCTGCTGCTCTTAACCTGAGCTCTAAAGCACTATGTCTCTAGGCTCTCTTCTCCTCTCAATCCACACAGATTTCCTAGGTTACCTTCTCCTCAATATGGCTTTCAACACTATAGTATATGTAAGTCAACAACTCCCAAATTCATATCTCAGCTCAGACTTCTGAGTCCAGACTCACAAAACCAACTGCCTACTCAACATCTAATCCCTTAGCAAGTTCCATCAGTCCTAGTAGTTGGATAGGATACATAGATTGATTCAGTTCACTCTTCTCCATCTCCACTGCCCCCTCAAAACTAAGCCACCCGAACTACAACTATAGTCTTCTGTCTCCGTGCCACCATTCTTGATCCTCTCTCTCCCCACATTCTCATTCAGAGTGTAGAGCAATCTTAAAATACAAATAATTCCATGTGTTTTTTCTGCGTAAGCAAATTCTTCAATGGCTTTCTTTTTGTGGGATAAAATTTAAAGTCCTTATCATGGCTACAGTGCCAGGCCCTACCTGACTTGGCTTGACCTATCTCCAATCTTATCATTTCTCTTTGCACGTGCTATTCCTTCCTTCTGAAATGTCTTTCCCTTCTATTCTTTACATGGCTAGTTCCTTCCACCCTTTCTCAAGTATAAATTAGTTGTCTCCCACTCTATTGCCATTACTTCCTATCACAGATTCCAACTGGTTTCTTTCATAGCACTTATTATAGTTTAAAATTATTTTCAATAATTTGTTGTTCTCTTAACAGTGTTTGCCTGTATTTCTCATTCAAATGCTGACTCCATGTGAGCAGGCGAATATCTGCATTGTTCATCATAGTACTTCCAGCATCCAAATTAATGCCTGACATCAACTCAGGATTAAATTAGACATTTGCAGAATGAATTAATAAAAGAGTGAGTAAAGTATGAAGCCATAAGGGTGTATGTACCATTTCCGTAGCTATTAAAATCTTCATGTGGCAATAGCCTAATAACCTATGAATCCTAGTTTTTGCTTTGTGTTCTTTCAGATATGAATTTTTTACACAGCCTTTAAGATGTGCAGCTCTCTAGTTTTTCCATTTATTTTTGTTGTGCATAGATCATTATTCTTGAAACCTCCAATTAGTATTTTGTTATACATAAGCAAGTAGATTAGAACATTCAGAATCCAGTCTCTAGTCTCCAAGCTGAAGTTTCCTGGGGTTTTAAGACTAACATGCTGCTGAAAGCAATCAGAAGATAGTACACAGATTCTGAAAGCACACCCTACTAGCACATACAATAAAAGCAAACAATAAGTCAGGCACTGAACTAAACCCCTCACATGCGTAGCACATTTAGTCTTCACAACGACCCAGTGAGAGGGACCTATAACACTCCCATTTTAGAGATGAGGAGACCAAGACTTCAAAACTTGCTACCATGACCAAGTTCCTACAGGGAATAAATAATAAAGCCACAATCTAATCTTTCTGCTAGTCTTCCTCCACGGCCTGTAGGGACACAGGTGAGATGAATGTAGAGACAGACCTTAAAGCTCTTTTCAGATCAGATGATAGGAGATGATGCAGAAAGAATACTAAGGGTCCTAAAATTTCAAAATTTATCCTGTCTATTAATAAGAGTGGGTCTTCTGCAGTGAAATGGCTGTATATTTTTTCCCACCATTCCTCCATCATTGTTATGCAAACCTCATATCTCACATTCACAAAAATCCTAACAGACTCTAATGCATGTATCTTTAGGTCTTTAGAGGTCTCTTTCCTTTTTCAGAAGCTTGAAAATGATAGGGTAATGACAGCTGCATTCCTGAAGTCTGGAAATTTGTTTATGGGGTCATTTTTCTGAATACGCCCTGTGGAGAACACGTGGGGCCAAGAGCCAGGGAGGCAGATGTGTTCCCTAGAAACTGCATCTCTCAGCCACAAACTGCACAAGGAGGAAGACTGGCAATTAATAGGCACTAATGAGGCTAGAATTACAATTAGTTTTAAGCAGATTCCCTTTGGCCCATATTTTAGTGTCTAGAAACCGATTAGTTATCTGCCAGCATTCCTTCATCTTTTCATTCTAGTCACATCAGAGCAGGCAGGCTATGAGTTAAGTTAAATAATCAGCAATGACACAAACTTTGCTCCAGACAGAGAGAAAAAGGAAGTGCAGGGAGAGGTCACTGATCATTGCATATAGTAAGCTGAATATAAGTGTGTAGGGTGGTGGTCAGATTTAATAGTTGATTTCCTGATTTGTGAGCCTGTTTTCTGTACAAGTATTAATAGTGATAACTAACATTTATTGAATGCATTTATTGAGAGTATTATCTCAAGCTTTTTGCATGTATTAATTCATTTAATCCTCACAACAACAGTACAAGGTACTATTATTATTCTCATTTTGCTGATATGGAAACTGAGACTCAAAAAAGTACCATAATTTTCCCAGTGTCTCAAAGCCAGAAACTGGTACTGGAAGAATTGTACCTAGAGAATGTAACTCCAGAGTCTGAACTCTTAATCACTATGCTCTCCTGCTTCTGACAGATATATTTACAAATATCAATCTGGATGCTCTTAATTCTAATCACTGAGTCATTTTGAAAAGGCATTCTGAGCTCGGTTATAAAATCATAGATATTTAGAGTTAGAAAGGACCCTAAAGAAGCATGTGGAAGAAGGGGCTGGTTTGGCCTATTTACTTCCGAGAAATAAACTAAGATAAATAGATAGCAATGATAAGAATGTAAATTTTACTCAGTTGGGAGAAGACTGTCCTACTAAATGTCACAGGTGGTTTCATGGGCCAGGTCTGGAAGTTGTACACATTACTCTGCTCTCATTCCTTTGGAGAGGGTTTGCTATGTGACCAAGCCTGTCAGTGAGGAAGGGGAATGGAGCTTGGCCCATCTACTTTAAAAAAGAGAAAGACAGATTTGATGCTCTGTCATTTTCCTTTCAGTTCTACAGTGTCTTTTCCTTACTTGTGGCTATTTTCCAAAGTCATTGAGAGTCCAATAAGCATTTTTTGCTTGTTTTCTTCAAATGTATTGTAGTTCTTTAAGTTACAGGTGACCATGCTGACTGAGAAAGAACTGAGAATTCTCAGAGGAGAGAATCTGAAAATAATGTAAGCTTTTCTAAATGCTGTGAGGTGGGGCATGGTAACTGCTGGGACACTAGACAAATGCTTCAGAAAATCTACAAAAAAAGAAGGGGTATGTTATTATAGATATAAGCCTTTAAAGAAAAGATAATCAATTTCCATGCTCAATACGTAAAACTCCAAAGCCCCTAAACCTTCCAGTACTTTCCAAGTTGTGCTTACATTTGTGCTTTTTCTGAGTTCTTAACCAAAAATAGAGACGACAGTAGGTTAAAAAACCATTTCAGCTGCTTGCCGGTGAAAAATGGCATCATGTGGTCAATGGTTATTTTTGGAAAATCCACTCTCCTCTAGAGATGAAAACTAAATCACATGGTCTTTTCCTTTTGATCAATTTTAAAGTGTAGAAGTTGAGGGAGGTGTGTCTCAGTAATAGACTTTAAGTAGGATTCCATTAAAAATTTACAATTTAATAAGAAAGGGGGTCATCTCACAAAGATGTGTACATTCTTTATCAAAGTAGTCCATCTTTACTTTCATACCCTGAAATGCAAGGGCTTTGTCTCTACTCCTTTCTATTTCTCACTTCTCTTTCTCTCAGTATTATTTAAATTACGCATTTTATTTTTCTGACAGCAAACAGAATGAAAAATAGTGCTCTCTCTTTTATCCGGATACTCTATAGAAACAAGAACAAGGACCTGTCTTTTTCTTCACTATATACCTAGGACAGTGACTTGCTATCCTAATTGCTAACTAACTACTGACTGATAACAATGTCTTGTTTGGGGAGAGAGCCTTGAGTCTGAGGGAAGAGCCTAAGTTGGAGCACTGGCCAACTATAGAAAAAATTATGCTTCTTCTAGAAAATGGAAAATTATATGGCCATAAAAATCATATTTTCAAATAATTATTAATGAGACCTAAAATAATTACTGAAAAAAATTTAAAATTTTGTAATCAGAAAAATATTAAACTTTTGCTTTATAATTTAAAGTTTAAAATAATAAGTTTAATATTTCTTAGTGAATCATGCAAAAAACTTACAAAAATTCTTCACTTTCAGCATATCATGCTTTTGATTATCTTTGGCGAAAAAAAAAAGGAAGGCTATGTTCATGAAGAGTGATTTCCTAGCATTCAATGGTTATTTGCTTTGTGTAGATATAATATACTGTGCCCCTGTTCATTATGTTGTGAGTAAAACTGTAAGCATAATGGGGCGGGGGGGAATGTACAACTACTTTGCAACACTATCCAAGTACATGGCTGATTTTATATGGGAAAAATTCTACCTAGTTTTATCAATAGCATTTTTACTCTACCCTTCATTCACCTGTCTTGTCACATAACCAAGATTCTAGCTATAATTTTTGGTCATATGAAAATTTGGTGAAATTGAAGCAAGGATCAAAACAGTATTATCAGTAATAAGAATAATAGTATTAGCATTACTTTAATATGTCCATGAGCTATGCCAATAATCTCTTATATCTTACTACATTTGATTCACATACCAATCCCTATTTTAGAAATGAGAAAACTGGGTCACAAGTTTAGATATATTTCCTAAGTTTCTATGCTTAATAAACAGAGACTAGGACTTGAACTGAGGGCCTCTGAATCCAGCACCCACATGTTAACTCTACAGTACCTTGCCTCATGAGTTTAATGAGTAGAGAAGTTGCGTGTTGGGGAAAATAAATGTCTTATCTTCTTACAGGTCTACCCACTCAAGAACCTAAAAGAATTTAGCCAGGAAGCAAATCTAGTCTTCACTCTGTAATTCTAGGCCAACATTCCCCTTGGCCATTTAAAACCTTTTCATTAATTGACAAGCACTGACTTATCTTTAGAAATTACACCTCAAAAAATTTTTTTAAATACTGAGAGCTAATTAACAAAAGCCTCTTCTAGTTTAGCACACAAAATAAATTTGAAAGAATATTGTAATTTCAGATGCTTCCACAGCACAGAAATGACCACTTGTCTAGTCTTGCATTTCTTGCAAAGCAGGAAATGAGAAGACTAGAAAATCAAACCCATAAACTCCAGATGATTTCCATTAAAATAACTCTTGAAAAAATAAGTCTCAAAATAAGCCACAAACTTGAAGAGATAGTGAGTCTTAAAAAGCATTCACATTGCCAATGAAAAGACAAATTAACCATAAAATAAACATTAGCTCAATAGTTCAAACTGAAGAATAAATAAAAATGGTCCAAAAACCAGTTAGTTGCAACCACACATAATCTAGACTTATTTAACAAAGAAACAAATGGGAGTGATGCTGAGAGCACCAGTGCCTGGGCCCAGCATGATCCACCACACAGAGGGAAGTGATGCACAGAATGACAAAAGCAGACAATGCAGGAGTTGAGGACAAGGAGAATAATCTGATAAAACCAGCCTATTCACCTGATTTCATTGGATTTGTGCAGAAAACAGTTTTCTGAAAAGCAACGTTAAACTCAATCTGAAGGCCCATAGAGGTGTACTCTCTGAAGAAGTGAAGTCCACATCTACCCCTGGGATAGGAAGAGTCAGGACAGAGGAAGACTGCTAGCCACAGGAGTGTGCATGGGGAAGAATCCATAAAGGGCATCCTCAAACATCCAGAGGCCCATAGGCTGTAGACATAAGGGCTAAAGGAGGATTGTGCTAAATTCCAACCATTATTCAGCACTACAAGCGTGGGAGGATGAAAATCATCCATCATAGTATAAGCAACACTATGGGTCATAGCTTCCTTACCTAGAGACAGAAGTCCTTTCAGAGAAAGAAGACATAAACCAAGCAACGAAAAGAAGGGGTTTGACATTTCTCCAAAGAAGACATACAGATGACTGATAGACATATGAAAAGATGCTCAAAGTGACTAATCGTCAGAGGAATTCAAATTAAAACCACAATAAGATATTACTTCACACCTGTCAGAATGGCTATCAATAATAAATCAAAGAACGATAAGTGTTGGCAAGGATGTGGAGACAAGGGAACCCTCGTGCCCAGTTGATGGGATTGTAAATTGGTGCAGCCCCTACAAAAAAAAACAGTCTGGAGTTCCTCAAAAAATTAAAAATAAAACTACCTTATGACCCAGCAATTCCACTTCTGGGTATTTACCCAAAGAAATCCAAAACACTAATTCAAAAAGATATATGTACCCCTATGTTCATTGCAGCATAATTTATAATAGCCAAGATATGGAAGCAACCTAAATGCTCATCAATAGAGGTAGTACATATATAAAATGGAATATTACACAGCCATTTAAAAAAATCTTACCATTTGTGACAATATGGATGGACCTAAACAGTATTATGATAAATGAAATAAGTCAGACAAAGACAAAAACCATATGATTTCACTTATATGTGGAACCTAAAGAAGAAAATAAATGAGCAAACAAAACAGAAACAGACTCATAGATACAGAAAACAAAATGATGGTTGCCAGATGGGAGTGGGACTAAGGTGCTGGGTAAAAAAGGTGAAAGGATGAGCTACAAATTGGTAGTTACAAAACAGTTATGAAATGTAAAGTACAGCATAGGAAATATAGTCAGTAATATTGTAATAATTGTGTGTGGTGCCAACTAAGTTCTAGACTTCAGTTACTTGATAACTTTGGCCCTTTGTAATGAAAATAAACAGAAGGGGATTTGTTCTTTTTATATTGGGACCTGATAGATGGAACCAGCAATTCTAGAACCTCAAATATTGCCTCGAAAGCTGAAGTATCTTCTTTCTTAGTCACATTCATTCAAGCATTAATTCCTTCAACAGATCTCTTTTGAATGACTGTGACAGGTACAATGACAGCGACATGTAGACATCAAACAGCCACAAACACACCTGAAGGAACTTAAATTGTTGGAAGTGCTGAGTCATCATCCAAATAAATGCCCTATAACTTAAATTCTCTAAATGCTGATGAAAAGTAGAAAAAAAGAATCATGACTTGTCAGTAGGGAGATAGAGCCAGCCTGTCGGGGAGGGGAACTTGAGCTAGTTTCTGAAAGGAATAGTCATCTGAGCTACATCTTGAAGGAAGTGTACACTTTCTACCAACAGACATGGGGTAAAGGAGCATCTTGAAAAGAAACAGGATTAAACAAAGACTTAATATGTTTAAGGAGTAATTAAAGCACAGAGGGGAGTTTGCTTTGGCTATAGGGAGACACAGAAAAGGGTGATATAAGCTAGAAAGGTGAAATCGAGCTGAAAGGTTGAGCTCCTAGGAAACCAATCCAAGAGAATTTGATGGGTAGCCACTAAATGTTTTAATTATGGGATTGATAAGGCTGAAGCTCAACCATAAGGAAGAAGTGCTCAGTGAGTTCAAGGGGTAAAGAATGCAAATGAGGAGACTCATTATACATCTACCTTAGACAGTAAGAGCTGAACCTAAGAAGAAGTAACAGGACCAGAGGGAGATGGCATTGAGAGACAGAAAGGAGGCAAAATCTACTGGACTTGGTGACTGTGGTGAAATGATTATATTAATAGCCCCAGTTCTTCACCCTTCCCTGTATCCACACTTCTTGTCATGTGAAATTGCAGTCACTCCTCTGAAAAGGTGAGGTCTCTCTACTCATCTCTTGAATCTAGACTCATCCAATGGAAAGAGACAGAAAGAAGAGGGTAACCTGCATGTTTCTGCTCATGCTCTGTACCTTTGCCTTTGTCATGAAAACATACCTAACTGGTCTGCAGAAGCCAAGTCACCCATCAACCAGCACATCCTAGGTGGGTAAGTGAGCCCAGATCAGTAGAGCCACTTGGCCAGTCCCCATCTCAAACTTAGGAGCAATAAACTCAGTACTGGGTGCCACTAAGATTTTGTGTTTGTGCAGTGTGGATTACTGACCCAATGACAGTTAAGAGAATAGGGAGAAGAAGGGCATGGCTTGAGGAGGTGTACAGATAAAGAGAGTGACACCTGGGGTATGTTTGCTGACCCTTGATATAAATGATTAAATTTTTAACATAATATTTTCCTAAATGTATATCATTAAATATGTCCTATAAGAGACCACGCCTTCAACATAGGCTAGCTTTATTGTGTCCCTTTCTCTCTTTATTATGTTTATAGTGTAGTGATATCCTTATGGCATTAACAACTTGATGTGTTTCAAGGGGAGAAGTAATGAAAAACCGAAATGATGGAAAGCAACAATACTCCCAACAGAGTTAGACTTCTCACCTGACCCTCTGCCTCTTGTCACTAGTTTTTAATATAAAGAGCCAGATTCACATCAGATATGAATAGATTCAGAGACTTTTATTCCAATTTTTAAAAAGGAAAAAATAGAAAAAAATTATAAAAAAGAAAAAAAGCAACAGATAAAAATTTGATTCATTGATTATACAGTGAAAGATAAAATGCATAATAATATGTACTTATTTGAATTATAAATAAATATTAGTATGTATTATATGCTTTAGTCAATTGTTAAATGACATGTTTTGTAAAAAGTTTCCAGAATCCATTTGGATTTTATAATTATGAAAGAGTATGTTCCACATGGGGAGCTAGGTTGGGGAGCCTTCCCAGTACAATGCACATCCCTGCATCCAACTGGTTCCAAGGTCGTTCAGAAGAATGACCAGAAAGCAAAGCTACTCTGGGTTTACAAGAAGCTGAGGGCCCTTCACTACTAAGAAGCACCATGGCATAATGGGAAGTGTGTGAGATTTGGAGTCAAACTCTAGCTCTACACTCAGAAGCTATGTGAGCCACCTCTTAGCACCTCAATGTCTCCATATAAAAAATACTGAAGTGATAACATCTTTGCCCAAGTTATCTCACAGGTGTTAGTAAGAATTAAAGTAGATAGCATATCAAATGTACATTATAAGAAATAAAGTCCTGTTCAAATGTTAAGGTCTCTATAGAGATGTTTATAAATGTGCGAGCAAATAATATCAGGAATTAACTGTGAGGAGTAAATACTAGCAGACGTTTACGACATGACCTTTAATAAATAGAAAGCTTCCTTCAGCACATCCAACAAAAGGGAAAATGTATGAAATAATCTCAACCATTAGTAAGCTGGATTTCTAAAGCTGGTGGTTAATTTATATGCAAATCACTGAAAATATCTGCCAGTAGTTTCAACCAAGTTTATGTTGATCACATTTCTAATTGTGGTTTCTTGGTAAGCCATTTGACTCACACATCTATAAACTGACCTCTGTTGGAAGTAATTTGGAAGTTATTTGGGAAGTGTTCTGTGATTGATGTCCCTAAAGCTTCTAATTAGCCTTTAAAATTTTCCTGAGGTATTGATTGCTTTGTAATGTCACCTAAATGGTTTGTTCATTCAGGAACATCTAGTTGTGACTGTAAGTAGAAACGATGCGCATTAGCAAAATTTTAGCTCTATGGTGAAAAAGATTGAGAAGTAATTCCTAGAATGAGTTTATAGAAAAATCCAGCCTTATAAGTCAACTTTATGAAAAGTCCTGGGAATCAGGACATCCTTATACAGCCACTAACAAGCAGTATGACTTTGAGAAATTCACCACCGCTCTGGCCTCTATTTTCTCATTTATGAACTGGGACACCTGGATCTACTTCCATCCTTAGTATAGGGTAAGAGGGGCCTTCCCTGAGACCAAATCTGGATCTCCTTGGCCACACCCTCCCTTATCCCACTTCCAGTGGGGTGGAGAGACCATAGCATCAAGGAAATGTGGAACCTACATTCTGCAATTGCTCTATCCACTCTGAATCCTTAGTACATTCAAATTCCCTGCCCAAAAGGCCATAATCCTTCTCTAGGTCCACCCTCCCAATAGAGAAACACACCCCATCATGTACATCCTAGGCCTGAAGGGTGGGCAAAGGACAGGTGTTAGCAGGCAGTGTGGCTAGAATTTCTACATGTGGATTGGTGAATCCACATGTGTCCAGGCAAGGCCCCTTGAAGTACAGGACTAAGGGAAGAGAAAGGGCAGGGGTGGAGGTGGGGAGACTATGGTTGTTTCTCCCAAGCTGCCATATTCTGCATTGAACTTAGCAGTTGAAGAATTCCAAATTAAATTTAGTTGTCGTGAAGGTGGTCTTGTTGAGGCAGGACAGAACATCTTACTTACAGTTTGTTAGTCTGATTGATGGCTTTTAAATATTTAGACAATTAGTATGTACGGGCCTCCATTTACATTCTTGTCTGAGGCCCCAAAATGTTAGATGTGTGCCTGCTGAAAGTTTACCTTTCTAAGGTCCCTTCTAAGCTCTAACTCATTTCAGAAAAAAATAAAAGAACATTGGGATTAGACTTTTCTCAATCTTCAATTTGTTCTAATAACTATTTGAGCAAATTGCTTAACTTTTCTAAGTATTCGTTTCTTCATATATTAAAAAAATACTTTGCAACGTAGTAACGAGGATGAAATAACAATCTATTTAAATGTTGACACTTAGTAGGTCCTCAACAGGTGCTAGCTCTCTGCCATGGGAGAAAATGAAATTTGTAAAAAGATAAAGCAATCCAGCAGTGATGCTTCTTGGTATTTACTCAAATTTCATTGAAAACTTATGTCAATAAAAAACCTGCACATGAATGTTTATAGAAGCATTTTTCATAATTGCCAAAACTTGGAAGCAACCAAGATGTCCTTCAGTAGGTGAATGGATAAACATGAGCTATCAACCCATGAAAAGAAAAACCATGTAGGAAACTTAAATGAATATTACTAAGTGAAAAAAGTCAATCTAAAAAGGCTACACTTTCTATAATTCCAACTATATAATATTCTGGAAAAGGCAAAACCAGGGAGATGGTAAAAAGACCAAGGATTAGGAGGAAAGGAGGGATGAATAGGCAGAGCACAGCGAGTTTTTATGGTGGTGAAAATACTCTGTATGATAGTATAATGGTGGATACAAGCCAATATAAACCTGTCAAAACCTATAGAATATAAAATGCCAAGAGAGAATTCCCTATTCGAATGGCCATATTCCTTCTCTGGATCCACCCTCCCAATGGAGGGACACACCCCATCATGTACATCCTAGACCTGATACTTATGTGACAGTGTAGGTTTGGGTGATGATGTCCCACAAATATATCACTTTGGTGGGGCATGTTGATAGTGGGGGAGGCTATACATGTGTGGGGAAAGAGACTTATGGGAAATCTCTGTATCTACCACTTGATTTTGCTGTGAACTTAAAATTGCTCTAAAAATAGTCTCGTTTTTTTTTAAAAAAAACAAAAAAGATATAAAGAAATTAAATTCTATTATAATGCATACACACTGTCCCTTACTTCTTCCTCAACAACAATGAGTTTCTGCTAAGAGAGGAATTATTCCAAAGATCAATAACAACATTTTTTATCTGAAATGAGGAATTTTAGTTCATCAGAAAAAGAAAGTTGTTCAAATTATGAAGCAGATGTTGTTTTTTTTCCCCAGCTGTTTGCAGATAATCTTGCCAGCAGTGTCAGACATGGAGCTCCAGAAATACAAAGATGCTAAAACAGCAGTAATTCAGAGCAGAGTTTAAAACAAGGAATTTAACCCTTAGAAAATATGGAGGACTGTCCCATACCTAGATATAAGGGTGTTTATCAGTTTAAACTTAAATTAACAAGGTCAATATTTTTCTCTAATTAATCTAGTAAATAGTATTTACATACTATTTTGATTAACATGTGGTTTTACTTTTAAAAGTCATCAACATAGAGAATGCATTGGTTAGTCTAGAGCTAATGAAATTATATTCATGTCCAATTCTCAGTGCCCTTGAAGAACTGAAGTGACTAATGCTCTGTGGAGAACATGCTGAGTGCAGAGGGAACAGAATTAACCCAGCCGCTTCAGAGCTGCCTTCGGAAGAAAGGGAGCTATGGAGTTTTCTACCCTCCAGATTGTCCAGGGCCCCAATATTCAAGAAAAACTCTAAGTTTCTCCAGATCCATTGATCAGGAAAGTGAAAAATGAAATAATATAACTTCTCTGCAAAGCTCTCAGTGGCCTCGTGCATTATTGAGACTAACAGGTCCTGGACAAATAGGCATAAAAAGGAGGCCATAATACCCTTTCTTTATTTGACTTCAAACCAAACAAAGACAGAGATAAAGGAGCAAAAATAAGTAAACAAAGACATACCTAAGTATCTTCTGTGTACACCAGTTAAAGCAATGCAATGCAATGCTTCAGGCAATCGACCTAAAATAGCTTTCATTGGCAAAAATTCTCAGCCTTTCTGTAAGAAAGAGTAATTGTTTTAATGCTAAATTGTTGAGCTGATACTGTGGTGGCATGTTTAAGGCTCTGAAGGAAGAAATAACACTTTTGGATGCTTAGAACTAGATAATATTCATTGGGAATAAATCCCAATGAATATTATGATATGATATGATAGCACAGGATCTATAATTAGCCATGTGAATATAATAACCATGGTTCAGTCTCCACTCTCACTCACCATTGGTCAAGCTTTAATTAATTGCCCAGTTATTGGCTCATTCACTGAAACGTGATACTGAAAATTTGGAAAGAGTCCAGGAAAGAACAATGAAAATGATTAGAAAACATTCCCTGATGAGAAAAATATAAAGAAATAGGGCTTAGTTAACCTAGAAAAGAAAAGGCTCGAGGGAAACTTAGTAATTTACTTTAAATAGATAAAAGGCTAATATGAGTAACATGATTATTTTTACTGATAACAATTTAAAAGATGATATGCAGCAGAAAAAATAAATTAGGTATTAGGAGAACTTGGTAAGATCTATAGTCTACCGAAAGTTATGGAAAACTGGAAATAATTTTTTTATGAACATGTGAGAAAGGAATTCTCTAGTGATGCACTGAATCTTAGAGGGGAAAAAAATGGATAAAATGAGGTTTCTAAAAATCCTGTCTGCCATATAAAGTATTTTTAAGATAAATAATTCAGTACTACCTCGTGGGTATCCTCAGTATCAAAACCTATTCACAAAGATATACCCCTTACATAAATAATGCAAATTAGAGTCAGGTAATAAACAACACAAGTTTCGACAAAGCAATTAAAAGAAAACATTCATTGTGGTGGTTTCTTAGTAATGCCCTAAAACGACAGTCGAATATGATTAAAAAAAAAAATGTTACTAGTCCTCACTTAAGCTAAATCTCTATTTTGATCACCTCCAATAGTTTATTTCATGAACTCGGAAAATTTAAGCACCTTAAGGTCAAATATTTATGCATGGATCATCCTGGAATAAATTTCTCCTTGACTGTGTTACTTACCCTAACCTGAGCCTATACCTACTGGTTGACTCACCTTTTTTTTCCTATCCTCATCAACACAGTGGACATGCATGAAAACAAAGGCAAAGATCCTAAAAGCAGTCAGAGAGAGAAGACAAATTACTTAAAAGAAATGACAATTAGACTGACAGCTGACTTCTAGACAGCAATAATAGAAGATAGAAATCAATGGAATAATATTCCAAAACTGTCAATTTATAATTGACTCAACCAACTATAAACATTTTTTTAGATAAACTAAAATTGAGCAAGTCTATCACCAATAGAATCTCACTAAAAATTATCAACAATATTTGTTAATGTAATTGAACCTAGAAGGGCCATAATATAATAAAAGCAAACTGCTTTTCACATAGCTGAAAGGATTAAGTCTAGAGCTTCCGGGCATCACATATACATGGAAAAAGCCTGCCCAAGATTGGAATCAACAAAAGAAAAGCAGAAATGAGAGATGGAGAAAGAGATACCCATCCTAGAGCTCTGGAGCCAGCCATTTCTCTTGGAGTATTTACCTATGTAAGACAATAAATTATAGTT
This sequence comes from Pteropus alecto, assembly GCF_000325575.1. NCBI lineage: Eukaryota > Metazoa > Chordata > Mammalia > Chiroptera > Pteropodidae > Pteropus > Pteropus alecto. Next base: position 38,765,791 of record NW_006436298.1, read on the forward strand.
TTTATTTAAACCAAAAGGAAATATTGTGGAAGATAAAATTATGTGTAAACCATGACTCAAAAAATGTAAAGCACACAAGATAAAAACTGAAAAGAAATATAAAAATAATTCTGTTTCAGTCATCAAATAGTTTTAAATTTTCTTTTGTTGTTTGAGGAAGAGAAGGAAGAAGAAGGAAAAATGAGAGGCAAGAGAAGAAAATATAATCCAATAAAAGTGTTTAAAATGGAAGAACATAGATATATACTGGTGATAAAGAAAAAGGAGGAATAAAAATGGCACTCAGATTCTGGCTTCAGCAACAATGGATTGAGATGCTTGTAGAGATGGGGAAAAGTGAAGGAGAAGCAGATTTTGATGACCAAGAGTTGAAATTTAGAAATGTAAAATCTTTCCAATGACAAAAGTGGAATAAACTGATATATAAGTGTTTCTAAAAAGAGGCTAGGACTAAAAATGGACACTTAGGAATAATGTCAAATAGATATTATTTGAGGTTACAAAGAAAAGGAGAGAGCATAATGGGGGAGAAGGGGAAGAAAGAACAGGGTAGAAGACAAAAATCCAGGATTAAATCTTGATAAACTCTTACCATTATGAAGACAGGGCAGAGATGAAAAAGTGGGCTAAAATAGCAGAAAAAGAGCAGCCAGTAAAGTCAGGGGAAAACTGAGGAGAGTGGCTTAAACAAAATCAAGAGACGAGGAGTAAGTGATTTAAAACTATGTCTACAAAGTATTTGATAATCATTCCTTCAGACAGAGCTTAATTTCCTTACCCTTGAGTGTGGGCTGGACTAAGTGATTCACTTCTAATGAGTAAAACAAAAGTGATGTTCTGACACTTTGAGACCAAGCCCTAACATTTCCCCTCTCTCAGACCACTCACTTCAAGAGAAGCCAGTGGCCATGTGTTGAGTACAGCCAGGTTGTCCTGTGGAAAGGCCTGCACAGCGAAACTCGGAGGCCTCCAGTCAACAGCCATGTGAGACAGCCATCCTGAAAGTGAATCTCCTCGCCCCAGTCAAGCCTTCAGACAACTGCAGCCCTGGCCTCATGAGAGACCCTAAGCCATAATTCCCCAACTAAGCTACTCCTATATTCCTGGTTCTCAGACGCGTGTGACATAATAAATGTCTGTTATTTTAAGCTACTATTTAAATTAGGGTAATTGCTTATGCAGCAGAAGACAACAAACACAAAGATACCACAGGAAGGAGTGGTAAATAATGTCAAATGTTGCAGAGTTCAACAAGGAGTAGTAGGGTGGATGCCAGATTAGATATGGGTCAATGTATGAATAAAAGATGAGAACATGGAGAAAGTGGACATTTCTTTTGAGAACTTTGGATCAGTAGGGAAGCAGAGAAATTGGACAGCAAGCTGGCAGAAGACTGAGAGGACAGCTGAAGTCACAAAAGCTTTGAAGATGAGAAGAGATGGGATCTAGAGCAAAAATCAATAGAATGACTTGTGAGAGAAGCAGAAAACCTCGTTCACTGAAACAGGAGGAAGGCCAAGAAGACAGATACAAAGATGGGTAACATTTTAGATCTTATAACACTATTCTCTCAGTAATAATAAGGTGAGGTAAATCCACGTCCATCATCCCCAATAGGTGGGCATCTGGCCTCTATCTGAGTACCTCACAAAGCCTCCAGGGGGTGGTATGCTGCCCTGCCCTTCCCTGCAGGAGGGGAGAGCCTACCCAGGAAGCTACTCCTGAAACCAGACAGCATAAATCTTCAACTCTGATATTAGAGGAATACCTAAATCCTTCTGTTGATTCAGAGAATTAAATCTTCTTTTAAAAAATACCAAATAAAACTCTCCTTCCCTAGATATATCATTTGAAATAAGGTGGGGCTGGGCTTTCATTTATATTTTATACATGTTAGAATATACATTTCACTTTCACAATTTTTTAAAAAATTACTTGGGACCTTTAAAAAGATCTTCAGTTATATCCAAGATGTCATTTGTTTGCTTTAGATAATATTCTAATATAAATAGCTAATGATTGATTTACTAGACCTGCAATTTTATAGGTTCTATTATTTTGTTTTATTTTGTCTTAAATCAAATTCTCTAATTCCACTTTAGCTAAAATTGGTCTTCAGTCATTACGCAAAGCAGCCCCAGTAGCTATTTCTGGATAGTTGTTTTGGTCATTTCGATCACTATGAAGTATCATATGTAAGCTTAGAACAGTCCCATCTTGTTGTCTACCATTACCAAGTTAGCTTGATCAAATCTCAAATTCATACACGATACTCAATCTGTGGGTTGGAGCTAGTAGGCCAAAAGCTGGAAGCAGCCCATTCCTGGGAGTCAAGTCCACAGACTTTAGACAGTGTTTTTTCTCAATTTTCAGAGACCTTGTTTACTTGTTGCCAAATTTTAAGCATTTTTCAAAAGGATTTCACTTCCATATTACTTATGAGCCCTTACCTCCATTCAAATACAAACTCCAGTTTCTGATTCACGACTACCAGGGAACATAATTTTGTATTGATTCCTTTTTCTTGGAGACACTCAGAAATATTGCCAAGAATTCCTACAACTGTTAAAGATCTTCCAGCTGGGTCACTAACATGTCTTTATCCATGACAGCCCACTGTGAATTATATAAAATTTTAGGATCTTTCAAATTTGAAAGCTATATCAAAATACCTTCTTGGAGTTGGTCAGGTCTTAAATTTAGTGAAACATCATACACCACTCTAACCCATCTCTACGACAAGCAGAGATCTGAATAACAGATCACTGTGACTCAAAGTCTGATGCTCAGAGCAGCAGTAGCAACTGGGAACTTGTTAGAAATGCAAATTCTCTGGCCCCGCCCCAGACCTACTGAATTAGAAACTCGGAAGGTGGAGCCAACCATCTGTGTTGTAACATGTCCCCTCTCTGGTAGATCCTGATACTCGACATAGTTTGAGAGCCACTGAATTAGATTTTGATACCAAATCAGTGGATCATCCTATCACAGAACCAAATGCTAAGAATTTGACTTGAGACATTTAGAAACCACCTCTCAGAGAACAGTTCTATAATCAAGGTACGTGCCTATTAACTTATTGTGAGTTGAGAGAACTGAATGACTTCCCCGTGGAGGTTTTCAACTTAAGGAAAAATAATATGGTATTCTAGCGAGGAGGTGAACAGTCACTATAATGGCAGACATCTCACAAATCTCTCATTCCTGGGGAAGGATGAGTAATGGTTCTTCTTCTGAAATGAGAGTTTTTAACAAACAGTGGTGGTTAGTGTAGCTGGTGTGAAATATAAAAAGCTGAAAAGAAAAGGCTCCAAAAACACCAGCACAGACTGCCGATTTTGGTTTTTGTTTTGTTTTTGTTTGTCCCCTTCTGAAGAGACTTGAGACACTTGTGTTTTTTGACTCTAAGTTGGTAGGAGCTGTTTCGAAGGGGAACATAGGGCCATAAAGGGGGAGGAATGAACAATTTCTTGGGGTCTTCTGCATCACACCTGCAGCACACAGGGTGAACCTCAACAGTGACTCACAACTCAAAGAGAGTCTCCTGCAGTTCCAGCCCTGACTGGCAAGAGAACCAGGCCCTGACCCACTAAATCTGATTCATTCTTTTACCTTAAAACCCACTACTTTTTCTCTCTACAAAGTAAACTATTTCCAGAAAGTTGTTTTAATGGCATAATGAGGATGACAAATAATAAGCACGCACGGCATAAAATATGGAGTTTCTTCTGTCAGAGTCAAACAGCAAAATGTCACCTGTGTTGACACACTTAGGCTCTTACAAAGAGTCAACAACTAGACAGAATAAAAAGGGAGTCCCTGGGAACGTATTGACTGCCTGAAACATTGCGCTGGAACAGGCCGGCCAGTTTTTACCTAACAAAAGCTCAAATCTCTCATCCTCTGTGTTTGGAAAGTTAAAAAGAAAAAGCCCACTACGTTTTTCCCTTGATTTCCTTAGCCTTTCAAAGACTGCTTGGCCTGTTTATATCTGTGGTCTTGGGCTATTTGTTAAGGTTAAGGTAGCACAAAGCATTTGTCCTCCTCCTGTCAGATACATTTTTGTCACCAGCCTCCATTCTTTTCTCCAATCTTATCCCCTCTTCTTGACCCAGCTTAAATCCTCACCCTTAAATGCAATCCAAAATGATCTCACTCCTGAACGTGGAGTAACTGGTGTCTGCATAATTCACTTGACACTCAGTCGTGTACTTATCTTATCACATCCCTTGTCTCATTGCTTTCCCTATATTCTAGGGCAACATTTAGACATGACCTTAGAGAACGCAAAACTGTTTATTATATAATTTGCGTCTCACTGCGTTTAGACCTACATAAAGAATTTTTATGTTTTGCTTATGTGCACAAATTCCAAATATTGTGACTGAAAGAATTATTCATTTCATTCTAATGTCAGTTTAATCATTTGCTTTTAATCAAGCTATCTGGATTAACTTTTTGCTTCAGTTCCATTTAACACTGGGCTAGGCACTGAAGATACAAAGATGAATAAAAACAGTATCTGCATATAAACAGCTTACTGTCCACCAAATGAATTTGTCTAAAGCCGACTCTGGTACAAAAATGCAGGAGCGCTTTACATGGCCAGAGAAGATAAATATTAGTGCATGGAAGCTCTCTATATAAAGTGTGTTGGGATGCAAAGAGAGAAAAAAAGAGTGAGAAGAAACCAAATAAAGTGAATGATCCCTGATGAAAGTGGAGAAAAAACAGTGACTATGGATTGGTGCCAATTTCTAGAACTTGGCCTAGTCAGAAGTTGAGCATCATCCAGTGAACTGAAATCAGAAATGGCTCCTCTTCCCTCTGAAAAATCAGTCCCCTGCTTTAGGGAACTCATGCTTGAATTATAGTGATAGTCTCTTAGCAGCTCCTCCTCTGCTTTCTATTTCTAGCTTAAAACTGGTTCAAAATGCAGCTGCAACACTAATTCCTAGTCCATCGCCAGGGCTGCTCATATGACTTTCATTTTCTAATAAGCATTATTCTGTTTTACTTTATGAAATGGGCTTTTGGTATTAATTTTTATATTCCGAGTCCTTCTATAATTGCCCTGAAAGTATTTAAATGATTCTAGATTCATTCCACTGGTGAGCCCAGAAGTGAGGTCCAGATGTGGTTCCTGTGAAAGATTTGCATGAGGTTAGGTCTATATCCAGCTCTTCTTTATTGCCTTTACCAAGTGGAACATGACATCATCTAAAACTGGGTCAAGAGTATCCTGCTGCATTCTCAAATGTAACACCAGATAGTGATGTCATTTCCATACAATCCCACCCACCCCCTGTGGTTATTATGCCCAGAATGAGACTGTAAAGTAGAAGAGTCTAAATAAGTCAAGCAGGAAATAGAAAAAATATGGACTCAGAGGCAAGCTGATCTGGTTTTAGCCTAAGCTATTGGATTTGCTCATTTATTCATTAATACACTTACTCAGTAATTATTGAGCACCTAAATATGCCAAGGAATCAAATGGGTACCAGGGCTGCAGTGGTAAGCAAGATCTACTACCTCCTTCACTTTGTGGAATTCAGAGGGGGGCAGGACTGATGATCATTTCAGGAGAGAGCCTGGTGGGTGCTCCTGGTGAGAAGCAGGAGGACCTCTGAGAGCAGGAGGGTACTTAATGTAACCCAAAGAGGGAGGCTTCCCAGCCAACCTTCTGACTGCTTGGGCTGAGCACAAAATGAGGGGTAGGAGCTAAACAGCAGTTAGGGATATGTTCCAGGCATGGAACATATTAGGAGAATGTTCCAGGCATGGAGGGCGGAAAGTACAAAGACTTCAAGGATGAGATTGCACAGGGGATAGGGAAATGCAAGAAGTTCCATGCTGTTGAAAAGTGGTGGATAGGAAAGAGTCTGATGAAAAATGAGTTAGAAACAAGGCCTTAGTTGTTAATGTATCTGGAAAGAATTGAAAGAATCATGGACAACTTTTGAACAGAAGAGGAAAAGACAGAATCAGAGTTTTGTATTTAGAAGGCTCAATCTCACAGGTTGTAGAGGGAAAAAAAAAAATTTAGAAGGAAAAT
>NW_006436298.1:38771884-38780332 GCF_000325575.1 Pteropus alecto
GGGAAAGAGGGACCAGTAAGTTGTTGCCGTAATCGAGGTTACAAATGTTAAGGACCCAAACTTGGGAGGGGAGAAATAGAGGAGAGAGTGTGCGTGAGAGGGAGTTAGGAACCACAATCAGCAGAACCTGGAGGCGAGTTGAACGTGAGGGGTAAGAAAGAAGAAAAGAATAACTTCCAGGTTTCTGCACATGCAGCTGTGTCACTCCTGAAAGAGGGATTCCTGGATCCTGTGCACATTTTGGAAAGACAATGAGTTCAATTTCAGACATGCTAAATTTGAGGTGCCAGTGACGCAGCCAATGTAGGGGACCAGTGGACATTGGGCTAACTTGTCTAGAGCTCAGAACAGGGATGTGGGCGTTACATGTGGATCTGAGAATCATGGTGTATGGGTGGTGAGTGAAGGCATGTAGCAGATGAAATTGCTCAGAGGTGTACAAAGAGAGAAAAGAAGAATGACCTGGGAAACATCAATACTTAAGGGATGTCCAGAAGAAGATGAGCCCACAAAAAAAAAGACCTAATAAAAGAGCTTCTGGAAAGGTATGAAGAGAAAAAACTTTCCCCTATTAAAGTACAAATGACAATATGTACCCCACAGAGTTGTTGTGTGAACAATTAATGTATGCGTGTAAACCAAACATAATGTCCCTGATAGACCAGGTACATAATAGGTACACAATAAACAGTAGGTTTTGTTGTCATTAATGTTACTTATTATAATAGAAATAACACATGAGTTTTCCCTAGGTGTTTAGGTATATGTCTGTTTTTTATGACACCTCTTAACACAAATCAAATCTGAAAATTTGTGGTATAGTTTATAATAGCCTGAGATGAAAGCCTTTAAGTGAAAAATACACATGTCTATACCAGATGAAATATCTGAAATTCTGATATAAAAATATATTGTTTAATGAATAAACTTGTTCTTCTTTAACTGTATGTGTTCAGTTCAAGAAAACAGCAAGGTGATCATACAAGGTTGAGAATAAAATTGGAAAAACAAAAAATGTTAAAAATATTATCCACCCGAGGAATGGCTAGAAGTAGTAAAGCAATTATCTATAAATAGGTGGCTCAAGGATTTTAGAAGCACCTCATTGTATCTAAGACACAGGACACACAGAAACACTTAATAAACACTTACCAAATGAATGAGTGAATATGAGAGCTGGGCGCACACAGCCAACTTTGGGATCAAAGTGAATATGAGAGCTGGGCACACACAGCCAACTTGGGATCTTGTCACCTGAGCTTCCTATAAACACCTCACTTCCAATCTATAAAGTGGACTTTACTATCTCTTCCCCAAAATCTGCTCTTTCTCACTTTCCTAAGCAGGTTAATGCCATTATCACTCAATCAGACAAAGACTCTGGGCTCTGCTCCCTCCCTCACTCCCAAATCACCACGTCCCATTGATGCGGCATTCTGATAGCACTCCGTTCTCCATCTGAGGTCAGAGTGGTCCCTCTGAAACTCAAACACCCCAATATTACTCCCCTGCTTAATGCTTCTGCTGGCTCCGCATTGCCTGCAGGAAAAATTACAAACCCTTTGATGGCATAAAACATCCTCTGCAGTCTGACCCCAGATTGTCCTCACTGAGCCCACCCATCCCCCAGTCCTAGTGAAGCCCTTGAGTCTCCCTGGCACCTCCATGCCATCTCACACAGCCCTGCCTATGTTCAGGGGTTTCCTTCCCACCTCACTTTCCAGGACTTCACCTCAGACACACGTCTTCTCTGAGGCCTTCCTCATAACTACCTTTTGCATCACCCTAGGTAGAAATAACTCCTCCCTGTGCCGCACCCCTATCATATTATAATATCCTATCACAACACCAACAGCATTCTACAGCAATTACATTTATAAATGTGAGTCTCTTCCTTCTGGAGTATTAGCTCTATGAAAGTAGGGCTACTTCTTAGTTACTTTTGTATCTTCCACATTTAGTACAGAGCCTGGCATATGTGTGTGTATGTGTATACATAGTAGGTGCTCAATAAATGTTTGTTTGCATTTATATATTATTCATTATTTATGTATTGATGCTTAATAGTTAATAAACAACAATGGGTTTTTTATTTGATGTTCTAATTCATTCAATAGTTTTTGTAAATGGAGTTTGGTTAGAGCAGTTCTAGGGACCTGACTCTGTTTTGTACATTGATAAAATCATGATTCTGGACTTCAAAACATGTAGAAATTCTTAGACTCATCCCTTGAAATATGATAACCACATCAAGATAAATTCATCTAGGGAGAACGATCTGATTTCTGCAGATGCCTTCTCTAGTTCTACCTGAATAACAATAACCTACAATGTGCTTAGAGACATTTGAAGAAGTTCTATGGGACTAAGTATAACAATACACTGGAGTTTTATGAAGAAAACTATAAAACTCTACAAAAGAAAACTTGAACTATCTTAAAGCAAAACAGCCAAACATGTAAATTAGCAATTCACAAAATAAATAAAACTGCCCTCATAAACTTTCAAGGATTGCAATCTGACAAGGATTTAAAAGACTGATCATGTCTGATGTCGATCAAGTGTAGAGAAACAAGCACTCTCGTGTACCGTTGGTAGGAATGCAAATTCATGTAGCACTTTTGGAAGAAAAATGACAACATCCAAAAAATAGTAAATATTTATATCTTTTAACCTATCACTCTCATTTCTAGGAATGCATCCTGTAGAAACATGAGCATGAATGCACAAAATACATGTACACAGCGCGTGTTCACAACAGCACTGATTATGATAGCAAAGAAATGGGAATAACCACATGACCACCATATATTGCTAGTTAATTAACTTTTGGTACATCTGTGAATAGAAATCTATAAATCCATTAAAACAATCAAAATTAATATTTTCTAGGTTGGAAATATACCCAATATAGTTATGTAAAAAAAAAAATCATAGAATACTATGATTAATACTAAGAATAATACTAAGAATAATGCTATAAAATAATTTAACAAAATTATTTGTAAAAAAATTTAAGCTTCAAGGGAGTATTAGGGTACCACCTTCAAAATTATTTCCATAGTCTATGTCACTCATTTGTGCTATTATTTACTTGTTTCTTAAAAATTAAGCAACATTTTTATGTAAATGAATGTATTATCAGAAAAAGTTATAATATTCATGAAATCTTGAGTTCAATATGTTTTTCTGATATGCCTGAAAAATCATGCAGAATATTAAAACATGTCCATCCCTACATGACCTAAAAGTAGCTCATGTGTGTCACACTTGTATCTCACATACCACGCTGTGGGAGCCAATGTGAGGACTGGCACAGGAGACCAAATGTGGGGGCTCCCTCACCAAACTGATAACAATTCTCTTTGGGGATGGAGGTGGGGTTGTAACATAAGGAAGCTTCATTTTCTCTATTACAGATGTCTGAGATATTGGGGTTTTTATAATAAACAAACAATGCATTTATACTCAGAAATTAATATGTATTTCAAGGTTTCTCTCTCTTGGATTATCTGTCAAAGAAACGAATGCCACACTAACTAGACCTAAGACAACGTGGAAGAACAGTAAATAAATCGCCTTTTAAATGAGGCCTGTGCTGTGTTCTCGTTGCATGGTGATTGCTGCTGTCTAAATGTCAAAGGCAGGACTGATCTTTGAGCATGAGGGATGAGTCTGTGTGTGTGGACAGTTTGGTAATAAAGTGACTGCCACACTGCCATCCACAGCACCAGCACCCATTTCCATGCCAGGCCCGGAAGTCAGTGGGAACACAAACTCCTCTCATGAAGGGGAAGGATCTGTTCCCCATTACTAGACTGCCATTTGGAAGGAATGAAGGTATTTACTGCTGCCCTGGAAAATCATACTCTCCAGTGCTCAGAATAGTAAATCAAAGCCAATGCCAGTTTAAAGAGGGAGAAATGCTCAAAGGAGAAGAATAGATGGCTTGGTGGACTAAGTCTGTGCAGTACCCTACACTGTGACTCCTTGCCCTACACTGTGACCCCTGCACAGAGGTCAAGAGCTTCTCCTTCTCAACTAATACAACTGTCTCCCCTCTCTACACAGACTGTGCTGTATCTCTAACCTGAAGTACTATATTAGACACCAGTGACTAGGACAAGGAGGGGGCATATGTCAGTTCATCTTACTCTACCTACTGCTTCTAAAACTCTTATCCTAAGGTATAAGTCCCAAACTACTGTTATTATGCAAAAGCAATTGTAAATGATAAAATTTCCACTGAATGTGAATGCAGCTGTAAAACAAATAACTTGAATTTCTTCCCACCTCAATTAAACTTCCCCTTATGTTAGACAGCTAGAAACCCACAAGGAATTTACCTGTAAAATATTAGTAAATGGCCAAAGAAGAATGTATGATAATGCCAAGCGCATAGTGTCAAACATCTAGAAAAAAATGACAATTCCAATCATAACAAAGATGCTAAAATAAATTTTAATAACTGTTAAGTAATACACTGTGCAGCTATTCTACAAAATTTATATGTGATAAGGATATGGTGGTTTTTTAAGTACAATTTCTATGAAAATAAATAAATAAGAAAGCAAATGACTAGAATAAGAGACAGAGGTTTTTTTATACATACTGTTGTCATCATACAAAATTACTCTATTAGATAACCTGATACTGTTACCCTTAAAAGCGGAGTTAAGACAAAACCAAATCTTCTTCAAACATTAAATAGAATCTTGACTGCTCCCTGAGCACAGGAAGGCAGCCTCCAGCTTCCAGCCTGACCCACAGTAAGGTGTTTTATAAATGTTTGAACAATGAATGGTCATTTATAAAACACCTTACTGTGGGTCAGGCTAAGATCTGGGGATTCTGAACTGGATGATGTCAAGAAGTATAGAGTCCAAATGTAGGAGACAGATCAGCATATAAATAATTATGGTGCATTGAAACAGGTGATATAAAAATATATGTAATGAATTTACATTCACAAGACACCGGGATATACTAAGCATCATGCTCACACCTTTATATATGCATTATCTCACTTAATTCACTCTTTTTGATGTAAGTACATTACTGAACTTATTTTATGGACAAGGTAGAGATATAAATTGAGGTTAAGATACTAGACCAAGATTACTCAGCTATCAAGTTGCTGAACCAGAGCCTGAATTCAAGTCTCTGGCTCCAGTGCTTGAATCATTGGCTGGACTATAAGGAACTGGCAGGAAATTAGGTGGGGACAGGTCAGAGAGGTCCTTGGATGCCATGCTTCAGGTTCTGTTTATTTTTTAATCAGATGGGAGCTACTGAAGAATCACAATCATGGAAAGATTTGTTTTTACAAAAATTTCTGCATCATTGTAGCTCATTGTGGAGAAAGATACTTGGATCAGGTTTATTTATAGGCTCTCACTATGAACTTAAGGACCGGAAAACAAACTTCACAGAATGTAGTAACTGGATGAGTGAAGTGAGAGAGAAAGATGGATGATGACGCTAATGTGGTGACTTGAGCACCTGGATGGACCATAACTAATCAACTTCAACAAGAGAACAGCGGGAAGATCTTGGGGTGGCGGGGGATGCAGTGGACAAGGACGAGTTCATTTTTGAACACGTTGAACTTAAACTATGAAGGCTAGAGTAGGTGTCCAGTGGGCGACTGGAAAATTTAACTCTGGAGCTCAGTAGCAAAGCGTTTAAACTTTCAGAAATCACCAGCTGAAAGGTGATTAAACCTGCAAAAAGACACAGGGGAGGTGTCTTCTGTCTCTCGTCTCCTAATCTCTCTCTCTCTCTCTGATTTTTCTGCCTCCCTTCTCTTACCACTGTAACTCATCAAAAACCATGGTAGGCCAAATAATGTTACCCAAAAGATGTCCAAATCCTGATCTCCAGAATCTGTGAATATGTACCTTATATGTAACTTATATGATGAAAGGGACTTTGCAGAAATTATTAAATTAAGAATCTTGAGAAAAAAATATTACTCTGGATTATGTGGGCGAGTCCAATCTAATCACAAGGGTCCTTATAACAGGGAGACATGAAGATCAGAGTCAGAGAGAGACTGGAAGATGCCACACTGCTATCTTTGAAGACGGAGGAAGGAACTACAAGCCAAGAAATGCAAGTGGCCTCTGGAAGCTGGAAAAGGCACAGAGACAGATTCTCCAGAGCCTCCAGAGGGGACACAGCTCTGCTGATACGTTAAATTAAGCCCAGTGAGACTAATTTTTCTCAAGCTATAGAATTTTTAAAATTCAATCCTTTTAAGCCATTAACTTTGTGGAAATTTTTTACAGCTAATACAAGAACTATATAAACTAGATAACTAATACAAGTTTGTGTATAAACTATATAAACTAAAACAAGAACTAATATTTTTGTTTTATTCATTGGAGAGCATTTAGTGTGCTATCGTTAATTTCTAAAGTCCATAATAGAATATCCTGTAGATAAGATAGATAAATAGATGTGTGATTTACATGTTTTTATAATTTTCTTTTTTCATAAATGGTAGGATCACAATAGGAAATGTTTTGATCATGATAAGAAAATTATTTTTAATTTCTTAATTTAATTATTTATTTCTGTTGGATTTCCTTGAGCAAAGGTTGCCTCTAGGCGGTGGTTCTCAATCTTAGCGGCACATGAGAATCACCTATGGAAACTTGTAAAACCCCAATGCCCAGAATCTCAGGATGCAGATTCTCAAAGTGTGTTCTCTGGACCAACAACATCAGCATCGCCTGGGAAGTTACATTTTTAACTTTAAAAAAGTTACATTTTTAACTTTAAAAATGTAAATTCTCAATCTCAAACCCAAAGGTAAAGAATCAGAAATTATCTTATGTCCCAGCAACAGCACTTCTGGATATTTACCATAAGAAAACCAAAATACTAATTCGAAAAGACATATGCACCCCTATGTTCAACACAGAGCTATTTACAATAGCCAAGATATGGAAACAATACAAGTGCCCATAAACAGATGATTGGATAAGGAAGGTGTGCTACATACATACAACGGAATATTACTCAGCTATAAAAAAATGAAATCTTACCATTTGCAATGACATGGATGGACCTAGAAAGTATTATGCTAAGTGGAACAAGTCAGACAGACAAATACCATATGATCTCACTTATATGTAGAACCTAAATAACAATATAAACAAAAGGAAAACAGACTCATAGATACAAAGAACAAACTGGTGATTGCCAGACAGGGGAAGAGGTGAAGGGCTGGCTGAAAAAGGGGAAGGGATTACAAAGTACAAATTTGTAATTTCAAAATAGCTACGGGAATATGAAGTACAACATAGGGAATATAGTCAATAATACTGTAATAACTATATATGGTGCCAGGTGGGTACTAGACTAATTGGGGAATCACTTCACAAATTATATAAATGTCTAACCACTATGCTGTATACCTGAAACTAGAGAAAAAAAAAATCTGGGGATAGGGCCCAGAATCCTGTGTTTTAGCAAGTTCTCCAGATGATTCTGATACATACTAGTGTAAAGAGTCCAAGGTTTACCTCTGTTCTCCCCTATAGTTCTCCCTACCCCCAGGAAGGAAGAGTCAATGTGGATCAGTCAGGCATGGGAACACTGGACGGGTCATGTTTGTTAGTGGGTGGAATCACGTTGCACTAAAAGTTCAGCTCCTGGGCATGGTTCTCTCCCCTCTGTCTGCTATACCCACGGTTCCAGAGTAGCAAGTTCTCTCAACCAAATAAGTCTTGCCATCACCACTCCCTTTCAGATGTTGTCATTTTTTTCTCCAGAAAAAAGAAAAGATCTTGGCTAGACCAATATCTCTAAAGGCCTAAGCACTAAAAATATTATGTAATTCCCTTTGACAAAAATAAATAAAAATTTTTACTTCAAAATGAAAAAAAAACTATATGCTTATTTTAGAGATTTCCTTCTAGCTTTTCTAGGAATATTCGAAGAAGCTGAATTTTCTCCTCTTTGCCCCAGCTTTTCAGATTTCCTAAGCACACAGTTAACCCTCCCATAGAGTTCCTCGGCCTGTCCCCCTAGAAAAGAGCTGGTGTTACCAGGAAGCCCCCACCTATGCCAGATGGATACCTCCAGCACAGGCAATGTGTGTGTTGGATTGTCCTCCCCTGGTGGCAAGATTGAAGATGCAGGTGTGAGTTTAAAGAGACAAAACAGAAAATGCTCACCAGCTTTGGAGAAATGAATTCCAGATGGTCCCTCTCAGCTTCCTAAAAGCTGGGGTTTGGACCCAAAGCTATAGCAAACAATAAGGCCTTGTTTTGCTTCCTAGTTGTAGATTGTTGCCTCCTTATGTATTATATTTATTTTTCTCAAAAACTAAATGGGAAGAAGCAATTGATTATAGACATTCTTGGATCTGTTCACACAGTTCCAATTCTTCCATCACTTCTAACAAGCAAGTAGTAAACTTAATGCTCCAGATATCTA
>NW_006436298.1:38780351-38863807 GCF_000325575.1 Pteropus alecto
ATAATTCATGCGAAGAGCTTTGACTTTTTTGGCAGTCATACACGTAAATGCAGGAGATCCTCCTGATAATCCTAGTGAAAAGCACAGTTTGCACACCATTAAAGGTGGAAACCTGGTGACTTCTACACACTCTGCTCTGCACAATAAGCATAAGCAGTGATGCATTCTTCCTCCCTACAAAAGTGCTTTATCATTATGTTACTCAGAGTAGTTCCAAAAGGACACATATGTCCCTCTGTTGCTTGGCTGAGGCAGAAGGAGCCATGGTTCTCACTACGTACAGAGACAAAAACAACTCTTGGAAACCACTGAGAATATCTGTAGGTACTCCACTGAGCAGCTTCCTAAAAGAAGTCTCCCTGCTCACCAAGCCGCTGCCATGGGCACAATGATGCCACACAAGTGCAAGCGATCACAGGAATGTGTCCAGCAGGCCTCCTGGCAGTTCTCACATTCTCGGGCCTTTTTGTCTCTCACAGAAAGAACATAGGCTCTGAGACAGAAGAGATGACTAATAAGTTTTATAAGTATTGGCTGCCAGCCCAGGGGCTATTGGATTTCTCCACTGCTTTAGCTGAAGGATTCCGTAGGAAGAGTCTTTAAGAGCACTCACCACCATCTAAGGTTAGATAATAACAAGTATCTGAAAAAAGTGATTATTTGAATTTGCTGCAAAACCATCGAATCCCAATTCCTGGTCTGGAAGAGGGGAGGGGATGGGAGGATGTGAAGTTTCTGTCTTTGGCAGCTGACAACTTATTATTAAGAAAGGCAAGGTGTCAGAGATTTGACATTTCTGTTCCTCTTTTCATTAACTTTGTACACAAGCAAATGCATTTGGCAGCCTCGTGTCAGAGCACCAAGACACCTGCCTGAGAGGAGAAACCAGTTCAGGGAATGAGTTTATATTCCAAGCTCGGATGAGCCTGAGCTCATTTCAGAGGGGAAGCCAGCAGGCTGGAAAAGGACACACCTCTGTAATGAGCTCAGATTGAGTGTTTATAGGAAAGAGGAAGATGCTAATACTCTAGTGGGTTGGCCATATAAGCAGAGGTGGACCCTAAGAAGTGTAGGACAACTGGAATCTGTCCAGGGTAGGTGTTGTGTGGTTGTTTGGGAAAGGGAATGGGTGAGGGGGAAGGCCTGCAGTTCACCGACAAGTTCACAGTTGACTAAACACAGAGCTACTATCCAAACACAATTGAGGCGGCCACTGAGCCATCGCCACATGTGTATAGTCAGCTGGAGAAATGTCCATAAGTAATCAATGATTCCAGTCTCCATTGGTGGATTTGTATGCAGAATGCCACAAGTTAGGTTCTCTTTGGGAAGATTTTCTGATCAGATATTTGGCTACTGTCAATCATCTTCCTGGGTGTAACATCACAAGGAAAAAGGGTTTTCGGGAATCTTATTTATACATGAAATGGAATATGTGGAGAAAAAGACCTGAAGGTCTTATTCACCCACAAATATGTGATGGAATGAGTAAATAAACAAACAAACAAGCAAACAAATCTTAGAGTGCATTCTCATATCCAGAAGCACAGTGAATAAAAATATCAGAGTGAATAAAATTTTCATTTTCTGGAACTGTCTTCTCTCCCCAGTGCCTCATTTTGAAAGAGTTACCATTATCAGGATGCCTTCATATACTGATAACTGAAAGTTGCAACTGAAACTACAACAGAAGACAATAAAACATGTTAACTTTAAAAACTACAACAGAAGACAAGAAAACATGTTAACTTTAAAAACAAGTTCAGAAACCTGGCCATCCAACTTCTGTAATTCCCATGGCTTTGTTCTTCACCATGGGTTGGCTTCGTCCTCCAGATGGCCGCGAGAGTTCTAAGCTTCGCATCCAGACACAGTAAAGTCCACAGGTGAAGAGCTGTCGCTTCTCCAGATGGCCCCCACATAAGAGTGAGGAAACATCTCCCAGAAATCCCCAGCTCCAGAAATCTCCCCTCACATTTCCCGGGTTACAACCCCACCCTAAAACAGCACCAACAGGAGGACTGGGACTCCCAATACTTTTGGAGACTGACTAGGATCCACCACTAGGGCTGAAAGTGAAGACAGCTTTCCCTGAAGCACATAGACATGTGAATGAAGGGAGGTCTGAACACGCTCTGTTAGGAAGAAGAAAGGAGGAAATGGCTAGCGGGTGGACTACCAGCAATGTCTGCTACAGACATTCATCTACTGTATTATATGAAGGGAGAATGATAGAAGCATGTTCTGAGTGCTAAATCTCTTATTTGATTCAGAAGGGTTACAACTAAAGGTCTCTGAAAGTTAAGGGTCCCTTCTTCAGCTATTCCTGGCCAGATTATCACAGAGCAGAGAGACTTTTCTTTCTTGCTGACTGCCACACTGGTTCAGCGGATAATTATCTATCTCTTGAATTTCTGTAATAATTTTCTAACTTGTTTGTCTGACCCAAAGGCACTTCCCAAAGTGCAGCTCCAGTGACGTTACTCGACTGCTCAGGAAGCTCCATCAGGTAAGGACATCCAAGACGCCAGAGGCACACATTATCCAAAAAATAGCAGGGTCTAATTAAGGTAAAATCCTCACCCCCAAAGTAAGACAATCACAATGTCTGTCCAGTGGGATTTCAGAACTGCTATAGACTAGTGACTGCTGTAGGTCTGCTATGCTCCCCTCTTCCAATGGGAGTATAAAACAGCTCCACAATTATATATGGGAGTAAAAGGCAAATATCTTATCTCTTTAATTCACAGGACCAAGGAAGAGTCCATTTGAACTGAGAAACTTATGAAGCACCCAGAGATCCTAGAATCTCATTTCATATCCCTTTTTCTGCATACATAAGAAGACCACATTTCCCAGCCTTCCTTGCAGTTGGCTGGAGCACTGTACCTAAGTTCTAGCAGATAGGATGTTTGCAAAAGCAAAATAGAACACTTCCAAGATTGGCTCTTAATCTTAAAATATCTTGCTTAATCCTTCATTTTCTTCTTCAGTATGCAGCAACCTAAGATTATGCCTGCCAAGAAGTCTCCATCAGCCTGATTCTCAGAGGAATTACAAGGAACAGAGCCCCTCTTCCATTTAGCCTTGTTAGATATATATATATTATGCTTGGGAAATAATCTTTTTGACATTTGACAGCAGTTGACATTTCAGGGCCAGCCTAGCCAGAGCTGACTAGTCCATATGCAAACCCCAGCTGGACAACTGATAAAGTACACTTTTGGTCAAAAAAGATCCAGAAGAAAGAATGTGGTTGTAATTATGCAAATGCATCCAGCCTTCAGAAAAATTCCTCTCAGGGGTATCAGGGTCCTCTTACTATGAAAAGTTAGCATATGTTTATCATCATCTACATGTTTACCTCAATCACCAAAAACTGCCAATCTTGGCCAAAATTAATTCCACCAAGCTTTGAGCTTTTCTTTATTTCACCAAACATGAAAAGGGGGATGAAAGGCATTCATTTTCCCTCAAATATCTATTGAACAATCTAGAAAATAGCTCAAGCTATTTTTAAAATTTTTTTAAGCAACTCAACTTTAAAACTCTCAGGTAGTCTACGTCCATGCCACCCTGAACAAGCCCGATCCCATCTGATCTCAGAAGCTAAGCAGGGTTGGGCCTGGTTAGTACTTGGATGGAAGACCACCTAGGAAGACCAGGTGCTGAAGGAGTAACATCTTTTAAAAAATTTTTTAAAAAAGGATTGTAAGCTGACAAGGTCTTTGCAATCTGAGGTCAACCAAAGGTTGCCTCGCCTAAAAAAAAAAAAAAAAACCTCTCAGGTAGTAATCCAAACTGAGAAGACTAGTTCCCATGTTGGGTTGTCTTCAATTTTGGGTTTAAAGTGATGTCTTCTTAACATTTGTAATATATCCAACCTGATTATGGGAAGTAGGGAAATTTACTAATCTAAAAGATAAATACCCCCATGTTCACTGCAGCATTATTCAGTGGCCAAGACATGGAAACAACCAAAGTGCCCTTTGACAGATGATTGGATCAAGAAGATGTGATACATAGATCCAATGGAATATTACTCAGCCATAAGAAAATATTGCCATTTGTAACAACATGGATGGATCTTTAGATTATCATGCTAAGCAAAATAAATCGGACAGAAAAAAATGAGAACCATATGATTTCACTCATATATGGAATGTAAAAGTGAAAGCAAAAAAACAAGACAAACAAACAAAAACTCATAGACACAGACAATAGTTTAGTGGTTACCAGAGAGAAAGAGAGAAGGGGGCAGGTAGATAAGGGTAAAAGGGGTCAAATATATGGTGACAAAAAGAGATTTGACTTTAGGTGGTAAGCGTACAATGCAGTATACAGATAATTGATTATAGAATTGTACACTTGAAACCTATGTAGTTATTTAACCAATGTCATCCCCAATAAATTAATTAAAATAAAAATAAATAAAAGATAAATACAACTTGAATAGTAGCACTAATCTGTTCTCAAAGAAAAAAAGCACTGTTATATATCTATAAATAAATACTAAAACCAAAGAAAAAGCTAGTTACTTAAAGCACTGAGGTAGCAAATTTTAGACTGAAGTGTCAGGCAATGGTTGTAATTTATGATCCCACAGACTCTTTGATGATAATACACGGTCCTATGAGGCCTCCTGGTATTGTTTCTTGGAATCTTATCCCCTGTATTCCCAGAATTATACACTTTGATTCCAATATTAAAAATTAAAAACCATTTCAAACTTTCAAGTAAGCAGATTGCATTTACACAGGCAAAGACCTACCAAAGCAAGCAATACATGCAAAAACAACAAAAGAGTTAGGCAGAGAGAAAGCCACAAAAATAGAGAACAAGGCAGAAATTGGGGAAAAGAATAAGGCAGGGCAAGGTGGGTAATCAGAGACAAAAAAGAAAAAGAAAAAAGGGAACAGGAGAGGATGAACAACGGAGAATGCTCACATGGAATCGGCTGGGCAGGAATATAACCTGAGTCTGATGTCCTATGAAAACCTACCATCTCAGGCTTTTGTTTGTCCTACCAGGAGAATACCTGGTAGAACCACGGAATTTGTAAGTAGGAAGGTCCCAAACCCTACACCTACCCCTGCCTAATGCAGAAAGCTTCTTAAACCTTCCCTGAAATGTTTCCCTCTGGAACTGAAAAATGTGCAACCCAGCATCATTAAACTAATAAATTTCATAGAAACCAGAAATCAATAATGCCAGCCAGGCCCTTTTTTTCTTTTCCTTTTTCTTTTTTGGCCTGAATCCCAAGAAGATGTGGGAACAGCATGTGAATTCATTTCCTTTCACCAGGGGGTTTTCTCAGCAAAGTTGAGGACTTTCAAATTTGGAAGTAGAAGTTGAGCATGATCAAAAAGCTCTATATAATGAGCTCTATGCAGACATCAGTGTGTTTGGTTTTGCTTACCATCACATACCCACTGTGAGCACTGTGCTGGCAGAGGGAGGGAGGGTGCTGACCTAGGTGGTGTTCGGCCTTTCCAGCGCTAACCCTGTGTGGGTAGCATACTCCTTCACCTGTCTCAACCCAGTCTTTGTGCCAGCACTGAGAGCATGTGAATTCCACCTTCTCCTCTGTAACTTCTTATCCAGGGAAAGCTGGCCTTAGAGACAAAACCCCATTGTCCCTTCTGCTGTCCTTCTCACCACCTGGAGATATAGAAAGCACTACCTTCCCCATCGATTTGCCTCTTGTTAAATAAGGAAAATGATTCTGATTCTTTCCTCTCAGGTATACAGGGAAGTATTATTAGGTTCTGGGGGAATGTTAAGTTTGTGGTAAGTAGAACTGTTTCTGTTAAGTGGCCTTCCTTTTCTCTCTTGATTTTACTTGTGAAGCCCCTACATATCCTAGATGTGGCTAAACGTTGGGCTCACAATATTCTGAAAAGACAGCAATAAATTACTTTTTGGACCATGTGGGCAATTAAAAAACAAACTAACAAGTCATTTGGCCAAGTGCCTGCCAGTCTCATCACAACCTCCGAAGGGAAGGAGGATGGCTGTGGATAAGGAGTGAGGTGGGGACATACCCTGTGTGTCCACTCCCGATGCTCCCAAGGCCTGGTGCCTGGTCTCCACGTGGCTGGTTAGGACCTACTCAGCACCACCTCTCAAATAATGTTCAAAAGAAACAACTCTCCTTTTCAAAAAAAAGTAATGATCAAAAGAAACAACTCTCCTTTTCAAAAAAATCTTGCACCAATTCTTCTAAACATGTAAACATTGATGAAAAGGAAATAACCTCTTTCCCTCTCACTTTATTCTGGTTTTCACCTCGAGCTCTCTGAGTGGCCAAGGCTACTCCACAGTTCCTGAGGGGCAGAATTTTGCCTCACGCAGAATAGTGTCTGCCACGACCAAGGATTAAATCAAGAAAGTTTGATAAAGAGAGGCACCTCCAAGAACTAGTAGATTTAAGTGTCCTGATACTATTTTCCTGAAAAAATAAGGAACATAAATGTTGGCATATAATTGGGTTCTGGAAACACTTCTCTGTTATGGTTTGAATTGTGTTCCACACCTCTCCGAATTTATATGTTAAAGTCTTAACCCTCAGTACCTCAGAATGAGATTGTATTTGGAGACAGAGTCTATAAAGAGGTAGTTAAGGTAAAATAAGGTTATCTGGGTGAGCCCTAATCCAATATAATGGATGTATTTATGAGAAGAGATTAGACACACACAGAGGGAAGATCATGTGAAGGCATAGGGAGAGGACGGCCATTTACAAGCCAAAGAGAGAGACTCAGAAGAAGCCAACTCTGCCGACACCTTGATCTCTGCCTCCATTACTGTGAGAAAATAAATAGACAGCTAGATGGTCATTACACTATTAGAGGAGTAACATACTCGGTTAAAGCTGGGGCTCTTATGTCTTATGTTCAACATCCATTCATGTCCTTCTGAATTTGCCTAGGAAAGTAAAGACTGCCTTAAGCTATTGCTTTAAAACTTCAAGTTCAGACTCGTACAAGCCTGAATCTGAATACAGCCTCTGCTACTTCCATCTGTGAGAAGTTGGGCAAGCCATTTAAATTTTTTCAAACCACAGCTTCCTCACCCATAAAATAAGGAGAGTAATTATAATAATACTATTATAAGGTTATTGTATGAATTAAATGTTATGTGTAAAGCAAACAATACCTGGCATAGAGTAAGCTTCAATAAATAGTACCTATTATTAGAATTAACTTAGGAAAACTCACTTTCATGTGGAGGTCTGTCTATAATATTTAGCATAATTTCTTACCTATCTTGTAATGGACATTGCCAGCACTGCTCTCAGATCCCCTCAGGTTCCTTTTACTTTTCTGAGTGCCCCTCCCCTGGCCCCTGTGTTCTTTGGCCTCTGGCAGTCTGCACCTGCGCCTCTCTTAGGAGACACCACAGGCTAGTAGAGCCAAAGTATGACTAGTACAGGAAGGAGTGTGAAAGCCCAGCTCTCTTGCCTTGTGTGAGGACAAACTCTGAGCTTCCTGGTGGGATCGAGTTAAAAATGAAACTTTACCTGAAATGTCATTCCGGCTTGGCTCTTTCCTCTTCCCCATTGTCTCTCCACGCTGTCACTGGTTTCTCCTGGGATCATTTCCTTGACAAATCTCTCGTCCATGGACCCCTGTCTCAGGCTCTGCTTCTGGGGAGCACAACACAGGAAAGATCTTGGGTCCTAGGATGAAAATTAACAGACTTTCAAAGGTCCAGATCTAAAGCCTGCAGAAGAGGTAGAGTATGTGAGGATTGACAAGATGGGGTCCTGGGACTTAGCCCCCCAGGTTCAGGATGCTGATCCTTCACCACCACAGTTAATGGATAAGAAGGACATGGGATCAAAGCACTCTTTTGGAATCATCCCATTTGAAATTTAGGAGAAATAGATGTTCTTATCTTTTTTTATTTATTTCTCTGAGCCTTACTTAGCTCTTCCATCTGTGAAACTTTTAAACTAACAAGTTTCACAAGGAGTTAATGTGAATTTACAGGTAATGCCTGGAATTGTATCTTAAACAAAATGTTTTTAAGTTATTGTATTTTCCATATAAATCATCTTATCCTATTTAGCCCAACCTCGACAAAGACATGGCAACCAACTGTGGCCAGCATGTGTTTAGCTCAAGGACAGAGTCAGTCAGGCCATGGAAACCTCACAGGAGTCTCTGTATGAGGGGTCAACGCCTTCACAGTCAACATGACCACAGAGAGGGCCATTCTTTCCTCCCATTGGTCCATTCAAATTTAACAAATGCTTATTGAACCCTCTCTGTGCACCAAGCACTCTGCTATCTGCAGTGGTCAGTGAAACTGACTGTTTTTGCCCTCATGGAACTATAGACAAAAATTTATAACCAAACAAATAAACATATACTTGCTAATTACTCAAAATGCCAAGAAGGAAAAGCACAGAGTGCTAGAAGGGCATATCATAGGCGAGTGGAGTAAAGGAAGGCCCCCTGAGAAAGCTAAGGAAAGAAGAGTGGAGAAAAAAGCAGTGCAGGCTGAAGGAACCATGTGCAAATATTCTGAGCCAGAGAGAGGACTGCACATTAGAAGAACTAAAAGAAAGCCAACAGGGCTGGAGCACGAAATCAAGTGAATATGGTGGGAAATGGCACTGGAGAGGTGATATGGAGCCAGGTCACACGGGGCCAAAGACCACCAAGCACCTTCCTGCCACCACCTCCTGCCTAATGGACCCCATACACGCATCCATGGGATGCATGGCCCACCCTCCCTAGCAGGTCTACCTGGTCTCTGAAACCTAGTTTCAACCACATCCAATTTTTGGTATTACCTAAAACTGTATTTTATTATGAATTAATAAAGAACAAGAGTGTGGTACTCTAATGATGGAAGGGCAATCACAGACAGGACGAGGTGGAAGATTTAAGTCTAACAAGTAGTACTCAAACTGTAGACAACCATTTTCTAGTGATAGCAATTATGGGTCCATGTGAAGAAGCTGTGACTCGTGCCCCCTCCTTTCCTAGTGTAAATGACAGAAATGCTCCCAAAAGACTCTTCTGCTTGGCTGGTAAGCCCAAAACAGAACAACACTTATCAAGAGACCTCTGAGCACCTGATTTTTTTTAATGTCATGAGGGGCATTCAACATAAATGCTAAAAAATTTTTTTAAATGCAGCTTTGCCAACAATAACCAAAATAAGTGTGAAGGACTCTCTCTTTACAGTGAATGACGTCTGCAGTAATGAAGAAAGTTCAAGGAAAAACAGCCTCGGCCGCCATCCTTCAGAGATGAAAGAGAATCTAGGAGAGTGCTGAACCTTGAGATTCAGGGCTTGAAAGGCAGTTTTATCTTTTCATTTCCGTCAGTTTAAAATCCTCAATATTGTGTCTCAGGGACAGGGACACTCATGAATCCAGGGATGCAAAACACAAAATAGAACTTGCGCAGCCTTTGTCCAGGTCCCACTGTCTCCGTGCCTCCAACAGGGATGCACCAAGCTGACCTCAGACTGTTCTTCAGTTTGAATTTCACTAGCACACCCAGCTGGACCCAGAGGACCAGAGGTAAAGGTCAAAATCACTGAAGTCTTCTATTTCACAAAAAACTCTGCTTGCTCAAAAGGTGGAGAAAAAGAAGAAAAAACAAAAACTGTATGAAGATACCACTGTCAAACTCATTAGAGGTTAAAAGACAAAATAAAAGAAGGGTGAAGGTTTTTTCAATTCTCCAAAAAAGACAGACAAACAAAAAAAAACCCTAAAGATTCACTCTAGGTTGGTAGCATTTAAATTTTATTTTGAACAAAGCTGCTTATTTTCACTATCAGTTAAAAAGAAAGCTCATAAAGGGAGCTAAACCTTATATTCCTAACTCATAGTGTTTCATGAAGTGTGCCCCATGCTGAGATCTGCCCACTGTAGTTCACCCTCAGTCTTCGATGAAAGGATTGTCCAACTGGGGGATTTTCCAAGCCCGTTGGCAACCCTGAACTTGACCCTTTTGCCAAACCCTTTCTTAGCACTCTCCACAACAGTGGGCAAAACAAGCCCAAGCAGAGTTAGTGCAAGAAATCCACATGGCTACATCCAGATGGCTCTTCAAGAGAACAAATAAACTCACCCACATAGACATGTTCCCTCCTACTCATTTAACAATCCAGAATCATGTGGGACAGTGGAATTCTAAGAGCCATCCACTAAAATAAACATGGCACCGCATGTCAGGAGTTTATGAGAAATCAGGCAGTGGGTCAAAATAAATTTTATTACCCCCATATCAGAACTGAGGAACCCGAGGTTCAGAAAGTTCAAATATATTGTTCAAAGTCACACAGCTACAAAGAGAAGACATTCAAACCTAGAAATGCCTGGCCCCAAAACCAGGTCTCATTCATCTCTGCAGCCTGGTCACTATAGCAGAATGTCAGTAAACAACATTGAACTGAAATGACAAATTCAAGCTGGCTCCAGTTTAAATCATCAAGAGTCTGGATAAGTTTACAATTCCCACCTGCTGGCTCCTGACAATAAACAGTGTAAGGGAAGACACAAAGCCCCCTCTGCTCAGAGTGAGTAGGCCCACACCAAGTGGCCCCAGAACCATTAGTGGAGCAAAATGACAGACTCCCAGGGTGGGGACAGTTTCCATCCTTCACATCCACAGAAAGTGGCACTTCTGAAGGCTAGAACAGAAATTGTGACACTCTGAAGGGAGAAATGAGAATCCATCTACAAACTCAACACCCTCCACTGCAGGGTGGGTGTTAACAAAGCCATAAAAGGGTGGCTGAACTAACAAGGGTTAGACCACAAGAGGCCATAACTCCAGCCACCACCACTTATTGCCAGAACCCTGGTAGATACAGAAGATCAAGTAGCACAGAGGGGACCCTGAAAGGCTAAGGGAGACACAGAGGTGGCAGGTGAGGCCCAAGCCATAGCAAGTGCTCAACAGATACATGGAGGCGTAAACAAGGAGCAAACAAGGCCTTGAACCTGGGTATGTCTGCCTCGAAATATCTCGCATGGTTTATTATCGAAATTCTTTAGGCCTACAGCAGATGTTTGGGGCCAGGTTTCTAAAGGAGATTGGGCCTAGAAAATAGCAGAGTTTTTAGGAAAGTAAGAGATAGGAAAGGAGCGCCAGTCAAGATGGCAAGCAAGGTAAAAGCAGGGTTCACCTTCTTCCATGACCACGTTAAAACTATAATGAAATTATAAAAAAATAACTAGGAAAATTACCTGAAGTCTAGCTGATCATAACACATACATGAGGATATAAAGAAAAAGCCAATCAAGTCTGGTAGGAGGGGTGGAGGTGCGAAGCAGACTGGTCCTGTGCCCATGGGTTGAGCAGTGGGAGGAAGACCATGGCTGCAGAGGCCCCTCTGAAGGAAAAAGGGGCTCCCCAGCCCAGGGTTCCAATTCTAGAAAAAGGAGTTCCCACGTAATCTGATTGTAAAAATCAGTGGGGATTCCGGCCTTCTGGGTGAGATGGAAGGAAATGGAAAATGCAGACACCCCCATTAAAGGGCCAGTACACAGGCCCATTCGCTCACTGACCCTGGGCACCGGCAGAGGGTCAGCCGCTCAGGAGGTGCAAGAACCATAGAGGGAAGGACTGAGGTGTGTGGTTCTGGAGCGAAGGCTGGAAGGACAGCTGCCATTGCTCCTTTGTTGGTGCCCTCCTCAGGGGAAGTATATAGGTAGGCGCCATCTTGCCTGGGTTGAACCCTCCTTCTGCACAGCCAGTTCTGAAGCTACATTGGCAGGGGAGATCAGCCTGCTCCACCTCCCATCAACCTGGGAAACTGCCCCACACAACCCACAAATTGCCCACCACGGCCCGTTGCCAGGCAGCCAGCCCCACCCTATGCATTCCCTGGGCTGCACATTCATGGGCAGGCAGCAGCCCTCAGCTTGTGCCACCTGCCCCCAGCCAGAACATTATAAGAGAGACATTTGGTGTCAGGCCACTGGTGCCAGGCCAAACTGCAGTGTCTCTCAGGCAGAACGCTGGGGTCTGCAGGTCCAAGGTGGACAGCGGCTGGCGGCACTGTAATCTGTGACTTTCGCAGGAGCCTGAAGGCTCAGCTCTGGCAGCAATCTGCACTGGTCTGATGGCATCAGCTCATTCCACACCATGTCTCTCTGAGACCCCACACCACTCAACACACAACTTGCCTGTGGCCGGCCTGTTGCCAGGCAATCAGCCCGACCCTATGCCTTCCCTGGGCCACATATTCCACAGCAAACAACAGTCCTCAGCACCCATGGCCCATGCATGGCCAGTGCATCCCAGGAGAGACTTTCAGTGGTGAGCCACAAGCCCCACCTCAAACTACAGTAATTCATGAACAGATCTCAGGTGTCTTCAGGCATGAGCCTGGAAGCAGCTGGCCTTGCTGCAATCTGAGACTTTTACAAAAACCCAAAGATTCAGCTCTGGAACAAAACCAGATTCTTCACTGGCCAGGTGAAATCTGTAGGCTTTACCTCGATGACTCCCTGAGTCCCTGACCCACCCGACTCCCATACCAACCAAAGACTCTTTCAGCTGCAGAGACTTACAGGCAACTAGCAGATAGCCTCAGGCCTTGAGGTGCACTAGTCTTTTGGGGAACCATCGTAGGCCTGGTACTGGGGGTAACTGACATTGTCTCGCAGCGTAGTTTCTCCGACTTGCCTCCAGATTCAGCACAGGAAGCAAGTATTCGTGGATCACTTTGTAGCTCCTATCTGGTAACTCTGAACAATCAAAGGCAGCAGCTGACCTTGGCCTATATGGGAGCCCTCTAAAGGAGCCCCAGAACCAACATACCTGGAAGGTAACATCAGACCATAACAGAGGACCACCTAAGTAGCCCCATAAGTGGCACACCCAAAGGGTGGTCTCAACAGGTACATGAGCCTGCTGGAATAAATCCTACTCTGTGGAGTCAGCCCCGACACAGCTGCTCTCACCCTGTGGGTGTGGCCAATCCACATAGCCAGTCAGCCTGAGAGTCAGTCCCATCCACTGATGTCCCAAGAGCAATCAAGGCTTAGCTACAACAGAAGAACACACACGACCCACACAAAGAACATGCCCAGAGCTCCCAGCACAGATGATCAGGGAGACTGCACCACTGGGGCACACAAGACATCTACTATATAAGGCCACCTGGCCGAGGCTGTGAGATGTAATGAATCTTCCTAATACATAGAAACAAACACAGAGAGGCAACTAAAATGAGAAAACAAAGAAACATGCTGCAAATGAAACAACAGAAGAAAACCCCAGGGGAAAAAAAAAAGAAAAAAATGAAACAAAATGGAGGCAAGCAACCTACCAGAGACAGAGTTCAAAACACTGGTTATAAGGATGCTCAATGAACCTAGAGAGAGAATAGATGAGCTCAGTGAGAACTTCAACAGAGAGATAGTAAGCATTAAAAAAGATAGAGAGACCATAAAAAAGAACCAGTCAGAAATGAAGGATACAATAACTGAAATGAAAAATATACTAGGAGGAATCAGCAGTAGATTAGATGCAGCAGAAGACTGAATCAGCGAGTTGGAAGATAAGATAGCAGAAAACACCCAATTGGAACAGCAAAAAGAAAAAAGAATTTTAAAAAATGAGGAAAGTTTAAGAGACCTTTGAGACAACATCAAACACACCAATATCTGAATCATAAGGATACCAGAAGGAAAAGAGAGAGAGCAAGGGATTGAAACCCTATTTGAAGAAATGATGACAGAAAACATGCCTAACCTGGCAAAAGAAATAGACATATAAGTCCAGGAAACACAAGAGGAATCCAAACAGACCCACACCAAAACACATTATCATTAAAATGCCAAAGGTTAAAGACAAAGAGAGAATCTTAAAAGCAGCAAGAGAAAGGCAGCTAGTTAGTTACAAGAGTACTCTAGTAAGAATGTCTGCTGATTTTTCAACAGAAACTTTGCAGGCCAGAAGAGATTGGCATGAAATATGCAAAGTGATGAAAAACAAGAACTTACAACCAAGACTACTCTACCCAACAAGACTATCAATTAAAATTAAAGGTGAGATAAAGAGCTTCCCAGACAGGAAAAAGCTAAAGGAATTCATTATCAACAAGACGGAATTGCACGGAATGTTAAGGGGACTTCTGTAAAAAAGAAGCAGGGAGGAAAAACCACAAATACAAATAATTAAATGGCAATAACTATGTATCTATCAACAATCACTTTAAATATAAATGGATTAAATGCTCCAATCAAAAGACATAGGGTTGCTGAATGGATAAGAAAAGACCTATATGTATGCTGTCTACAAGAGACCCACTTCAAATCAAATGACACACACAGACTGAAAGTAAAGGAATAAAAAAAGATATTTCATGCAAATGGAAATATAAAAAAATGCTGGATAGCAATACTTATATCAGACAGAAATAGACTTTAAAGCAAATCCCATAATAAGAAGGGCTTTGCATAATGATAAAGGGATAAATACAAGAAGACATTACCCTAGTAAACATATACGCACCCAACATAGAAGTGTCTACATATATATATAGCAATTATTGACCAACACAAAGGAAGAGACCGATGGCAATACATTCATAGTAGGAGACTTTAATATCCCATTGACACCAATGGATAGATCTTCCAGACAGAAAATCAAGGAAACAGCAGCCTTAAGTGATACATTAGACCAGTTGGATTTAATTGATATTTTCAGAGCGTTTCACTACAAAGCAGCAGAATATACATTCTTCTCAACTGCACATGGGATGTTTTCCAGGATAGACCGCATGTTTTCTGGGATAGGCCACAAAACAAGTATCAATAAATTTAAGAAGACTGAAATCATATCAAGTGTTTTCTCTGACCACAAGGCTATAAAACTAGAAATCAACTACCAGAAAAAAAACTGGAAAATATACGAACACATGAAGGCTAAACAACATGCTACTAAACAATGAATGAATTAACAATGAGATTAAGAAAGAAATAAAAAGATACCTAGAGACAAATGAAAATGAAAGCACAACTCAAAATCTACAGGACACAGCAAAAGCGGTCCTAAGAGGGAAGATCATAGCAATACAGGCCTACCTCAAGAAACAAGAAAAAGCTTAAACAATCTAACCTTACACTTAAAAGAACTAGAAAAAGAACAGCAAACAAAACCCAAAGTGAATAGAAGGAAAGAAATAATAAAGATCAGAGTGGAAATAAACGAAATAGAGTCTAGAAAAACAATACAAAACATCAATGAAACTAAGAGCTGGTTCTTTGAAAGAATAAACGAAATTGGTAAACCTTTAACCAAACTCATCAAGAAAAAAAGAGGACCCAAATAAATAAAACCGGAAACGAAAGAGGAGAAGTAACTGCAGACTTCACAGAAATACAAAGGATTACAAGAAAACACCAACAAATTAGACAATCTGGAAGAAATGGATACATTTCTAGAAACATACAATATCCCAAAACTAAGTCAAGAAAAAATTGATTACCACTAATGAAATCAAATCAGTAATCAAAGAACTTCCAGAAAAACAAAAGTCTTGGACCAGATGGCTTCATAGGTGAATTTTACCAAACATTCAAAGAAGAATTAAAACCTAGTCTTCTCAAACTATTACAAAATATTCAAGAGGAGGGAGGCTTCCTAACTCTTTTTACAAAGCCACCATTACCCTGATTCCAAAACCAGACAAAGACAGTACAAAAAAAGAAAACTATAGGCCAATATCTCCAGTGAACATTATGCAAAAATCCTCAACAAAATATTAGCAAGCCAAATTCAGCAATACATTAAGAATATTACACACATGATCAAGTAGGATTTATTCCTGGGATGCAAGGTTGGTTTAATATCTGCAAATCAATTAATGTGATATACCACATTAACAAATTGAAAGATAAAAATCATATGATCATGACAATAGATACAGAAAAAGCATTTGACAAAATCCAGTGTTCATTTATGACAAAAACTCTCAGCAAAGTAGGAATAGAGGGAACACAACTCAACATAATAAAGGTCACATATGACAAACCTACAGCTAACATTATACTCAATGGGGAAAGGCTGAAAGCATTTTCCTTAAGGTCAGGAACAAGAAGACGATGCCCACTTTCACCACTTCCATTCGACGTAGTATTGGAAGTCCTAGCTCTAGCAATCAGACAAGAAAGAGAAATAAAAAGCATCCAAATTGGAAAGGAAGAAGTAAAACTGTCATTATTTGCAGATGACATGATACTATATAGAGAGAACTCTAAAGATTCCACACCAAAAAAAAAACAAAAAACAAAAAACTGCCAGAACTGATAAATGAATTCAGTAATATAGCAGGATACAAAATTAAAATTCAGAAGTCAGTTGTATTTGTATACACCAATGATAAACTTTCAGAAAGAGAAATTAAGAAAGCAATCCCATTTACAATTACATCAAAAAAATATAAAACAAAATGCCTAGGAATCAAATAACCAAGGAGGTAAAAGACCTATCCTCAGAAAATTATGTCATTGCAAAAAATTGAAGAAGATACAAATAAATAAAAGCACATACCATGCTCATGGGTAGGAAGACTCAACATCATTAAAAAGGCCATACTACCTAAAGCAATCTACAGATTCAATGCAATCCCTGTCAAAATACCAATGGCATTTTTCAGAGAATTAGAACAAATAATCCAAAAATTTATATGCAACCATAAAAGATCCTGAACAGCCATAGCAATCTTGAGAAAGAAGAAGAAAAAAGCTGGAGGTATCACACTACCTGATATCAAACTATACTATAAGTCTACAGCAATCAAAACAGCGTGGTACTGGCATAAAAACAGATACATAGATCAATAGAACAGAACAGAGAGTCAAGAAATAAATCTACATCTACACACTCATTTAATATATAACAAAGGAGGTAAGAATATACAATGGGGTAAAGACAGTCTCTTCAATAAATGGTGTTGGGAAAACTGGACAGATACGTGCAAAAAAAAAATGAAACTGGACCACCTTCTTATACCATATATAAAATAAAATGAATTAAAGACTTAAATATAAGACCTAAAACCATAAAACTTCTAGAAGAAAAGATAAGCAGTAAATTCTCTGATATCGCTATTAGTAATTTCTTTTCTGATATAGCTCCTTGGGCAAGAGAATCAAAGGAAAAAAATAAACAAATGGGACTATATCAAACTAAAAAGGTTTTGGATAGCAAAGGAAACCATTAGCAAAATGAAAAGACAGTCTACAGAATGGGAGATATTTGCCTATGATACCTCTCATGAAGAGTTAATATCCAAAATTTATAAATAACTCATACAACTCAACACCAAAAACAAATCCAATTAAAAAATGGGCAGAGAACCTGAATAGACATTTCTCCAAAGAAGACATACAGATGGCAAACAGACATATGAAAAGATGCTCGAGGTCACTAATTGTCAGAGAAATGCAAATTAAAAGCACAATGAGATTTCAGCTCACATTTGTCAGAATGGCTATCATCAATAAATCAAAGAACAAGTGTTGGTGAGGATGTGGAGGAAAGGGAACCCTCATACATTGTTGGTATGAGGGTTCAGCCACTATGGAAAATAGTCTGGAGTTTCCTCAGAAAATTAAGAATGGAACTACATTTTGACCCAGCAATTGCACTTCTGGGTATTTAGCCAAATAAAATCAAAACACTAAATTGTAAAGAGCTATGCACCCTATGTTCATAACAGTGCTACTCACAATAGCCAAAATATGGAAGCCACCTAAATGCCCATCAACATACGATTGGATAAAGAAGTTACGGTTCATATACACAATGGAGTATTACTCAGCCATAAAAAAAAATGAAATCCTACCATTTGCAACGACATAGATGGACCTAGAGGTTATTACGCTGAGCAAAATAAGTCAGAGAAAGACAAATACCATATAACTTCACTTATATGCAGAATCTAAGAAACAGACTAAATGAAGACAGACTCACAGGTACAGAGGACAATCTGGTGACTGTCAGAGGTGAGGGAAGTTGGAAGGTTGGGAGAAAAAGGTGAAAGGTTAAAGAAGTACAAATTAGTAGTTTAAAAAGTCATGGGGACATAGAGTACACCATAAGGAATACAGTCAATAGTATTATAGCTACATGTAGAGCCAGATGGATGATAGTTTCAGGGAGATTGTTTCATAAACTATATAATATGTCTAACCAATGTATTGTATACCTGAAACTAAAATGAAATAAAATAAAATTTAAAGAAAGAGATGGGAAAGCAGAGGTGCCTCACCCAAGCTCACGCAGGTATATGAGAGAAACGTGACAAGAGCCTGTCCTCCAGATACCAGTCCACAGCCTCTCCACTCCACACATTCCTAAGCATAGGCTCACCTGGGCCGTTTGTTCTAAAATTACAGATTCCTGGGCCTCATTCAACATTTACAGAATTCCAGTCTCCAGTGGCCTGGACATATGCATTTTTCATAAGGACCACAGGTTCTTTTAAGAGCAGACAAGTCTGGCCCTTTTTGCAATGGTCTTTCTGACACAAGAGACACACCAACATGACAATTTTGAAAGCCATTTCCAGGCTCAAATGAATTTTATTGGTTTCAAGTTTTTTTTTTTTAATTAAAATGAAATACAATGGGAACATCATCTTTGAGAAAAGAATAGAGATTAAATTTAAATGTACCACTTAGCAATTATTTTCAAAAGCCAGATGATTTTGAATAAAACCACCAGCACAGCAGAAGCTAAAGGCTTGTTCCCTTGCATCAGACATGCTAATAAAAGTGCTAATAGAAAGACTTGTTTGGAATTCAAATAAAGATTAAAAAAAATAATAATAAGCTCATTTGAGACCTGGCTGTATTTTTAGAGACTGTACTCTCTCAGGAACTTCGGACCTGAAATTAGGAAAAGTAAGTGTATCCTCTGAGTAAATAACTAGGACCAGTCCCAATCCCAAGCTCGCCTTGCAGAAGGCTGCATCCTCCAGACCCTGACAAGTGGTAGATGTTAGACTCTCCTCTTTACTTCTACTGGCTGGCCTGCAGGAGGCCGGATAGCAGAGTAGCTGAGAACATGGCCTTTGGAAACAGAGTGACCTTGATGGGTTCAAGTTCTGCTTCTATGACTCTGTGTCCTTGGGTAAGTAATTTACATATTCTGGGTCCTGACTTCATCACCTATAAAACAGGGTAATAATGAAAGCTCACTCTTAGGGTCATTATAGTATAAAAATGAGGAAATGTAGCATAGCATCTGCACATAATCAATGCTCCATATTAGCCAGTTTCATTACTATTTTTATTGTGAATTATTAACGTTACTCAGTTTTTTAATTAGTTTTGACCTTGCCTGGGCACTCACTGTAAAAATATTTTCTATTTCTGGTTTCCAAGTTTGCTTGCTGTATAACTGGCATCTGAATTTTCACCTAGAGCAAGTAGCATCATCCACTTCAGCTTTTCTTTAAATCTATTTCCAGGCAGTAAGTTGTTCTAAGTTATCCCATGATCCTTAAGGGAAATGACCTGGTTTTCCCACATTAAAACTATGTTGAAAAGTCAGATCTTATAGATAAATGTATATTTCCTGTGATGAGATTCCTTCATTCACCATTTAGCTGTCTTACTTTTCCTTTAAAACCTATGTAAGGCCTTTCTTCCTAGTGAGTCTAATCTATGATGGAGTCATACCTTACTAATGACCTAAATTCAGCATTCATTCATTCATTATTCATTTATTCAACAAAGGTTTGCCGAATACCTACTAACTGTAAGGTATTTTTGTCTTTTTTTTTTTGCTTTTGTCTGTTATCTCACATTTGGTACTTTCTTGTGATGGTGGTGATGATGATGATGATGATGGTGAATCTCTCTCTATAGTAAATTATAACATTACCATCAGAGACCATGCTGAATTCTTCTCCAAATCCCTAGTGCCCAGCAAGTGCTTCCCATGCAGCAGATGTCCAGGAAAATGTTTCTTGTGGACCATGATGTTGCTCCTTATGTGGGTGGGGCACTTTCCCTCAAGATAGGGAAGATATAAAGTCAAACCAACTTGCTGAGGAGTTTTACGACTTCAAATAAGTCACTTTGCCTCTGAGATCCTCACAAGACTTAAGACTTGATGTAACTTAAAACCATGTATTTCTAAAGCTTAGTTACTTCATCCTGGACCTTGCAATCCCCATCAAGGATGCTTCTCTCTGGGTCTCCCAACATAGAGGAAACTCAAAGGACAGACGGACCTATATAAACTCATAGACTCGTTTCTAAATTTTCCCAGAGAAGTCACATATTCTGTTTTGTTATATTGTAAAATTCAAAAACATTCTCCTGATAAGCTTATCTCCTTCTTACCTCACCCTTTGTCCTCTCCTTCTCCCCAGGAAAAGACAAAGAAAAACATACTAAGGCCAAGTTGACTACAGTCGGCACCACTGTCAGCATTCCCTAAAGATAAAAACATTCAGTAGTTGGCCCATTATTAAAGATAAGAAAATTTAAAAAGTAAAAAACCAATATCTGTCCTGAAACAGACTAAAAATTCCCTGCCTATCTGGTATGTTTGACTTTTCATCCAGATGGTTTGGCATCATAGAGGCACAAATTTTTATTCTGTTTTTATTATTTGCCTTCAAGGGCAATCATTTAAATTTTTTTTTAATTTAAAGCAATTCATAAGTCTTGGGTGATGAGAGTTTCACAAAGACATATTCATTACTAGATGTGGCATCATAAATTCTATCAGAGTCTGATATTTGGACTCTTATCAATTTTCCCAGACCTCTGAAATGCAGAAGTTCTACCATATTTCCTTCTTCACTACAGATATTTTCCAATAATATTTTAAGTTGGGTAATTTTTATAGAAGTTTCCTAAACTGCATAGCCTAGTTGGAGACTAAGCCTACAATGTTAGTCTCTTTGTAGCCACTGGTCTTCATGCTGCTCTGTGAGGGCACACTGCATACATCGCCCTCTCACAGCCCTGTCCTTGGGAACCACTGGTCCTAATGCAGAGAACAAGAATGTGGGCGGATTTCTACAAAGTCATTACCATGAGTAGAAAAGTAGTACAGGCTGTGCTTGAGATGGGTGCAAAGCATCTTTGGACTCCAAGTACAACACACTTTACTTTCATAAAATATTACTGGGGTATTCTCAGACAACCAATGATGCACTTGATTCCTACCTCAGCTGCCCAAAAGGCAATAATGAGGAACTCTGGCAATTAGCTTAGGTATACAAAATACAAGGAGATCAGAGGAAGTTTATAATTCTTCAACTTGCTGGCTGTTTTCATGCTCAAAGAACATGAGCTTCCATTTCCATTTCTATTCAAGCAAATTAAGCCACAGACTCCGGTTCCTGCCACTGGAGACATCTTATTGCTTCATAGCCTCTTCCTGTTTCTCTTGGTTTAAAGTCATATTTCTTGTTTTGGGGGCTTCTTTGGGGGGAGATGTAAAGTAGATCAGAAGACCTACTGCACCCCTGATAGAAATAACCTTGCAGAGAACATGAAATGGACTCTTGATTGTCTTTGTAAGACCTACGTGAGTAGCTGATGCTGGAACAAGCCTTACTGCTCTATCCCAGTTAGTGTACTTTTGTCTTGCCTGGAATTGAAATTTGTAATGTGATTTGAAAGCCATAAACTAGATTCATCATCTGTCCTTAAATTTAATAACTGGGTTCCGCAAGCAAAAATGGTAAAGGATAAAGATAACAAAATTCAACAAAAAATAATTGCCCGACAGTTTGGGTCTGGTCTTTTCACCAGTTCTCTCTAGTTGGGAAAAATGCTGGGTAAACTAGCTTTTTAGGCACCATCTGGCAAATTCATTCATACAAAACCCAGACAGTCCCCGTACCAAAAATTAGTCCATTCATTTGGTAAAAGAAAGTATGCAGTCCTCAAAAGATCAAGGTCATTTGAAACTCTTCCACTATTTTAAAAAAATAAGCCCAGTTGGCTCAGGGAGTGAAGACATGATAGGTTATAAGAAATATTCATTTCTCTACTGCTCATTAATAACATCCTCCTCTCTTCCTTCTCTTTCCTCCCACAGTTCCCACCCTGACCCTTCAATTTGCCGTTCCCATGCACAAAGGACCCAGAGTCCCTTAGAACAGAGTGTATGTTTTCGAAGAATCATAAACTGGGTCCTGTGAAAGTAGACAGACACAACTCAATTCTTTAGGCAGTACGATGACCTAACTTCATTCCTTACCTTACAAACACAGATGGGTGGCACAAGATGAATACAGCTGAAAGTAAGAAGCCATTTTAATACAATTAAGAATAATTCATGACTGTTCAGAATCATTCAGGGCTCACTATTGCTTTCCTGGTCCTTCTTTCTGAGTAGCAAATAAATTCTGTCATGGGAAGTGATCTTGCATCATTCCTCTCTGGGAGAAAAGAGACAGTTATACTTTCCCAGTGAGAAAGTATAGAGAGAGAGAGAGAGAGAAAGAGAGAGATACAGATATAGATAGATCTACACAGAGTTATAGATATATAGATATATATAAATATAGATATAGATACACACACACGCACACACACACACATATATATCAATATCCAACAGACTGATTTATCTAGATATAGATAGGTATAGGTATATCATCATTCCTAGGACATCAGTAGAGTATTGAAAAACAGTAGTGCAGGTTTATACACAAAAAGGGGGAACATATCAAGCCAAATCTAAATATCACTGAGCTGCTTCCAGGGAAAAATATTTTTCTTCTCAAATATTATCAGGTGGAGAACACTTGCAGCCAAACCAAATAGCACTGAACTGCTTCTCAAAGGTTTTGATGGAAAAATATTTTTCTTCTCAAATATTATCAGATGGAAAATCCAACAGCCACACAAGGAAGATCACAGTAGGTTATGGCAACCCAATTTACCATCAACAGGCTTTTGTTATCCTCACTGCATTGTTTTGGCAGACCATGCTGTAGCATTTGAGAAAAGCAGTTCCAAGAGTTACAAAGAACACCTATTACACCGGTTCTTTCTCTCCTTTGTCTCTCTAGAAACTGAGGTTTCTCAGGTTCCATTTATGAAGGAGCAATACCATGGAGTGCCTAGGAGCCTGATCTTCATAGAGATGACTGGGTTCTACTCCTTCCTCTTCCTAATAGTAGGACTGAAGCCTCAGTTTCCTCTTTAGGCAAA
Organism: Pteropus alecto; assembly: GCF_000325575.1. Lineage (NCBI taxonomy): Eukaryota > Metazoa > Chordata > Mammalia > Chiroptera > Pteropodidae > Pteropus > Pteropus alecto. The sequence goes on from NW_006436298.1 coordinate 38,803,528, forward strand.
TTAAGCTGTGATCTACTTCATAATATTATTATGAGGTATAAAAATAATGCATGTAAGAGACCTAGCTCAGTGTTTAGTACATAATAAATTTTCAATAACACTAGCAATAATTATTATTGTTATTAATAAATTGATTATAAGACTTAGGGTTAAGATTTAGTAAATCTTGACATCAATATTGTCATAAGATTGGTTAATAAGATCATGTGTCTTAGAATTTCCAGGATGACCTCAATTTCAAATATCTTATCCTATGGTCATACATCCAAGTGTTGTTATAGTAGCTAGGGTACTCACTGATAGATATTGCAGATTATATGCAATGAAAAGAAGGAAGGAAGGAGAAATTAAGCAAACACAGGATTTATTGAACATGGTGGTTCTCAAAGTGGGGTTCCGAAACGCCGTAGAAATTAATGACAGCAATCCTTTCGTGTACCTTTAGTCTTAATAGACATCTTACCAACTGCACAGTCACAAAAATACTAAAGTATAACCAGCATATTAGACAAGTATACTAAATGTTTTAATGGAAAGGGAAATTAGAAATGCTTTCATAAATACAGCTTACCATTGAGGTGCTAGTGGCAGAGATAGTAATAAAAAGGGTGTTTAGTGATAGAAAACTTAGAAACACCATTTTAGATCAATGGCTTCAGGGGATTGGACAATAAGTTAGGCAGCCTGTTATCTTGGAATGCTGTAGTCTATCAGAAACTTGCCATTTGAGTTTCGAATCCAAAGAACAAAGAAAATGCCACTCTCAAATCCTTCCCAGGCTCCTCTTAGGAACAATCAGCAGTTGCCTTCTTTTTGAACCACAAGCACATGTGAAGTGATAGTTTTTTTAAAATGGTTCAATTAAATCACAGTTTATCAGTAAATAGGAAATATGAAAATATGTATTTTAACTGAGGGTGAGGGACTTTGTGGGAATAAATTAACACTATGTCTTGAATGGGATGGCGATTCTAACAGTTACCATTCGGTGAGGCTTGGGTTCTCCTCCCATGCTTTTATCCTTATGCCTCCCAGTGATCACACCACATACCTTTGCTGTCTGGTGCAGGAGTTTACCTCTGTGGGGCATAACTGGCTAGCGATGGGGGAGGGAGGAGGCTCTGTCTCCCTCTCATTCATGCCTACCTGTTGTATCCAGCAGAGTTTCAACACAAGACTTGGAAGCAGGAGAAGACCACAGGCTGTCCCTAACTACATAAACGTGTAGGTTGACTGTCATTATCTACTTTTAATAGAAGAATACCAGCAAGTTGGAACACAATAAAATTAGAGGTGTGAGATTTAAAAACCCAAACACCTATATCCCAAGTCAATGATTTAAGAGCTGGCTGTTACACTCAATACACTTGCACACAAAAGAAATTCCATCCACTGAGATAGCCAAACTTTCCACAGCTTAGGCTGGTTTGTGAGGCCTGATGCTGTTCACCCCAGAAGAGAGGAATTGGGTGAGATGCCAAAGAGGCAGAGAGAGAAACATCCGTCCCTCTTCCTGCGTCTACCCTCCACTATGTGGCTTTCTTGTTTTATTTAAAAGTATATCCAGCAATACTTTAAATATACTCATGTATTCTTTTCCTAAATGAGGCTAAATATATCTAGACTAGAAAATATTATTCTGTTACTATCCGAATAAAAATAAGACAGAAATTAATAGTGAACACCAAGGAATGTACCTCCGTACAAGCTAAACAGTTTTTTATTACCGTCTTCAAGGCGCACTACTGAGATGTGCTCAGAATGTTCTTCCCATGCATCACAAAGAAGGAAAAACACACTACACTGTCTTTAGGAAGGTGGTACCCGCCCTCCTGGGGTAACACAGGTGCTTTGAGAGTTGTTTTCCCATATTTCTTTCCCCTTGTGACCAAAGATTTATGAGATGCCTCTCTTTTTTCACTTTTCCTTTTCATCATACTTTAATCAATAAATAACCATACTAAAAGAAACCATTTATAAAGCACCTATTTGATTCTAGGAACAGTAATAAGCCCTTTTCACCTAACTTTGACAACAATCCTTAAGTTGTTACATTATCACCTCAGCTGGAAGATGAGCTGTCAAAGGCTCAGAGGAGGGGTGTAACATGCCCCAACTTACAATCCTAGGCACCTTAAGAACTGGAATTTTAACCCAGTCTCTTTGTCTTCAAAACCTAAGTTTTTACCACCTCACTTGACATGCCTGCCAAGAAGCAGACTGGCAGGCCAGAGTTAACTGGATTATAGGGGCTGGTGCCAGAATCACTCCCAGACACAGTCTTTCCTGCCAGTTAGCATACAGGAGCTAATGAAGCTTCCATATTAAAGACTGAGTGAGTGAGTGAGTGAGTGTCAGCGTGTGTGTTAGACACAGATACAAAGACATTTTTTTAAAGCAGCTAATACTGAGATGACCGTCTGTATGGCCTGAGGAGATAACTACTAGGAATCCTTTTGCTTCTTTCAGAGAATTCCTCACTTCGCTGCATGTCTGGGGAAAGCACCCTACAAGATCAAAGCAACTCCACACAACCCACTCGTTCTTGCTGTTTTTCCCAGGCCTAGCTTGCCACCTACTGCCAAGAAACAGGAGCAACAACCCAGGAGCAAGAACCTAGAAAAGGAATGGCAGAAGCTGAACAAGAGCTGCCCACTGCCAGATATTAATTAGCGTCCTTAGATCTTCCAAGGCCCATATCTACTTGGCAACCATGGAAAGCCTGAGAGCACTCACTCCTTTGCTGTTGTTTACGTTTGTGTCTCCCTAAAGAAACAATATGAACAAGTTAAGGATCTTTGTGCCCTTTCCTGGTAGGAAATTTCCTTCCATTAAGAAAATGCATAAAAAAAGAAAAGCATCAGGGAGAAGGGGAAATTCAGAGAAAGCTCCTGAAGACAGCCCAGGAGGAGTTTCGCAATTCACTGGCGGCCAGCAGACATTATCGAGAATGTATGAGCCCACAGTGGTGGTGTGCATGAGAAAGCAGTTCACTGCTCTTCCCAGTAACTTGAACTTGTGAGCAGAAGGAATACTGACATCATGCTACAGCCCAAATCTAAATCCTGACGTTAACACTTTTATTGACCTTCAAATGCAAAGTCTCTGAAAAATACTAATATCCTTACCAAACTCATATAAAATTATAAGTTTCTAAATATATTAAACATATCAAAAGCATATCATGCAAATTTGATTCTAAGGTTTTCTTTTTCTATGCCCACACCCTTGCAATATCATGGCCATCTCACTAACAGTGAGACCTTCCAAAAATGACTTCCTTTTTCGAGCTTTAATTTTGTATCCTAATTTTCTCCACATCCTAAGAAAAAAATGAGAATAAGGAAGATATATCTACCAGTCCTTCTTATTACCCTCTGCTCTCACTTGTTAGAAATTGGTCTAATGGACTTTAAATAAATTTTAAATGTCAGGATCTTTTCTTTATTTAAAGTGCATATGAGTTTCAGGTTAATCATGACAGATTAACCACACAATTCATTTCCTTTCTCTCCCAACACTCAACTAAAATGATGATGACAAAATAGAGAAGATATTACCCACAAGGACAAAGAATGACCAAAGAGACAGAGCAGACAGAGATATTCTCACATTTGTGGAAGCCTGAGGCATGGTGGACTTTACAGAGCAGTGCTATTTCCACCTTACTGCCCACAGAGCAGTGCTGCTGAGAAGCGCAGGGATTCAGTCAGCAAAATCATCGAGGGCCTGTGTGTTTAGAGGTATCTGGAATCAAAGGCAGGGCAAAGCAAGGGGATAGAGAAAAGGGACATGGTTGAAAGTCTGAAAATAGAAGCCAGCTGCCCTCCGTAAACCCATTCCCACAGAGCCAGGTGACTGCCTTCCTCACCCACCATCAGCTTCCTGCTCCACCCACGCTAGAGACTGAGGTTTATTCTCTGGAGAAATCAAGCCTGAGAGGCTGAAAATTCTGGGATGCCAAGCATAGCAAAGGTCCCCAGTGAGGCATGGGGCCAACAAAAATAAACAAACAGCTTAAATAAAAGACTTCAGAGTGAACTCAGCCCCTCTCTTCACCTGCACCCTAAATGCCAGCAACCAGGTTTATATATCACTATGGACTCATACGGTATAAACACTAATTATTCACTTATCCTAAATCATGTCACAATCATTACTGATTTAACCAAAGAGTGTGGAATAACTATAGGAAGGATTGAAAGCATGAAGCTGGTGGAAAGAAGAGAGCTAGAGCCTAAGCTACTCTCACAGAAGTCTATAGATCATGAGACATTGATACATTCTAAAATAGCAGTAACTATGGCCATGGCACCCTGAACATGCCGGATCTCGGCTGATCTTGGCTGATCTCAGAAGCTAAGCAGGGTTGGGCCTGGTTAGTACTTGGATGGGAGACCATCTAGGAATACCAGGCGCTGTAGGCATTAAAAAAAAAAATAAAAATAAAAAATAAAATAGCAGTAAAAACTTAATATTTATAAATATGCTGATAAGTATCAAAAGAAACCATTAAAACCATAGAAAGTAATTGCCTCAAGGATGAGTCAAGGAGATGGGAAGGAGTGGAAAACTGATCTTTTTCTTTTTAAGACTTCTAATATTATTTTTAAATTATATGCATGAGTTACTTTGATAAATATTTTAAAAATTAAAATAGCTAAGGAGTTTCATTTTGGGGAGATGAAAAAGTTCTGGAGATGAATGGTGGTGATGGCTACATAACAACATGAGTGTCCTTCATGCCACTGAACTCTCCCCTTTAAAATCAATTAAAGGTAAATTTTGTGTTATGTTTACCACAATAAAAAGTGTTTAATTAAAATAGCATTTGGTAATGAAATCATGGATAACCATGAGTTGCCATCTACATTACATGGCAAGGCGACATGGTTTTTCTTATATGAATAAACTTAGACGTTAGGTTCAAGCTAGTTGGTCTAGGACATTCGTTAATTTCTTTCAAAAGTTATCAAATGATATGCTAGGCACAAAACTAAAGATGACAAGAATAAAATTTGAATTTTTACCTCAAAGACTTTAGAGTCGAATGGAAGAAGAGCTAGTAACAATTTAGATGTGCATATCTAAGATGTAGTAGTACATGAAAATACCTAGATGGTGCCTTACAGCACCCAGTCTACCAGTGCTTCTCAATGCTAATAAGGAAAAAAAAAAAAAACAGGAAACAGATAACTGCTATAGTACTAATGATAAATAAGTTCTATGGAAACTTAATTCCATCCAAAGGACCAGGAAAGACTTTCCAGAGGAGATACTTTTGGGTTGTTTCTTTGTTTTTAATTTTCTGTAAGAACTTTGGTCTGTTTTTGTTTGGGGGCAGCTTCTGAGTTCAAGATTTTTTTAAATTTATTTTTCAATTATAGTCGGCATACAATATTATATTAGTTTCAGGTGTACAACATAGTGATTAGACATTTATATACCTTATGAAGTGATCGCCCAATAAGTTTAATACCCACTGGATACCATACATAGTTATTACAAAGTTATTGACTATATTCCCTATGCTGTACTTTACAGCCATAAAAAGAATGAAATCTTACCATTTACAATAATGTGGATGAACCTAGAGGTTATTACACTGAGTGAAATAAGTCAGACAGAGAAAGACAAATACTGTATGACTTCGCTTATATGTGGGAGGTGCCTTTTGAATAGAGGCTTAACAAGCATCCCAAAAAGAAGCCAATGTCTTCGCCTAGAGGTCCAGGCAGTCCAAACGCACCACACACACTGGAACCGGTGTGGCTGCCTTTTAAAGTTGCAACAGCTTTACAATAAAGGCTTTGGAATAAAATCAACAACAAATTATTTTATCGGGCAAAGCAATACTTCCTCTGACATGTTACCCAAAAGGAGAGGCTGAGTTTGAGGGGAAGGAAACAGGCATGGGGAAGAGGCAGGTTGATTGGTGGCCTAGTATTTGCTAATTCTCTTGGTCCTACCGTCCAGAAGCAATTACCCTTCAACTTCACTCGCCTTTGCCTCGTTTAAACAAACCAAAAAGATTTCACCTGAGAAAACTTCTCAGATTTTCCAACCACCCAGCAGAAGCAAACAAGACAATATAAAGAGCCTCGGGAGCTTAGAGGAGATGTCTACACTTAGCATTGCCCCCTTTCTTCTGCTAGTTTCAGAGCTCGTCTTCAATTCATGTTTTCACTACAGAAAGGCAAGCCTTTGATTTTGATTCTGATGTGCCTCCATGTCCCACACACCAGGAACATGCTTTCTAGCAAAATGCTAGATTTAATACATTATCATTAAAACCAAACAAATTATCTGATAGAGCTCCTTACAATGGAATCTTATGTGTATATGGAAGCACTTACTGGCCAATCATCCAATCAGCTCCTGACCTGAGAAAAATCTCACCATTCCAGGTATTCCTGAGAATTCTGAGAATTTAGTTTAGTTTCTTTATGGTGGAGGCCCCATGAAAACTCTAGTTCTGTTACATTCCTACTATAATGTTACCTGTGCCCTTTTTAGTTCCCTGTGGAAATATGAGCTGCTTCCAAGGAGAAACGGTGTTTTATTCATTGCAAAAAGCAGTAAGACTTGGCAAAAATGGAGAAACATAAAGCAGAGGCGATAGGTGTCCAGTGCTAATGACCTCAGCCCACCCTGGTAGGCACTTGTAGGTGGTTCTTATTCTCACTGCTGGCTTCTGGCATTTCTATGCCTGAGGGGGTCATCTGGCCATGAAAGGTTGTCAACCAAAACGTGCAAGATGGGACAAAGTGCAAGTTAATGTCCCAATGAAGAGGAGAGTTGGTGGATAAATACCCTAACTTCCTGAGCCTCAGTGGGACAATTCAGCACTATGTTCCAAACAACTTCTCACGAGGTCCCCAGCAGAATCTAGCAGCATGTTAGAAGCTGCTTTACAAATCAAGATTTTCTAGGACTTCACATATTTCTCAAAATCAAGAGCTGGATACGGTCAAATCGACGAAGTTCTAAAGTCAGGTCAGTACAACATGAATGTTCAATACAAGAGAATACTACATTTAGGATTGGGCCTGAGTAGGTCTGGAAGACACAACCAAGGTACGCAAAAAAGGTGAGCCAGACCCTAAGGTGCCAAACTCTTGTCTTGCCCTTAGTTCTTACATATGGCCTTGGGAGAGATCCCCTAAAACCAGCTGATAGAAAAGGGGAAAAAAATAGCATGCCTAGCTCACAGATGGATCATGAAAATGGACAGCTACCACACCTCAGGAAACCCCCGCAGTGGGGAGAGCTCCAAGAAGCACACAGTCGTTAACTTTGCGTGGGGAGAAGCGGTCAGAGGGAAGAATATTCAGGAACACCTGGACGGTGGCAACTGGTATGGTTGGTTGGTTGGTCAAGGGCCTAGAAGGAGCAAGACAACAATATTTGAAGATAAAGACAAGGAGGTCTGGGGAAGAAGCACATGAATGGCTCTCTGAGAATGGGCACCAAATGTGGATATTTGTGATTCAGACCAACACCTGCTAGACCATCCACCAAGAGAAGTTGTACAAAAAGGCTCATCCCGTGGATGTTGGTGAGCCTCTGTCCTCCAGTGTTTGCACAGTAGGTCCACAGATGGAGGCTATGCATAGGCCCAGCAGCATGGGCACCTTCTTATTAAAACTAATCTAGTTAATCCCTCTGTTAAATGTCAGCAGCAGAAACACAGAGCCCTCAATATGGTACGTTCCTCCAAGAGGCCAACGAGTCACTTGGTGGAAAGGTGAATTTCATTGGACTTTGAGTGAGGACAGTTATTCATTCTTACTGGGGTTGATTTATATTCCAAGTATAGAGTTTGTCTTCTTTGCTTACACTGCCTGTACCCATACCTTTCTTGGAGAGTTCACAGGACGTGATTTACTGGCATGGGATCCCATACAACATCTCCTTGGACCAAGGGACCTACTTTACAGCAATGTGACAACAGACACATGACAATGACCATGGGACCGACTGGTCCTATCACTTACCACTCCACACCTAGAAGGCTGCCAGCCTGACAGAACATTGGAATCGCCTCTTAAAAGCACAGCTAAGGCACTAACTTGGGAATGACACCCACAAAGTTGGGGTGTGGCGATTCAAGATGAGATATAAATATTGAATCAATAATGATTACGTGGTCGGTATCCCCAGCTATTAGGATATGCCAGTCTGAGAACTAAGGGTACAAGTATATGTAACCTTTCTCACCGTTATTTCCAGTGGCCCACTGTATGCTTTGGGCTTCCTGCCCCTGCAGCTTCAGGTACTGCAGGATTAGAAGTTACAGTCCCTGAGACTGGAATACGTATACAGGGGACACAGTAAAGAGTTCCTTACGGACCTTAAGTAACCACTGCTGCCCAGTCATTTGGGGCACCTCTCTAGAAGGTAATATATCAGCAGAAGTAATTGATCATGACGATAATAAGGAGGTAAGGTTGCTGCTACTTAACGGGAGCAGAGAAGAATATGTCTGAGAACTTGGGGTGATTCACCAGGGTGTTCCTTAATGCTTCCATGGCCTTACAAGGGCAAAGTAACCAGGGAGTCAGTCTGGATCATTCTATCGGGCAGGCAATCTGCAGTAGAAATGTTAAGCGAAAGCAAGGGGAGCCCAGAAGCACCAAGTCTATAAGGGAGAGGGTGACTGTCATTACAGCCTGTGGAACGAATGCAGTAGTAATGCACTAATGCTCCTGTTAAGTTCTTATATTAAGGACATGACTACAAACTATCTTGAAGAAGAATCAGTGCCAAAGTAAATTTCATGTGAGGCACAGGGCTAAGCAATATGAAGAATGCACTGTCTAACGCACAGTATAATGAACACAAACAATATTGTCTTATAATTACGTAACCTGATAAAAATGGCAATCATATTACAATCTTCTAGAAATGTGTCAAAATAACACATTGTACACCTTAAATTTACACAATGTTATATGTCAAGTATATTCAATAAGAATAAAAGAATGCACCATGGAAGATGCATCCATGCCCTCCCACATCCCCTTGACACACCCTGGAGGTCATCTGAATACCATTCCTACAAGGTCCATTGGCTTCTTGCATCTGTCTGCCCGATAGCACTCTCTAACCTGGATGGATGCTTGGATCTCACATGTAGGGCCAGCCTGAAGTACCCCCAGGAGTGACTCTCAACCAATGAGGGGAGGTGATAAAGAAGTTGATCCTGACCCCAGCTTTCTCATCTGTTGGTGGAAAAATTCCAAGTCATATTTCACACAGTTTCTTAGGAGGATCCCAATGAGACTGAGCTCCAGTTACCCCCCAAAAGTAACCAGTTATTAATGCAGCCTAAATGGTTTTCTTTCTTTTCAGGTCTCACTTCCCTACTCCCTCCCAGAGCTTCCTAGTATCACCTCCCAAATCAATTTCTTATACTCAAATCCTTGAGGTCTATTTTAGAGCAAATCCAGGCTGAGACAAAAAAAAAATGAAGGAAATTTTGATATATCCAACTAATAGAATAATATGTGGCCAATAAAAATAAGTATATAAGAATATGGAAAGATACATGTATTGCAATGTGACCTGAAAGAATATTATTTGTCTATTCTGATTACAACTACGAGCAAGTGACAGCATATGCTTATAAAGAGGATACACAGGACAGATCATTGTTCTGTTGGGGCTGAGAGAACAAAGGTTTTCAAGGAGGGAGCACAGTGTCCAAGTGCTGAGCGTTCCAGTAGGATAAGGCTGACGTTGACCACATAGTTTTGACTTATGTGTACAGCGTTGCTCTCAAGGTTCCAGCAGTCACAAATCACAAGTCATCGGCCAGATCACCACCCCCTGGACACCTCCAGTCCCTTTCCCCAAACTGCTTATTTGCTCACAGAGAAGGCTGGGAAAGCTCAGCTGGTCCTACTGAGGCGGTAGAAAGCCTAGATGGGAGAAGTCAGAATTACAATATACAACCCTCTTAAACCCACCCCAGTGTGAAAGAAAAGCTTGACTTAATGTTGGGATATTCAATAGCAAAACTCATTATCTTGTGGGCCCCAAGCAAGCCTGACCCACTTTATAATGGGACTGAAAGTGCCAAAGACACAGGAATGACCTTATGTGGCCCCTGTCATTGCAAATTTTTACCAAGAGAAAAGAGATTAGCACATGTCATAGGCCAGACCATAAATGAAAAAGATTAAAAGATTTACCACTTAAAAGCATAAAACATTTGGGAGACAAAATATGCTATAAAAAAAAGTCAAAAGCTAAACAATAAACTGGAAAAAAAAAAAAAACACTTGTAATATGCATGGCAAAGGGTTAATATCCTTAGTAAATAAAAAGAGGAGACAGATGGTGAATAATCTTTATTCATAAGCTTCACGAACATATTTGCCCTGAAAGAGACTGTCAGCTCTCAGCATATATTTGAAATTCTATGCTGACTTAAGAGAAAATTTTAAATGCTTTACCAGTAAAAAGAAGTCAGCATTTATCAATAGCAGTGGAACTGCTAGAAATTGTGAAAGAATCCAGGAAAAGCCTGAGCTCATTTTCCTTTTTACACTGAGCAAAACCAGGAGAGGGAAGTGTTACCTTTGAGATGAAGTGGCAGATTTAAACTACAGGACAAAGTATAACCCTGTGGTCTAGAGCTTCCTAAAAGTTAAATTTCTAGTAAGCTATTGGGAAAACAAATCATAGGGGAATTATTCAATAATAACTGTTTTTAATAAGCTAAATTGTCTGTTTTGACAATTCTATAGGTTTGTTTGTTTCGGCAAACTTAGAAATAATCACAAAATATGAGGTAATTATTTTGATAAAAATAAACACAACAACAAAACCCAAGATTTCACAAAGAACTGAGGAAATCAGTACCTTGTATTCCTCAGGGACTGATAATCACACCAGAACAGATGATCGATGGATACTGTAATTGGAGGGACCCCAGAAAGGTTCCCGTGGAGACCATTTCCCTAATTTCCTCCTCTGAAATTCAACCTTTGAAATTTAATTCATTGAGATCTTGAAGGACTTTGGTTTCTAATGCAAATGATGACAAGTCTACCAATCTCAAGTCATTTCCAGCTGTCGCCTTTCGGGAAGGTTGGGTTTCAGTGCAGCACCAGGCCGTAAGGAAGGACAACTGAGACTGGAGAGGGAAGTGAGAAGCCTCACAGGGGAAGGCCTGGGAGAGGCTCACACACATTTCTATCAATTCCAGTTGTGGCCCAGCTAAGACATATAATGGGCAGACACGGTGCCTTGACAGGACTCCTCCCACTTGCCCTCTCAGCCTTTGGGCCTCTCCAGAATTTCACGAACTCACCCCTGTAAAGAAGGTTCTCACAAAACAAATAAAGTGCCTGGAGGTGGGTTTCCAACTGCAGCACTGCCACTGCATGGCCTTCTCTGCATTTGCCTACCTTGCTGGGTTTTAACAGTGAAAATGGTTGGTCACAGATGAGCAAGCACCTCAGAAAAGGCAAGAATGCTTTTCTAAGAAAAAGAAAAGAAAGCTTGCAAAGCTTCCAGATACTGAACACCTCAGGAAAACTGCTTTGTACTGCCTCGAACTGAGCGTTCTAACCAGGTGAGAATCTTCCTTATTCTAAACCACTTCCCACCAGCCCAGGGAGAGTCAAGCCATTCTTGTTGCCTTCTGAGGATATCTCCATTGCTCAGAAACCAAGAGCACCACATCCAAAGGAGCTAAGTTCTTTAGCACCTCCCAGTACCGGGCACTGTAAAAGGTGACTTACATGCATTTATGGGTAATTTACCTCTATATTTGGGTGTGGGTCTAATTGTTCCTATTTTACCAAAGAAAAACTGGTGCTCATGGGGCTCAAACGCCTGCCAAAGTCAGCAACTGGGGCAGAGCCAGACAGTAAAGATAAAAAGTTAACTGATACTAAAACCTTTTCTACTTTATCACTCTAAGGTTCATGGATATAAAAAAAAAAAAAAATGCACCTAAACTGGACTAAACGTCCATAAATGTCAATTAATAATGGAATTAGATATACTTGTGAGATCCTTCATAGGGGGTAAAGAGAGAGGTAAGAAGTGGCTTCTTCAATAATTCAATATTATCAATACATTCGTTCATTCAACAAGTATTTATGGAACACTGCTATGTGCTAGAGAATGTTCTAGGTGTTGGGGATAGCCTGGATAGGGACAGAAAAAGTCCCCAACCTCATAGAGCTTATGTTTTAGTGAGGGAGAGTGATAATAAAGACATAAAATATATCATGGCAGGTGGCAACAAGGGCTATAAAGAAAAGTAAGGAACAGAAGGTGAGTGATCTTAGAAAAGGTTGGCCCGGGAACACCCTCCAAGATGACACTTGAGCAGAGCCCTGCCCAGAGAGAGGAGTGAGCCACCCACATGGCTGGGGGAAATGCGTGTCGGCTGAAGAATCACAGGTGCCAAGGCTCAGAGGATTTCATTTGTCCCGGTCCAGGTGCAGGCAGGCCAGTGAAACAGGAGTGAGCTGAGCCAGGGCAAGCACTAGATAATGAGACAAGAGGACTAGCTGTGGGCCAGGCCATGCAGCCCCATGTAGCTCCTCAGAATCACGTAGAGGGTGTGTGAAAACACAGGTTGCTGGCCACTCCCAGAGTATCTGCTTCAAAATGTGGGACCTGAAAATGTGCATTTCTACCAAGTTCCCAGGTGACGCCGATGCTGCTGGCCTGGGGACAACACTTTGAGGACCACTGATGTGGAGTCTTGCCAGTCATAAGACTTTGGATTACATTCGAAATGTGACAGGAAACCACTAGGGGAGGGTCGTCTAAGCGGGAATTAAAGGAAAACTGCTAGAAGCAAGGGCGAAAATAGGGAGCTGAGAGCAATGACAGCCTGGGCAGTAATAGTGATGGTCTTGAACTAGGGTGGCAGGGGCAGGGTTGCACAGTAAAAGTGATCTGATTCCGAATATATTTTGAAGGTGGGATTGACAACACTTGCCAGTGGACTGGTGTGTGTGAGAGGCAAAGAGAGAGATCAAATGACTCCTCAGTTTTAGACTGCCCTTCTGAGTAAACAGTGGAAGCACTGGCTAAAATGGACAAGATGGGTTTGGGACTGGGTTAATTTTTAACATATTACTTTTCGAGGTGCTCATAGATCTGACAGCAGTGTGGTAAGTAGGTACATAACTTAGATATCTCAAGCTCTGGGAGAGGTCCAGGCCAGAGGTGTGACTTTGGGAGGCATTATTTTATAACTATTATGTACAATGATGGGGCTGGACGTGATCACTAGACTGAGTATAAACAAGAAGCCCAAGACCTGAGCCCTGCAGCACGTGAAGCAGATGTGGAAGGAGCAGCCTATGAGAAAGGAAACACCCAGGAGCTTATGGAAACCAAGAGAAAAACTTTCTCCGAGAAAGGAGTGACCCAATGCTGATGAGAGAGTAAGAGGATTTGGCAACCTACACATTGAGTAGTTGGGTAGTGGAAGGGAGACAAGGTTTGAAATATATGGAACGAGAAACTAGTCCATGAAAATTCATAATTATAAGCAGGGTATTCATTCTCATCAGCACATTGTCAAAACGGAAGTTCTCTCCTGTCAAGCATATACTTGATAATGCTATGAATACAATTACTGTATTTCATTTTTTATGTAAGTCATGCAAAATAGTGTTTATCAGAGTGCTCCTGCTTGTTGGGTATAAACCCGTAGCAGCAATACAAACAATAAAGATATCTTTGTGTAAAGTTGTATGTTTTATGCATCCCAATTACCAATAACACAAAACGAATGCTGAACAACTATGCTAGAGGAAAGACTAAATTATATTCTCTCTATAAGTTAAATTATAGAATTATATCATATGAAGAGACAAAGAGCTGTGGAAACAAGGAATGTAGGTAAAAAGTTACATAAAGCTATATCAGACAAGTGATAAAAAAAATATTGTAATTTTTCTGGACTTTAATGTTTGTGGTAGTTATCAGCTTTTTAAAATTTGTAATTTGTTGTAACATTTTCTCACTCCACTTGTTTATTTTCATGCCTGGTTTTATATTCACAATTTAATACTTTTTTTCTTACAGAGGCTTCCCCATCCAATAAAGTATACAAGCTTTGGGTCCACAAAACCTGCATCCATTCCTGAACGGAGAGGATGAAGGCCAGAATGGAATATGTTCAAGGAATAGTGGGAAGAAAAGATGTAAAGACAGTAAGAATGAAAGCTGTTCAGTGGCGTATTCTAGGAGTAAGAGAATGGGGATGTGCTGGAGGGGGGAGTAAAGAAAAGTTAAATCAGAGGAGGAGTGAATGTTTCACATCAATTTCCTGGAGATCACCTGGGGCACACATTTTTAATGTTTTTTTAACCATTGTGTTTTAAGTACAAGAGTCTGTTCAATCAAAATCTTATAGGTATACCCGATATATATCAGAGATGTAAACACGCGCTTCAGGGAGCTGCCAGGTTTGGTGTCTGGTGAGGGCCGGCTTTCTGGTTCATACTCAGTCATCTTCTTGCTGTGTCCCCACACGAAGGAAGAGGTAAGGGACCCGTCTGGGGGTCTCTTTTATAAGGGCACTATTCTCAGTCATGAGGCTCTGCCCTTACGACCTAATCACTTCCCCAAAGCCCCCGCCTGCTAATACCATCACATGTGGGGTTAGGATTTCAACATACAATTTCAATTGTGGGGGTGACACAAACATTCAGTCTATAGCAATCCTTTTCATGTCTTATGCCTTCCAGCCTTAGTAAATCACTCATCGTTTTCCTAATAATTTTACCTTCCTTGCCTTCATCTATCCTTTCCACATCCCAATTTCCCAGACTCCATTCTCTGCCGGTGGAGTCCCTGTACCCAAAGTGAGTTAATCACTGAGGGGGCTCTTCTCCCCAAGAACCTATAAGATTGAAGTCAGGGAATGTTTTATTTATGTTGTGTCCTCGGTGCCTGGCACCAGTAGCTTAGCTGGGACATGGGTGTGGGGAGGTGGAGCGGAATAGTGGCTATATTGCAATAGCAGGTTCCTCTGGATACTTTCTAATATTGAGACGTGGGGAAAACGTTGTGCGTCAGTTATCAATTTATTAACTCTCACATCCAAATCGTCCAAATATCCACCCTTCAAAAGAGAGAAGGAACCTGTATTTTTCCTTCGCCAGTGTTGTGCGTCAGTTATCAATTTATTAACTCACGTCCAAATCGTCCAAATATCCACCCTTCAATGCTTTCCCCATGAAAAGAGAGAAGGAACCTGTATTTTTCCTTCGCCAGCTAGCACGATGTTAAGAGGGTGTGGGAGGAACACTGGGGGAGGGAGTTTTCTTCCTGGTTCTGGTGCGCTCCTCCCAGCAAACTCCTGGAGTACACACAGCTTCCTTGACTCTTGGCTCATGCAGCATGTGGTAGTAGGCAGCTGACAGCCAGCAGTCTACACCAGCTCCCTGTCAGCTTCTTATGACACCCCCTTTTACCCCAAAGCATGGTACCTCCCTCTGAACAGCTTCCCTTAACACCTCAGAAGACCTATTTCTAGAAAGGTCTACTAATGTGGCACCTCAGTGATTTCTCTACCATGGAGTGGGTCACGGCTGCACTCTCCAGTGAGGTCTGGATCTCAGCCCAGACACCTGACAAGGGGTATGTGTTTTGGGGTGGAGGGAGGTAAATTTGTTCCCTCCTTCCAGTGCTCTCGGCTCTAGGAACAGTGGCTATTTCCTAGCTGCCATTCTTGTATTCTTTAAAGTTCTCTTTACTCTTTACTAGCCAATTCCCTGTTATCCCAATCCCTGGTAATAGTCAATATTTATGCTTAAATTTTCCTTTTCAAATTACCGTGGTTTTTGTCTGCTGGTTGGACCCTGGCCGATCCAGGTGATCAGAGGGAGGAGCCATTTTAACACACCTGCTCTCCCTGCTAACAAAAGCCAGATAAGCCTTTTGCCTTATTCGTTTGCCAAATTAAAAAAAACTGAATCCAATATCCTGACATTGTATGCGGAATTTAACACCAGCAAATTTAATACAAGGCGCATAAAAGGTATAAGATTATCTTCCATGAAGGGTAATAGGTTTTAGACCCTAGTGGCAAGATTTATACAGTAAAGTAAGCAACCACTTACCACATATGTGAAAGAAAACATTGTGAGCCAACATTTGTCACTGAAATGAGCTGCTACTTCTAAAGGTACCACCACCTCTACTTTATACTTAGATAAGATCACAGTCCCTGGAAATGACCAGGGACTTGTTTTTCAACCAGTACCCAGGAGAACAATAGTTACTGTTAAAGACTTCTTTTACACCATGCAATTACCGTTAACTCTTTTGAACACCCACAAAGAAAATCAAGGCAATAATCTGGGTGCTTCCGGCAAATGTGAAAAGCCCAGAAGTGTGTTTAGCTGTGGTTTGAGGTACGGTGTGCCGGGCTACATTTCAGCACCAGGGGGCAGTGTCCTCATTTAGAATCTACTCTCCACTGGCACGCGCCTAACCCATTTTTATTGCTTTATTTCTCACAATTAGAGGATTTGTCCAATTCAAGGGAATAATCCAAAGAGCACATAAAAGAAAGTAAAATGCCATTCAGAGTTCTCTTGGGGACTGTGAAAGACTTGCTCTCCAACTATTTTGAAAACCCCCAGGGGTAGTCACTGAATTCTGATTTTCACCTACGCAGTTAGAATGGGTGATTTCCAGTGTGAATAACTCTGGAAACAAAACCCAAAGCCTTTATCAGCCTCTTCTGTCATTTGCCTACCAACGAGCCATCAAAGCAAGACTATTTTTTCAAGAATGGATTTCACCCAGACACTGTGAATTTAAAAGGAGAGAGGTAAAGAAAGTTCAGTGCCATTTCTCCCTGACATATCCAGACTAGGTTAAACAGTCATTCTGTAGCAGAGAAGGAGGGAGGACAGGGGACTTGTTAATTAAGCTTCATTACAGGAACCACAGAAAAAGTCTTCCCACTTTCCCAATGTTTGGGGAACATATGCTCAATTTTCCTAGGGTAGCAGGCCCTCCTCTATGTCTAAAATTGCATAAAATACAGGTCCTCCAGTGCTGTTCAGACCACTGAACAAGGCCAGACTGCTCTTTAGGAAAGTTCTATCTTGGGAGAGTAATTATGAAATATGGAAAAGTCAAAATTTATGATACAGGGATCTGTCCAATTCTCAGTTAAAATTGTTAACAATTTTTGAGCATTTGTTTTTCTGTTAAAGGTATTATTCATTGTACCGTCACAGCAACCCTAAATTCCAGGAGGTAATAATTTGCTCAAGGTCATTCAATTTTAGAGAATTGAATGGAGAAGGGTCTGATACAAAATTCACACATTAATTTCTATATCATGCTGCTATCCTGAAGTTTTAAGAGTTAGAGAATGTTAGAGTAAGAGGGGCTTTAGAGGGTCATCTAGTTCAGTGAAACCGTGTCTCCAAATGAATTCTTACGCAGAATTTCAAATTTTAAAAAATATTAGAAGGTAACTACAGCTTCACCCACTCAACACCGCCCCACCCTCATCATATCTCGTTCTGCTAACGCTGAAGCAGCCCTGCCTTCCACCAAGTCAAAGTCCATGAACCAGTTCTAGTTCAATTCCCATTCTAAGGACAAAGAAACTGATCTTCCAGATCCAGCTCTGAGACCAAAGATGGGTCTAAAAATTTCCCAAAGATCGCTTATTCCAGTGAAGTTGTATTTAAAAGCACAATAGAATGGATAGAAAATGATTCCTCCAGGTGGTATTAAAAAATCTCCAACAGGAAGCACTGAGACTCTATTTCCATGGAAGCTCAGCTGACTCCTAAGTACATAGCTCGTCTTTTGAGTGGATGGCAATTTGCATCTATATCATGGTGGTTACATTAAACATTAACTATACACCAAGTGCCAAGGCTGCTACATAGAGTTCTGCAGTTTATTTACTGCACAGCAGTACCCAGGAGGTACAAACCAACTCAGCTAGTGCCACTGCCTGGAAAGGGTGCTTTTGTCTAATTGACACAATGGTGTCATCTGCTCACCACGCTGTGTACCCCCAAGGCAGTGTCTGTGAAGAGGAGGGTGTCTTTTCTAATTCACACAAAAGCCCCACAGGAGCTGGCTGAGACCCTGGCAGTAAAAATGCCTCACATGGTTTATCTTGTTTAATCCTCATTTAATCACTACCACCCTGTGAAGTGGCTCCTATCATTGCCCATTTCACAGTTGAGGAAACAGCTACTTCTAATTTTTCCCTGTTTACACAGCCAGTAAGTGGTACGGCAAGAATTGAACCCAGGTCTCTAATGCCTAAGCCACTACCAAGGTGTCCTGCTGCAAACAAACAACAGCTCTGCGGTCACTGATGTCAATCACATTCACATGCAGTCTCGATGAGAACGATTGCCATGAGATCTAACCAAAGTCCTCAAATGCACCTTCCTCTCACCTATGCTCCAAAATAAGTACATAAACATGAAATCAAATAAACTAGAAGCCTGTTGCATTAGCTATTTCATTGTGAAATATTATATAAGATGTACAGTTTAAGGAATAAATTAAAGTGAACACCCCTGTAATCATCACACAGGTCGGGAAGTTACTAGCACTTCAGAAGACTCCTCCCCATTTGCTCCTTCCCAGTCATACCTCCTCTCATCCCTAGAGGTAACCTTATCCTGACTTTCATGGTACATAAAAATGAAATCAGTGGCTTGTCTCTATATTTTGATACCCACATATACATCCCTAAACAATATGGTTAAGGTCACTCAATAACTATTCGCTAAACAGGCACATAAAATAACAATAAAGATTCTTCCCCTTATGGGACTTGTGTTCTAGAAAATTGTGTTTTTGAACTTGATATAACTATCATACAGACATATAGCACTGCATTTCTTCTGCACAACATTATGAGATTCATTCACCTTGTTGTATGTAGTCGTAGTTAATTGTCATTGTTCTCTATAGTAGCCCACCGCGTACACATTCTGTAATTTATTTCTTAATTCTATTATTGATGGACATGTGGGTTGCTTCCAGGTTGGGACTATGAGCTTTCTTATACATGATCCAGATGGACATAACCATGAAATCTCTAGGACATATACCTATTAGCAGAATTGCGGGGTCATTGAGTATACAAATCTTCAAATATGCTATATAATAAACTATTATCCAAAATGTTTGTATCAATCTACCCTTCCACCAGCAGTGTACGAGCTCCGAGTGATCCAGAGCCTTGCAAATACTTA
This sequence comes from Pteropus alecto, assembly GCF_000325575.1. Classification (NCBI taxonomy): domain Eukaryota; kingdom Metazoa; phylum Chordata; class Mammalia; order Chiroptera; family Pteropodidae; genus Pteropus; species Pteropus alecto. The sequence continues at coordinate 38,822,766 of NW_006436298.1, forward strand.
TTGTCAGGCTTTAAAATTTTTGCCAAGTTGATGTGTTAGCAATATCTCAATGTGATCTAATGTTGCACATCTCCAAATATGTATCGGTCTTTGGGATTTCTTTTGTGATGTGTCTGTTCAAGATTTTTGCTCACTGACAGAAGGGCTGGAGGTAACAGTTGAAGCACATGAGCACACCTGATCCTGAATATATATTTGATACTTCTGGGGATTTCCAGTGTACAAGTTAAAAGTCATAATAATTTAGATGTTAATGCTGACATGATGACAGTTGTACCACAGGCTGATCGGGTATGGATTTTGCTGAGCACCTACTATATGTCAGGCAGTGTGCCAAGTAGGCTACAGAGGGAACTCGCTTCAAAAGGTAACTGCAAGGTAATCAATAGAAGCAATACAACAATCTAAGGGCAACATCCAATCCAAGATATTGATTGGTCTAGCTCCACAAATAAAATAGTTAAATTACCAGGAAAAACAAACAAGGAAAAAAATTTTATTTACCCAGTCTAACAAGATCAAGGGAGATGCAGGAGATGCTCATGTAACTGAAGGGAGCCAACGAGTAAATCTCATTGGGGAAAAGAATTGTACAGAAATCAAGAGCTGCTAGAGAAACTGGGACTTTGTGAAGTTTGTTCCCAGTTTGTGCAGGTGGGAGGGAATTAAATTTCTTTGAATACTTATATACCAGGCATACATTCATTACATTATCTAGTCCTCAAAAACTCTACAAGATAGGTATTATTCTATTTTACAGATGAGGAAACTATGGCTTTGAGGGGTTATAAAACTTTGCCAATGTCTACAGCTTAAACTTGTCTACCTCACTCCAGAGTTCTTTATATTGCACCACAGTCCCTAAACGATGAATCCAAAAAGCATGCCAAAGAGAACTTTGTTGGCAAAATCCAGGACAGCAACTGAGCCAGAATTTCGGTAACACCAACAAGAGTTAAGGAAGTGGGGAGAACTTACCATAGAAGCCATTATCCTCTATCTATGACTTATTAATGGCTTTCAAAAGTGACATGGCGAATCGCTGACATGATTTTCTGGTGCACTTGGATGAGTGACCGAGCATACCAAAAGGATGCTCTAAATCAGAGGTTCCCCAACCCCCGGGCCGCAGATGGGTACCGGTCTGTGCCCTATTAAGAACCGGACCACACAGCAGGAGGTGAGCTGCAGGCGAGCCAGCAAAGCTTCATCTGTATTTGTAGCCGCTCCCCAGTGCTATCACCACCACCTCAGCTCCACCTCAGATCATCAGGCATTAGATTCTCACAGGAGCACTGGTCCCTGGTGCCAAAAAGTATGGATACCGCTGCTCTAAATTATCTCTCTGCCCCCCTATTCTATCTTTTCAAAGATTTTCAATAGCTCTTCTTTTAATATGAATTACCTAGTTAGAGCTAGCAAAGGTCAAGAGCCCTGGGAAATTGCAGTTTAGTTTTGAGGTACCATTGAAACACCCAAGTGTGAATTCATGTAAGGGTTCTACATCCATTTCCAATCGTGTGGGAGGGGGGCAGTTTCCCAACATATTTAAGCAATTCTCTGGATAGCAGGTGGGTGTCCTACGATTCAATTCAATTCTGATGCTATGTACCTGGAGAGAAAATCAGATTCTACAGTTTAAGGGCTCAGTCCTACAAGACTGCCCAGCCTACCACCAATTTCAGAGGTCAATCGCAAGTCCAGGTTGTCACCTGTGCTTCTGACCAAATAACCGGCTTTAAATCAGAGGTTCCCACAACTCCCTCCTTAGGTATGATTATTTTGCTAGGGTGGCTCATAGAACTCAGAGAAACAAGTTTACTTACTACATCACCATTTTATTAGAAAAGGATATAAAGAACAGCCAGGCAGAAGAAATGCATAGGACAACATATAAGGCAAGGACATGGAGCTTCCAAACTCTTTGGGTGCACCATTCTCCCCTAATCTCCACATGTTTGCTAACCCAAAATCTCTTCCGACTCCTCCTTTTGGGTTTTATAGAGGCTTCATTATACAGGCTTGACTGATTGAGTCATTGGCCACTGATGATTGATTCAACCTCCAGCTCCTCTTCCTTACCCAGAGGTTGGACTTGGGACTGAAAAGTTCCAATCCTCAAATCATGGGGTTGGCTCCACTGGCAACTAGACCCTAACCGTAGGTGACCTAGGGGCTTTCCAAAAATCACCTAACATAAGACCTTTACCCCTTTCATCACTTAGGAAATTCCAAAAATTTTAGGAGTTCGGTGCCTGAAATAGAGACAAAGCCCAAATACATTTCTTATAAATGAGCTTGGGAGTCAGAGAAGGGGTCTAGGCTGGAGATAATAAACTACAGGACCACTGGCAAATAGGTGGTTTCTAAAGTCATGTACAAAGATGAAAGTACCTAAGGAATTAGGATAATGTGAGAGTTAGGGCTCCACTATATCTGTAGTGTTAGTCAATTCACATTCTGAAGTTACAGAATCCTAAAACCCCAAAAGCAAACACAGATGGTCTAAAATTACTCAAACTCCTTTCCCAGAATGTATGAGGAAAATGCAATGATCTAGATTCTCTAATCTTCCTCTAAACACTTAACTCATTTATGTATAAGAGATCCAGTCTGTAACTAATTTCCTCATGTTTACAATCTAGTCTCTTAGTAAAGATCAGGATGGCCAGCTAAATTCAGTGAATATTTTAATAGTGCACATGAGAGCCTATTCCTTTGCCTGAGCCTGTCACACTGCACCTATCTCTTCTACCAATGCAAGTATGGATTCCTCAGATATCCAGATCCAATCAACAGTCATCTGAATGCTAAAAGTTGTCTAATGTCCTTATTTGCAGGGTATCTAGATTGGAAAGACTTAAAAATACCCTTTGTCAAACTCATGGGTTATCATAATCTAATAATATTATAGTCCATAAATTAAGTCTAGGTGAGTCAAATACATTCCTAATTAGGAGCTGCCAAAATTGATTCAAATAATTGAACTTTATCTCCATCATCAAAATATTTTGGACCCCCAAAGACTTGAAAACCCATATCCGAAAAGATATTTGCACACCAATGTTCATAGCAGCATTATTCACATGGAAGCAACTTCGGTCCTATGATAGATGATTAGCTAAAGAAGCTGTGGTACATATATACAATGGAATATTATTCAGCCATAAAGAGATGAAATACTGCCATTTGCAACAACATGGATGGACCTCAAGATAATCATGCTAAGCGAAATAACCCAGACAGAAAAATGTTGAAAATCACATATCACTTACATGTAGGATATAAACCTGAAAGCAACAAATGAACAGGACAGACAAACAGAGACTCATGGTCATGGACAATAGACTAGTGGTTACCAGAGGGTAGGGGGGAAAGGGGAGTGGGGAGATAGACAGGTAAAGGGGGTCAAATATGCTGTGACAGAAAGAAATCTAACTATGGGAGGTGAAGATGCAGTGTAAACATATATATGCCTTACTGTTAAAGTGTGCAGCAAACTTATTAACCAAATCACCATAATAAATAGATTTTAAAATATATGTATTTTGGACCATATTCAATGTGATTATTTTAGATCAATGCTTCTTTCATTTCTCTTGTCCTTAAATCAAACTGTACATAAGTGGACTGCTGAGATATGATGAGGTTAATATAGGCTGAAAAACTTTCTAGTTCCATAAATAACCTTTTGAAGTATAAAGTAATTTCAGTTCTCAAACTACATACAAATTAGTTGTAGACAGCTTAAAAAACTGAAGAGGTTATTGTGGCTCCTGGATGAATTACAACTGTTGAAGGAAAAAAAATCTTTGGGGGAGTTATGGAAATTATCTCATTAGAACACAAATGAGACTATTCATACATTAAATTAAAATCTTTTCTGAAGCAACTTATATTTTAGGGTAAAGGAAAAATGTGTAGTGTACTAGACTATGAATTTGGGGGCACTGTCACCAAAGTACACACATCTCTACTAATGACGAGGTGCTACCTAGAATAATCCTATACTTGATAGATAACAGGATTTCCCTAGCTGGAATCTAATAACTAAATTATCCATTTTTGAATAGATCTAAATCTGAAAATCGCCTACGAACATGATTTCTTACCACCGGAATCCTTGTCGAACTCTATCACCAACTTCAGTTATAGTTTCCTTAAAAACATTTAAAAACTGAGTCTAGTAAAGATATTGGAAAGACTGAGAATTTCTCATCTTCCCAGTTCATTATACTGCTCTTCAAAACTCTTATGTGAACTTTGAACAACAAAGGCTTTCAGAGGCAGGCAAGTAACAAAGACAGGGAGTGGCCCAGAAATGGAAGAGTGCATGCCCTGCCCAAAGGCAGAAAGGGCATTAAGTTTTTTTGCTTTCTTACAGGACAGGTATTTTTCTCATTTCCAGATAAGGAAACAAAACATATACAGACACATTCCTCCTGGAGTGGCCACTTGAAAGCCCTCTACCAAGGACATCCTCTGAAATATTATTTATAATAGCAAAGACTAGAAAATCTAACTATCCGACAATGAAATTCTATGCAGTTATTAAAAACTTGGTAATGATAGAAATAGTATTTTCAATTATTGTCATCACTTCATTTGGCAAACACTTCTCAATATTTAAATAAGTGTAATAGGAAGGTTGGATAATAGTTCAACATTTAGATTTTGAGATAAGTTTTGAGTTCAAATCCAAGCCCTGCCACTGATAAACTTTGAGACTCTAGGCAGGTTATTTAATCTCTTTGATGACCAGCTTTCTCACCTGCAAAATGGGTAACATGATCCACTCTTAAGAATGTGAGAATTAAAATTAGATTTACATAAAGCAATTAGCATAGGTTTTAGAATACAGCAATCAACAAATGGTAAACTTTTGAAATGATAAATCCTATCTAACAAACCTTGTAGCTAAATGTGTATATGTCTCACACTTAACTCATTTTGTATTGTCAAGGACCAAGGGTCAGATCAAGCAAATTCTACTCAAGACATATTAGATACATGCTGAAAATTAAAACAAACCATGTTGGTTTATTTTAAATGGTGGAGGTGCCCTATAATCCTTGCACTTAATTTGGGAAGCCCGCACTCTCTTATACATGGTTATCTTGTTTCATTGTTTCGCTTTATTGCACTTCACAGATGTGTTTTTTACAGATTGAAGGCAAGACCCTCCCCCAGCATAAAGATTATCACTGGCTTTACTGTGGAGGTCTAGAACTGAACCCACCATTATCTCCAAGGTATGCCTGTACTGTATGACACAGCATTGGCAGAATTTCGATTAATGCTTGCCCAAGCTGATTCAAAACTTCTTTAAGAGATAATTTTGGCCTTACCTGTAAATATCATGAGGCCTACTTCGGGTGACAGTTCCCATTCCAGTTGAGCTTGCTAAATTTTCAATGCAAACTAATTTATATTCTCGTACCTCCTCTTCAGGCTCTCTAGCCATACGTGAACATAGGAATCTTGTTCTTTGAAGCCTAGCCACTCATACTGTGACCCAGGATCAGCAAGCATTGGCTTCACCTGGAGCTGGTTAGAACCGCAGGTTCTCAAGCCCCACCTCAGCCCTACCAAATTAAAACCTGCATTTTAACAAGATGCACAGGTGACCCACGTGCACGTTAACATGCGAGAAGCACTACTCCACAGTGCCTGCTGCTTCTCAATTAACAAGACCATCAGCAGGTTCCAGGAGCCACAATCTATCACCAACTCAGTTTACCTGACGCTGATACTTGATGCAGGCAAATAAGTCCTCTTCTTGTGCATTTTATGAGTGCAGGCTCGTTGTTATATAACAAAGAAACACACCTGGACCGTATTATCTTGATCTCAAAGAAAGCTGAATTTTTATGACTGGTTGAATTACACCTCAAATTAAGTGTTCTTACATCTCTCCAGCTTGGTTTTGGGCATTATAAGTGAACAATAGTTGAATATACTACTTGTGATTCCTATAGTACAATTTTGTATTCAAATATATTTTCATTATTTGTAAAAGATCTCTTACGAGGTTAAATACTATTTTCAGAAATGTTACTTAAAAGCAGAATACATGTGAAGCAACCATAGAGTACTTACTATACCAGACACTGATAAGTACTTTGTATGTATTATCTAATTTACCTAAAGTACATACAACTAGTTTACAGATAAAAGTACATACAACTAGTTTACAGATAAAATGAAGCTCACAGGTTAACAACTTGTCTAAGATCACACCTATTAAATGACAAACCTCATATATAAATCCTAACCAAAAATCTGTACTAACCCCTATGTCCACATGTTCCCTAGAATACTCTGAGATTCAAAATCAAATAGACACTAAATGCTATTAGAATTCCTGCAGTCAAAAATAAAAATATCTGACTTTTCTTAAGAGAGTATCACCCAAACTTATTTGCTCATAGAGTCCTCTCCTTTCCCCAGATCTATAAACTACTGTTAGATCACCCTTTAGGCATGTACTAACCTTTACAACATTTTTAAATGTTTTAAGAATTCTCTATCACCAAAAAACTTTAAGGTTCCAAGAAGGAATTCAAATGCTTATATGACAAAGGTATCAGAACTGGTAAGTCACAAAACTTGACCAGAAAAATAATTTCGGGACTACAATTACTTCCATATAGTCAGGTATGTTTTGCTTAAAAAAGAGAAATCAGCTAGGGTACAAAGAATTCAAATGGGGAAGATAAATTAAGGTGTTACACAGATATTTCAGAAATATAAAGATAAAATATATAGCTATTTCAAAGAGATATAAAATACAGTTACAGTAGCTAACAGTACTCACCACCCCACCTAGGAAAGAAGTTAGAAAATCAGCATTGCTCTAATCACGTAAGATTGCACATCAGGTATACTTTTCCAAAAGATATCAGCTTTACACTTAGAGGGATCAAGACTGATCACTTCCTCAGAGGGGCTCCCCGATCACCAAATCTAATATTAGCTCCCACCTCAAGTGCTCACTAGTTCCTTCCACTTTTATCATCTCTCCTTCCTAGCAATTAAGATCCTAAAGACAGGAACCTAGACTGTCTTGTTTACTTTATACCCAGTACACAGCACAGTGTCTCATAAATAACAAGAGTTAAATACTTTTTGTGAAACAAAGTAGTTTGAAACCAAACTTAAAAATCTTAAATTCCTCCTTCAAGGTTTTTGTTTTCTTTTGTTTTTTAAAAGCAAAGGAGTCTCAAGAAAAACTCTAATTCTCAGGATGTCATTCCCATAAACAGGCAGGTAAAATGCCTTTAAAATGAATGCAGACTTTTCCAGTATAACATAATTTCTTAAGTGTATTCTAGCCTGTAACACTAGTTCTCAATTGTTTTCTGTAGCAATACAACTGATTATGTCCTCATATGGGACACCCTCTCAGAGCCTAATCAGATGATGGGCTTTGGCAAAGATTTAACAGCACCAGATTGTGTTCAATCTCCAGTAGATAACTCTAGCTCCTACTACTTTCAAGAAAAGCAACTGTGACTATGAGAAGTTATTACACAGTATCATAGGGATAGCTTTGAATCTCCTCTTATCTATCTCTTTAAAGACTCATCAAGCATTAGTAACAATTCATTGTGATCCACAACCAACCACAACTACCAGAGCCCCATAATCCAAGAGTATAAATGTGAACTAAAGGGCCACTCTGATCAAAATCTCATCTATTATGGATCAGAAAAATTAGACAAACTAATCGATTAATTGAAGTAAATCAGTTTCATGTTAAGCTTTCCTAATGATCATTTCCACAAGAAATGAAAAGCTATTAAGTACCCAAAATAACTTTATATAAAACTTTATCTCTGAGTTCATATATTCAGCTAAACATCTTTTCATGAACAATTTGTTTCCATTTTTCCATATACACATAGAATTCCTGGAATGCAGATTTCAATAATTATACTTACTTTTAATTTTTATTACAAATTAAAATCCAGAACAATTTATATACAACTATACAATGTTTTAAACAGCTTTCTTATTTCTGTGAAAGCTTTATATTTAAAATGTCTACATGATATGTGCTTACACAGGCTTAAGACTATCAAACTTCACCACACTTGTGACTTTAGCAGTTTTATTGCACAATGATCCACATAATACTGCATATTTGTTGAATTTAGCCTATGTCATAAAGTGCTATTCTTACGTGGGAAAGTAACAAAGCCTACTAACAATAAAATTCTCCATGATATTTTCTATTTGGGTTGGGTTGGGGGACCTAATTTAGGGCTAAAGCCTGAATAATAGATTTCCATTAGAATATATATATTTTTAAAAGACCTAAGAGTTTTGGTTAGTCTATTAAAATATGTCACAAGCATCTCAAAATGATTAATGCTAAAATGCATAAGTCTAGTTTCTAACATTTTAACTTCAAAAAAACTAACCAGTTTATATAAAACCACCTAAAAAAAAACTTTCAAAAATGAACATAAAATTTAGAAAAAATATAATTTTTCAAATAAAAAGAACTTTTAAAAGTCATTATAATTTTAATTATTCCTAAATTAAATTTGTATTTTTACTTGCTTATTACAAATGCTCATTACCAATGAGCCACAGAAAATGTCATACAACTGACCAGTTATTCCACATTTAATAATATATTTAATGACACTAAAAATAGATCATGAACTTTTAAACATATATAAACCAGAACAATCAGATATGTAATATCTGTGCCGAAAAAAATCACAAGACACAGTAAGAAGGCCCATAAAAACCCAAAATATGACAAATACCAGTGTATGTTCACTATTATTTACGAAATATTATTTTATATAAGTGCAAATATTTTCATAGAGCAACTAAAAAGAAAATTTTTCAGAAAAAAAATGTTCTGAAATAAAAACTTTATGTTTTAATCAAGAACTTTGTGTTTCCCACAAGAAACCATGTTTACTACACATACAGCTATGGGGATTACAGCTAAGGGTAAAAAACAGTCTAGGGTCTTAAAAAAAAAAAAACACAGTAGTATTCATTTTCCAGGCAATATACTATTAATATTACACACCTCAAAATACATAATTTTCCATTTAAATACACTACTGTTTCTATGGTCTTTTTCTTTTTACCCATTTATACCTTTGTTTTCCTATTAAAAACAAATGTAAGACACGAGGCTTATTACTAATTTCTATCCATAAGGCATTTAAAAAGTATCTTCTTTAGGACATAAACATGATATAAAAATGAAAAAAAAAAACCACGAAAGAAGCATAATAAATACATTTGTATGCCTCCCCAGCCCCAAAAAAGGAACGTGTCAGCAACACCAGCTAACAAATAAATTAGATTTCTTGTTCATAAAAAAGAACAATCCAGTTAACCATTTCAGTGTTAACCAGGAAAGAAAAAAGTTATTTGTGAAAGGCGGAATAGTGACATGGAAGAGGCAAGGCTGTTTAGGTTTTCTGTGTTTTAAAGAAGAAACACACACAACAAAGACAAGTGTGGCGACAGAATACTCAGGTGATATGTAATTAGTTACGAAGGTTAACACCAAGGCGTTATTTTGCTCACATTTTTCATCCTAAGTCACAACTTGCTGCTTAAACTACATGTCCTCTTGGTATTCTAGATATTTTGCTGTGATGGGTTCTTCAAGGTGAATTCCTCCACTACCCATTAATGCAAATGCTGGATACATCGTATGCGAACAATCCACTTGGCGCTCATAAAGGCATTTCATGTGATCCATATCATAGAAACCCACTTTGCCTTTGTCATAGTCAAGGAAAACCCCTATACTTGTTGGCATGGGAAGAACTCTATTTTCAGGTTCTTTGGAAGAAGTAGGTGACTTGGGTATAAAAAATTTCTTCATGCCTATGGTAACTAATGTAAAGGGTTGTGAAGAATCAAAACAGGCATCTTCGCTTCCACTGTCATGCCCGCTGTCTTGCTCATATCTAAAATACAATACACAAAGTAGAATCTTATATGTATCATTATCCATAAAACCTTCAAGCATCTTTGAAACATTTTCATAACACACACTGATTTAAGATTAAACTGTATTATCAAAATTTTCTATTAAAACATAATTAAAAACATAAAGATTACACATTGCCATTCAGAATTATATCACAGACTCAGGCCCAAATTCAGCCATAAAACATATATACAAAGATGAGAACATAAAAAATAACTTTAGCCTATTAAAAACAAATTGTGGGATGGGAACTGAAAGACCTATCAAAGATTAAATATTTATGGCACACGATCATAAGAAAATACAAAACTAAGGTGTGCACCCTAATCCAAAGAATTACCAAACTAAGTAAAATAAATGAGCGCTACATAATAATGTAGGAGAAAAAGAAAGCATGTTTCATTCTCTTCTGAAGAACTATTTCCCACTTAAGATTTCTACATGGCTCTATTATGTAAACAAGTATTATGACGGATTCTTCCCTCTCTGGTATAAAACAGCGGCAGTTTATAGAAAACTGTGATACAAAATTTCTTCCATTTTTTTCCTATATATAATTTGCTTTTTACATATTTGTGATGATACATCAATAATTTTAATAAGTGTTTTTTATTTCTAACATTTCTCATGTTACAAACTTTTGAAACAGGATAATACTAATATTTTATCAAGTGGAAATGCCATTTTTTTAAATGACACTATGTTTAATTAACCATTTCCCTGATACAATTTTCACCGTCAAGTCAATTTCTCATCTTTGTGCAAAAGTTTTTCCTATCACTGTTAACCTGGGATTCTGTTCACACAGTGGTCAAAATTATTTGTCTGGGCTAGTTCACCTTACGTCATTTTTAAAAAACTAAACTGTGCAATCTCCATTAAATAGTCAATCTCTTAAGAAGTTGGAATTCTTTGCTATGGAAACATGCTTACCATGACTCAATTTTGTAAAGTACTTATGGGGGCATTTAAAAAAACAATGTTCTATAACAAAAGAATAACTTAATATCTATTGTGATGTATGTTAATGAGAAGCATTTCACTATATATGTATCACATAATTAAGGTAACTGATGTGAAAAACTTTCAAAACTTAAAAAACTGCAAAGCTATATCATAATCAAGAGGTATTCCAAACAGACTTATTTTCTCATGGCATCAGAAATTAACTGCTAAATCTCATTATTCACTGTATAAATACAAGAAACCTGCCTCCTTTGCTTAGCCAGCCACAGGAGCATAGGCAAAACACCTGAATCTAAGAAATGTACTTGAAATGGAATAAATAAATCCATGTATTTTCAGTTTTATCATCCCTAAACAAGGATATTTACTTTTAAAAGAATTATCAAGTTCTAGATCAATAAAAGAATCTACCTTGGACTAACTGCATCCCGGGGTGAACGGAGCCATTCTTGCAGTTTATCACTGGAAGCAACTCCCGCTTTGACCAAGTATGAATACGGTTCCACACGGAAGGCCCAAAAGTGTTTCCCTTTTGTAATTCCAACATCTCCAATGATGTAGTCTAAGCTTGTGTAATAACCCACTTGGATCCGTTCCGCAGCAAGCAGAAGATTAAACCCAGCTCTACTCTCTACACGGTCTCTCTTCAAATTCAACAAGAGGTGTTCATTGTTATAGCCACATTTTTCATCAAAGAGGAAACTGAAAACTGAAAACAGAGTTTAAAATTAGTCTGGAAAAAAATATTTATTAGCATTTCTATAATTTAAAGTTAAATATGATAGGCTTTTCAAATAGAAATTACTAAAAAGACACAAGATGTACATACTACCCTACACTAAACTATGACGAACCAAAACCCTAACTTAGAAAAAATTTCCAAAGAATTCTCTACTCCTGAAAATCTTCAGAAATCTCAAAGGCAGAAAAAAATATTTTAAATATTTGAGAAAACTTATGAATGCAGTTCCTTGGAATAGATATAGCAAATCTGTTGCAAATATTTCACACTATTAGATCTGTCCATTTATCCCTAAAGAGTTGTATATTTTCATAATTATCTGTACATTTTCTTAAATATTTATTCCAAGTTTTATAAATTTGGAAAATAACTGCTATTTTAATAACATCTTTTCCTTATTCATCAACATGACAGACATGAGAAATAATGTACAGTGTTAAAAAAAAGCACAGGTTTTATGTTCAGGGTGACCTCGGTTTGAACCCTTGCTCAAGCATTTAACTACAATTTAGCATAAACTTTAATTTTCCCAACTAGAAAATGGAGATAACACCACTTCTCAACACCAAGTCTCTATCAACTCAAACCCATTAAGCATAACATTGGCTGCTAGCCCCAAAAGTGGAAACAATTCAAATGTCCATCGACGGGTTAACGGATAAAGAAAATGGGCTTTATACACACAATAGAGAGTATTATTCAGTCTAAAAAAGGAAGGAATTTCTGATACATGCTACTACATGGATGAACCTTAAAATCTACCAGTCACAAAAGGATTACAAAAGGATTATGTGAATCTATTTTTATGAAGTACCCAGAATAAGAAATTCATTGAGGCAGAAAGTAGAACAAAGGTTACCAGGCTCTCTGGGGAAGAGGAATGGGGAGTTACTATTTAATGGGCACGAAGTTTCAGTTTGGGAAAAATGAAAAAGTTCTAGGGATGTGAGTGGTGGTGGTTGCACATCATTGCAAGTACACTCAATGCCACTTAAAAATGGTTAAAATGGAAAATTTTAACTATATTATACCATAACAAAAAAATTGTCTACTAGCAAGCTAAAACCATTTTCCGTCTGTAGGCTGACCATTCTCCCTGGGAATACCTGTTGTTCTGGCATGATAATTCGTGCCAAAAGTCTCCCAGTTTGCAAAATAAATTTAAATGGTCACCCTATTCATAGAGATACTCTATAAGTAGTATCAGTGATTTTTCACTACGCAGAGGAGGGGGCGTGGCTAAGTAGTATGGGGAGAAAGCTATCTATGTGGTTCTAATACATGCTTTCCATCCCCATGGAAGTGCTGGGAAGTACTGCGTTAAGGAGAAAATCCAGACAAGTCAGAATTAGGTTAATCAAAATTATATTTCATATTATACCAATAACTTTTTAAAATATCTACCTAGATGCTATGTCTACAGATTTCTATAAACTAATCAAAAAATATAGAATTATATTATTTCAAGCTTGTAAGACAGCATTTATGCTCTTTAATCCCAAATTAACAGTCCTGTTCCTTCAAATATCTAATCCTATATTCTCAGCCTACATGGTGAAAATTCAAGTATTCAGTCTATTTCTAAATCCTAGCTGGGTAAGGATTACTTTTCTAGAACCTTTTAGAAACGAGAGCTGGTTTCAATGTAGGTCTACATAGAGACAGTAACTAGTTTATTTTTTTTTATCAAGGTCTCTTCTAATTATATGTTTCTATTCCCAATAGTCACAATACCTGGAGCTGGAGGAGTATGAAGAATCAATTCTCTGCTGCAAGGACTACATATTGAACCCTTGTAAGCTCTTACTCTGAAAGCGTAGTTACAGTTACTCTCAAGTTCTGAAATAACTTTACTTGTGCCACAAACTTCTACCTCATTCCAAGACAACATTTCCTCATCTCTATTAATCTTCCGATATTCGAGGACATAGCTATCCGCTTTATCCTTTTCTGGATGGTGCCAATTTATCAAAGCATTGTTATAAACTTTGCTCTGTTCCTCATTGATCTCTGGCACATCTATGCCTGAAAGAATTATGAAACAGAAAACAACATTAAAATACTGTCTTAAAGCACCTATGTTTTTCCTCAATAAAAATGATGTATTGACTTACTGTAAATGATTACTGTACTGTCCAGTTTTCTAAATCTATAATGCTATGTGTATAAGAAAAGATAATTCCTGCAATATGCAACAACATGGATGGACCTTGTGGACATGCTAAGAAAAATAAGCCAGACATAGAAAGACAAACAGTAATTGAATGATTACACTTATAGGAAGTATCTAAAATAGTCAAATTCATAAAATCATAGACTGGAATGGGGTTACCAGGGGCTGGGGAGAAGAAATGGTCAGTTATTAATCAACGGGCATAAAGTTCCAGTTAAACAAGACAAAAATAAGCTCTAGAGATCTGCAGTGCAACACTGGACCTATAGTCAACAACTGTATTGTACATTTAAAATTTGCTAAAAGAATAGATTCTCATGGTAAGTGTTCCTACAATTTTTTAAAAAGAATAAATAATAAAAAAGAGATTTAAAGAGGTATAATTGTGTTCATAAAAGAGAAGAATGAAAAAAAGAAAAATTAAAAGACTCAATTTTGGCTTTAGATAGTATATTAATTCTAAAACACTAGAAATTAAAATTTTTAACTATATGCCTTCAATTTCCACCTACTGAGTAACAACCCTAGACTTAAAATTTTTAATCTGTGTTCTCCTATAATTATCTTAATAAATATAAAATCCAAGTTTGGTGTAAATAACAAAAAAATCAATGAAACATTACACAATTTTTTGTCATATCTTCTTCCATAGAGTTGTAAGAAATTTAAACAATTTTTTCTTGTTCTTAGCATGATACATATTTTTGTAAGAAAATCAGAAACTACAGAAAACACACAAAATAATGTAAGTAACTCAAAGATAATCACTACAATAATTTTGTATAGACCCTGCCAGTATTTTTCTCCCAGTGGTATTCTACTACATGGATGTATCAACATTTAATTGTTTTCAGAAACATGCTTCTAATTTTTCACTTTCGATACAATGATTAAGATATCACAGCTAAATCACTGTGCATATCCATAATCCTTTCCATTGAATAAATTCTAATAAGCTTAACTGCTTGGGTCATATAGTATGAATAAGCTATAAAAGTTACACATGCACACACACATAAACAAACATGTATTTATATCAAATCATAGAGAAGTATATGAAATGGAAAATAGAAGTCTCCCTCTTTTCCTTATCCCCCAGCTATATGTAGGCAACGTATAAGCATGTCTGGGAATGGTACACTTACACAACTAAATGTTACGTAGCCCTAATGAGATCTAGAAAGTCATTCAAAACATATTTTAAAGGAAAAGGGAAAAAAAAGCTAGTTACAAAATAACATGACTAGTATGGCCTATCCAAATCCCTTTCTTTTCTTTTTTGAAACATAGCTTACTAAAAAAAAATGTGCACACAGGAAAAAAAATGAGAACATCCATTAGCCAAAAGCTAGGTAACTACTTTCCATTCTCACCCACCTGTTTTACCAGTTCTTTATTATACAATGATATAACCCAAGATTATCCACTTCAAACTCATCTTTCCAAAGACTGTTTTGGGATCCCCAGGGGAGAGAGGACCTGACACTCCTAAATAAACTAGCACAGGTATGAAAAACAATTCAAGTACACCTTTCGAGAAAAGTGGGAGTATAGTGAATCAGCATTTGAAACAGTAACAAATACAAAATTGGAAACAATATTGTAATAATAAACAAAATAAGTACATATCTGAAAGGAGATTCAGGTACAGGTATGAAAAGAAAGGGCACAGTAATAATCCTTCAGAGTTTTTAACTTTCAACAAGACAAATTTCCTTTGAACGTATAAATTCACACATCTATATGTACATAGCAATTAGACTACAAGCATACCTTTCTAAGGATTCTCATTGTTCACCATCACTAGAAGAGAAATCTGAGGGACATGAATAGGTGAGACGAAAAAAAGGAAAGGAAGACCTCCCTGCCAGGGAACAGCAAAACATAAACATAAGCAAATGTTATGGGCTGAACTGTGTCCCCTCCAAAATTCACATGCTGAAGCTCTAATCCCCAGAACCTCAGAATGTGACTTTATCAGGACGGTCTTTAAAGAGGTACTTAAGTTAAAATGAGGTCATTAGAGTGGGCTCTAATCTAATATGACTAATATGACTGTTGTCCTTATAAGAAAAATTTGGATAGATATGCAGAGGGAAGAACGTGAAGACACAGGAAGAAGACAGTCAGCTGCAAACCCAACAAGAGAGGCCTCAGAAGAAACCAACCCTGCCAACACCCTAATCTCTCAGACTTCTAGCCCCCAGAATTGTAAGAAAAAGAATTTCTGTTATTTAAGGCACTCAATCTGTGATATTTTGTTTCAGCAGCCCTAGCAAACTAAAATAGCAAGGTAAACACTTGACCATCTTAGAGTCACTTTTAGCCTGAAGATATCACTTATAGGTTTCTGCCATAGAGAAACTCACATTACATGTGCACAAAGAAATACTGCTGAAGATGTTCACTACAGCATCACAGTAGTGAAAAAAATAGAAACAGTCTCAGTAGAGAAATGATTTATATAACAAAATACGATAAAGTTAAAACACAACTTTAAACCAGAACTTTGTATATTAACAAATATTTATCTTAAACGTAATTTTTTTAAAAAGCAATTTACAAAAAGGATACATACAATGTAATGCCATTCACACAATGTTTAAAAACATAGCCAGAAGGGAGGAGGGTTTGGGGGAAGGGTTAAAGGAGTACAAATTAGTTGTTGATAGATGGTCAAGGGGATGGGGAGCACGGCATAGGGAATGTAGTTAGCATTAATGTAATGGCTAGGTGGAGGGCCAGAGGAGAGAAAGAGCAATTAGGGAAATTATTTTATAAACTATATAAATGTACTGTATACTTGAAACTAATAATAAAATTAAAAAAAGAAACACACACACAAATCAATAGAATATGGTTTTTGTGCATAAAAAACATAATTATTAAAACAAATACAATGATTTTAGTATATAATGATTCTGGGCAACTGAGATGTTGCTTCATACCATCAAACTGAAGAAAAAGTATTTCTTTTTTTTTTTTTACACAACACAAATTCAGATAAAAAAAGTAAGGCTTTGCTGTTACTAAAACTTACCACTAGAGAAAAAGGACAATTCTCCAAGAAGTTCTGTTTGTTTAGATGTATTAACAACATAGTCTTCAAAAGAAGTCTGAGCCGCAGGCCTAAAGCTCTTCAAAGATTCTGTAGCTTTCTGTATTCTGCAGACAGATATGTTATATAAAAATGATTCGTTAAAAAGGCAAATACGACTAAGTATCTGCAATGTGATTAACAAAAGAAACTTCACCAACATTCAGTTAAGAGTGAGTAAGAGTACTCCACTAACAACATAACAGCATTATAAACCATTCAGAGCTAAAGTGAAAACATGCAGCAGCATTTAATGACATTGCTAAAGAGATTGTAAATTAAAAGTAAAATACCTGAGGTGGAGCTGTTTTGCTGTCTGTACAAAGCAAGACTGATCCGTCTCCTTAAGCACTTCTTGAGCATATCCCACAAGTCCATTGTTCTCCAAAAGCCCCTGATATTCTTCCATTTGAGTCTGAAATTTGTCTAATCGTAGTTTCTTCGAAGCGTCAATTGCTTTCAAAACAGATGATTTCCTCTCTTCTAGAATTTCAAAGAGCTTTTCAAAATGTGTAATTGCATCCTCTTTGGCCCTCTCTCCATTACACTGTTATAAAACAAGCCAAATGTTACCTCATCTGCTAAATCCAAATGTTTTTTCACAAAATAACCAAAAATGAACAAAACAAACCTACAAGTTATGAAGAAAATAAATTCTGAGTCTTTGAAATTTTCAGAACAATAATTTGGCCATCAAATACACCTAACAAGGAATAATCAGCAAATTTCATTTAGACATAGTTTGCAATTTTGTAATATTGTACCTTCCTTAAGATTTTAATCTCTAAAGTCCAGCAATAAACAATTTATTTAATAAATTTATTATTAAATTAAAAAAAAACCTTCGCTATGAATACAAAGGAAATTGAGGCAGAAATAAACTGACTTAACCAAGTACTGGAAAATACAATTTTAGAATTTTTAATTCATTTCTAATTCAGGAAATTTTTGACCATCTCCACTCTATTCCAATTTTTTAAAAAAGTAAATCACAGCCATGAAAATTAGTAAAATGATATCCTTTTCTAGGATATAAAAATGTAACTCGTCAAATTAATAGAACTGTAAGCATAATTAAATCCTGTGTGACTTTAGGTAAGTTATTTAATTTCTGTATGCTTGAATTTTTCTCTACTGAAAACTAGGGATAAGAAAAACCATTTAAGGTTTTTCTGAAGACTGAAAAAGATTATTTAAATAAAATACCACCATAATGTCACGTATTCTCAATAAACATTATTTTCACTGTACAATGTAGCTATTCCTCTACTTTGTCAAAAAATGATCCTATCTGCAGCGCTTATTAAACATTTTCAATGTCAAAATCAGAGATCAACTCGATTTGAAAATAAGACCAGCAGAGTACTTGTAAGCACTCATCATGATTGACTCCTAAGAAGCAGCCAAAAGAAAAAAGCTTTCAAGAACATTCTTAAAATCTGAAAATATATGACAGAAGTACATTGTGTATTTTCTAATGACTTCCGGCCAATATTTATAATGAAAGGAAATTTTTTCCAGATTCCCTTGTTTCCTAACCCCAACAATAAATTTTTTTTTAAAGGATGGAAAAGGAGGAAGAGGGTGGTAACATTTTGGTAGTATGTCAATGGTCTATCAAGGCATTAAACTCAGAAATATCATATGCAGGTAAAAAGATATTTTTTCCCTAGCTAAGAATATTACAGGTAAAAGGATAAGTATCATAGTCATCACTGAGTAAAAATCAAGAATGGAAAAAATTCTCTAGTGTAAAAGATTCTTACTCATAAGCCTACAAATGCAGCTTAGGTCAAAGGTATACCAGAAGCTAAATAATTTCTCCAGGATCCCAAGGAATTGGTGTTTACATGAATACTTGACGCCTGAGTTCCTCAATTTTCAAACTACTGAATGACAAACTCAAAAACAGGCACTGGATTTCCCTTGCTTCAGAAGGGTAGCATGACTGAACCAAGAGAAAAACAAACCTAAAATGACCGAAGATGCAATCCCTGAAGCAACTCGATAATGTAGGTGATAATTTGCTATGTGTTGGAGGGTTATACCAACAAACTAAGAAAGTTTGTCAATCAGATAAAAATATAAAAACAAAATTCCACTTTTAAATTACATGGAAAAACAACTTAATTAGGGTGGTAAATGCAATCAGTGAATATCAGAAAAAGAATATTAAAAGCAATCAATACTATTGTATGGTGCTAATTGGTATAGTGATACGGTGCTAATTCACATAATTTCTCAATAATTTTAACCCATTTTTGAAAAAAGTTTAAGAAGTAACAGTCTCAGATTATTTTTATATTTAATTACAACTTTTAAAGTAATCAGGAATAATGGCTCTTCAATTTATTTCAAAGAGAAAAAAGAAATACACATTAAAGACAGCTAAAAATATTTGGAATTTTAAAATAACCCAATCCTATTCTCTTTTCCTATATTTTTTTAAATGCTATCAATTTTTCTAATTTTTTATTGAAATATAGTATACAAACAGAAAAATGTATATGCGAGTGTAGAAGATCAATAATTCTTTTCAAGCACACCCTTGTAACCAGCATCCAGATTAAATAAAAGAGTATTACCAGAGTGGATGAAAAAAAAAGCCACATACTAAACCTGACAAGCTCAGGAGAGACCAGCATAGTGGTCCCTACAAACAGAGACCAAAAGTAATCAGATAGGATGGTCTGACTATAAAAATTTCTAACTAAAAGCAGGTCATGGTGTATAGTCACATCCTGAGCCTGTAGCTTTCTTGACAGAGGTCAATTTTTACCTTAAGTAAACCTGTTCATTGTCTTTTTACGTTTAAGAGAACATACCTTTGAAATATCAGAGTCATCCCTTTTTTCCAGACTCCTCAGAGTCCAACCCACTGTACCAGAGGAGGAGACCACAAAGCCCTGTGGTTATTATCTTCATCCTAACCCACACCCCCATACCATCTCTGTGGGCTGTAAATGTTAATTATTAACTCCTGTACCCTCCAAAGTAAAAAAAGTGGGTCCCTCCGTTTTACTTTTTATCCAGTCCCAGGGACTTTCCTGCTTCGCTTTCTCCTGCCCCCTTAATCTACCATCAATGAATCCTCCTTACATCTCCTCTTTTGATTCTAATGTATAAAATAAGCTGCAAAACTGCCATTCTCCAGAGAATTTTCTTAATCCATTGCGATTCTGCTTCCAAGCAATTGTCGTCAGTTTGGCTCAAAAAAACTCATTAAAATTCTCTACAGGTTTAGATGTTTCTTACATCAACACCAGTATCCCAGAAGCCATCCTTATACCCGTCCCAGGCACTAATCTTCCCCTCTTCATCAACTCCTATCCTGAATCCTAAAAATATAGTCCAGTCACCGTTTTTTGGTACTTTTTATAAATGTTATCACATAGTATTTACTCCATAGTATCTGGCGCCTTTCTTTCAACATTATTCCAAGATTTATCTACAGTGTTACATGTAGCTGAAGATGTTCATTCTTACTGCTATTTATATTCCACTACTGATGAACATTTGGGTAGTTTCCACTTTGTGGCTATTACAAACAATGCAGCTATGAACATTCTAATTCCTGTCCTTTGGTGAACATATGTCAGGAACATATTTAGAAATATCTGGAATTTTAAATAAACCTGGTTCTATCGACAGGTAGTACATTTTTTCAAATGTGATGTTAATTTTGTAAAATATAACTGTAAAAGCTATCATTTCCCTTTTGAGACCTAACTGCCACATAGTTAGTCATTCTTTATTCCATGCTCCAATATCATTTAATCATTACTTCTATCACAGCACTGATCACATGGCATTACAATTTTTTTACATTTTTTTCCTTAGTCCCAAAAAAGCAGAAGTGAAATCTAACACAACTTTGTATTCCCAGCTCATATAATACCCTCAAAATTTTATAAATGAATAATTATCTAAATGAATAAATGAAAAATATGCAAACCAGTTTATCACTTACCTCTGTTTCTTTCATTAACAAGTTTAGTTCAGAAATTTGACTCTTCACCTGGCTCTCCTTGCCAATAAGGTAATCAATATCTTTTGAAAGCTTTTCCTGTTGGAACATATTAGTAATACAACTAAGTAAAAATAGAAGTTTAACACAGGTCTTGCAAATTTTTTTCCTATACAACAATGAGTATTCTATCCTCTTTAGCCTAAGATGATCAGACAGTAAAATCAACTATATAGCAATTATCGTTATTAACCCAGAGTAAATAGTTACTGGCTTGAGCATAGAGGCCCAAGGATATATGAGATTAGAAGCAAGTTGGAAAACAGAACAGGGTAGTGATGCTCATATTAGCCAAAAATTCTAAATACACAAACAGCACATTTTTGTTATCTCATCATCACTCCCAGAACCCTTCTTCCTAAGGCTTCTAAGTAGAGAGAAGAGCAGCAATTCAAACACTATGGTCTTCCATCAGATTTCATAGTTCACTCTTTCACACACACATACCCATACCCGCACAACGCAAACAGCAACAAAGACACTTCGAAAATGATTTTCAAGGGCCATTTCAGCTTAGATAGTCAATAATTAATAACAATTAATAATAATGAAAATACAGATTTACAAAAATATTTAATTAAGCTACCAGAATAACTTGTTTATAAAGTAGTCATTTTGAAATTATAGTTTACCATAGAGATAGCATCATAGTTTTGTAGAATCCCCAGTCTAGCCCCCCGCCAAAATAATATGTAATATGTCTGAGTGTATTAAAAAACAAACACCCTGAAGCATCATGGGGTACAACATTATAAAAGACATGTATTCAGTCTGAATAAGAATGAGACCATCCAGAAAACACCTTCCAAGCTATAGCCCTAAAAAGAGGATCTTTGCATTTCTTGGTCATTGCTGAATAAAAGAGGTGGGTAAGAAAAGGGTCAGAGATCCAACTTATAGGAATTAAAGAAGTGAGTCTCCTACCTATCTCACCGTCATCTTTAAAAAAAAAAAAAAAACTTAAACCATGTAATGGGTAAGACAGCATATGCAGAAGTGACAGGTCTCTGGTAAGACCCATCTTTAATTCTTTGGAACACCCAGCAATTAGAACTGAGTTTCCTTGAGGGCTCACTGGAGGAACAGAGGAAGGAAGGACCTCTTAGATAGAGAAACAAAATTTATAAGGACTAAAGGCAAGATGGGACCCAAGAAACTATAGGATGTTAAGAATAGGAAAAGACATTAAATCTTATGTCTTAACCTAGCATTTTACAGATGAGAAATCCAAGTACATCGGGTACAAATATCACATAGTCGATAGCTGAACTAGAACTTCCTCACTGCACAGAACACAAACTACCATTCCACAGGCTGAGGTACTTCCTCAGTTCCAAGATGCAAGGAAGATGACAGTTCCTCCAATACTGTCCCTGTCAGGCCCATGCTGACACCAGAAGTACTGGGTCCAGGGAGTAATACTCTTTTTAGCTATGGTAGCAGAGAAGAATTTGGCTATTTAAGTAGGGCTTGGTTCTAAGACAGCTTAATCTAGAAATGTAAGATAGAGAAGAATAGATGACAGGATTCAGAAACACGGTATAAGGATTAAGAGCACCAGGGGTCACGCCCAGTGAGCTGTAATGCTTAGACAAAGTCTCTGGCCAATGAAAGCTTTTATCAGAGATGGCTCCAGTCTTCTCCATCTCACAGACCGAGGCAGCCTGTGTTAAGACTACATCCATTTTAACCCACGGCCAGTGTATCCATTTATTCAGAAGTCTCCAAAAAGTATAAGCACCAAACACTGATACTAGGCACTGAGAATAAAAGTAAAATGTACAAAGACATGGCTCCCACCTTCAGGAAGTTCTTCCAGTGGGGGAAGCAGTTCTAAATCCTCTAGATATATTAGGACTCCAGTTCTCTAGGAACTGATAAGAAGCTAATTGTTCAAGGACGCCAAAATTGCTCAAAAGCTTTCCTCTAGAGCAATGGTTCTCAAAAATACTGCTGTGTATCAGTCTCCTGAGAACTAATGCAGAACACACAGGTCCAGGCTCCTTGAAGTGGGAGAGGACTTGGCCTCTGTAGTTTTACCAGGTGTTCCAAGTGATTCTAATACCCTCCAAAGTTTGAGAACCACTGCCTCCATCTTTTAATCAGGTTTTCAATCAAAGGTACCAAGGAAACATTAGAGGCAACAAAGCAAGGGAGAAGGAAGAGAGAAAGGGAGATAAATTCATTCAAAATTACTTTGAATACCTTTTATGTGAGCGGGCTAGGAGAATAATATATCTAACCAGTATGGTCCCTTGCTTTCATGGGACATATAATTTCAAAGGTGATGATCAGCTTTGCTATGTGTCCGAAAATGTTCAGAATAAAATACTGGGAAGAAAGCGTACATAATGATACACTTTAGTCAAGTGCCAAATTACTTCAACAAATATGACAATAGTATTCACCACAAATTTCACATACCCTAAAATACAGAAGCTGTATTACTTTGTCATTCAGCAGGTACTGTGTATAGGGATGTTTACATTTTCTACTTTCCTAGGCCTTAGTTTCTAATCATTTGTCTAAAATCATAAAGCCACCACTTCCAGAAGAAATAACAGTACATGAACAAGACTCCTAACTTCCTCCTAGAAATGTATGGAAATAAAGAAAAATAAAACTAGGAAAAATTCCTTAAGAAATATTCTTCAGTAAAATGTTAGCTCACTACTATAGTGTAGACAATTGAGGTAAGATAAGCTAATGACCAGTTCTTCTTAATGAGAAACCAACCATACAGTTATGTGAAAAGCCGAAAAAATCCTGGAAAACCCACTAGCAACCAAAGTTGGAGAGGCATGGTCTTGAGGTGTGGCCAGACTGAGGGAAAGATAAGCAATAGCAAATACCCCACTGCAGCCCCCTTTTCAGGGTAAAACTGAATTCCAAAGCCTTAGCAGTCCAAGGTGGTCAGAGGAAAGAGTAAACTGGGTTCCCAGTGGAGGGAGGTGGGAAAGACTCCATATTGGCCCCTATTCTAGAAGAGCAAGTCAACCAGCAAAGGCCGGCTACAAAGAACCAAACCGCTCTATTGAGCATGTACATGTGTATATTTCTGATTGTATGGAGATTAACAGGAGAGATGATTACATGGCAGGAAAAAAAAATACAGGTCTCACCTAACAAGACTGCCAATGGCAGAACAATTCCTCTCAGTTATTAACTATTTAGGCCAGTTCACCTAAAAGTAATAGCACTTTCCAGAATTGAAAGGGCAACCTTCGCAAAACAACTTGGTAAAAATGCCAGAGAGAGGCCACATACAACAGTCTACCTGTATTAGAAGGCAAATCCAATAAACAGGCAGATGGGAAACGTGCTTCAGCAATTTCAACAAAAAGAGACAAAAATACAGAGACAAAGTTATCCTACTATGATGCCCATTTCTCTTCTCCCCTTGCAACACTCAAGTAAAAATGAAAATAATAATGTAAACCTGTATCATGCAGCCCTCTAGCTTAAAAATCTAAAACCAAGTGAAAAGGAATGAGGAGATCTAAGGTGATCTGTTTGCTACTTTTAGAAATTGAATAATCCAATATGGAGTCTATTTTTTACAAAGTCTGAAACATATATGAGAGAAATAACAGAATTTAAAGAATAACAGGTGTAAAGTATTGTCAAAGATTTATTTCAGGTAACAAAAAAAAATTCTGGATAATTTGTGTAAGATCAAACCAATAAGAAACAAACAAAAAGCTGTCAAAGTTAAATTTAATTATCAAACAGTGGTACTGGCGCTGGAGGGCATAATAAATTAACAATGACTAGATTTTCTCTCCTACCTGAAAAAATTTAAAAACCCAAAAGAATATCTGAAAGAGCTCTTAAGATACTGGACACTAAGAAACAACACTGAGATATGAGAAGCAAGATGAGCCTATGGTTGCCCCAGCTTACTGTATGGAGAAGGTTCCCAAGGCCTGGTGCAGAGGAAAACTCTAATGGAGCCAGGATCTCCCATGAGATGAGGTGAAGCTGAGAGTCCAGGGACGTCTGAGCTGGTAAAATATAATACCTAAGATGGCTAGAGAAGGAACGCCAGAAATGTACAAGGGTCCCCCTTACCTATTCGGCAGAGTACTGATCAATTCATATGTGTGAGAAAACTGCCAGTGGCCAGGAAAGAACTGCTTAAAAGCATTACAGGGAACAATTCTAGGAGCTTACACAAGAATGGGAATAGTGCTTATTCCCCACTGGCCAGACCAAAAAAAAAAACCTCAAAAGTCATAGTGCATCAGGAAAAGAAAGAGTTTTACTTCAACAGTCTGGCTAAAATTAGCCTTAGAACTAAATGTTGCTCTGTCCTGCCTAATAAGCTTAAAAGCAAAACCCAAGAGGAACAAACTGTTTCCTAGCACCTTAATCACATCCCAAAAGAAAACTCAAGAAATAAAAATATCTAGCACCCAACAAGGTAAAATTATAGTACCTGGCATGCAGAGGAACAGGGGAATACAAATCATAATGAGAAGAAAAATCAGTTAAAACTGACATAGCAATGACACAGATGAAAGTAGCAGTAGACAAGGACAATAAAATAAATATACCTATAATCCACATACTCAATGTAGATGGAAGATTGAGCATGGCAGACACATAAAATGCAAACTATTGTAGACTCTAAGAAAGAAGATACCTACCAAGAAGTTTTCCTGGTGGCCAATTGTGCTCAAATTTTTAAAAAAACAGAGCCCAGTAACAATTTCTACACAGGGCCTCTCACACAAACTGCACTTCAGGGATAAAGAAACCTGCATTGAACTGCCTGCCTCCCACACTTAACTGCCTGCCTGTACTGTGTTCCTGCCATCTGAGCCATCTCTTCTTAAAGAATTCCTAGAACTGTATTTCAACCAACAGGACTGAGGTTTTCCCCATCCAATAGGAGCTGTGCAGCTATATCCCCATTAGCATCTTTTCCAACTGATCAGTGGCTCCATTCTGACCAATTAGGACAGTGCTTTTTGGACCAATCAAACTGTAAGAATTGAGAGTCCTCACTTGTATGAGGACAGACCAATCAGGTACCAAGGGTAGGGGACTTCAAGTCTATATAAGTCAGCACCCAGCTCAGGGAGCACATTTCCCCTTTTCACTGAAGACTGAAGACCATGTTTCCCTGGCTGGAGCTGAAACACTAAAGATGTCTAGCTGGAGAAGAGTGGAACAGACCTACACAGTACAGAGTGGAGCAGACAGGACCAGATCAGAGCACAGAAGAAACATCTAGCCAGATAGAGGCCTCAGCCCCAGGCCACCTCAGCCCAGGGCTTCCTCAGAGCCACGCTGCTTCATTATTGAGCTATAATACTACAGAGCTGTTCCAAAACTGTGCTTTCTCACAGCTGTACTGTATCACAACTGAGCTGTTTGTACTCAATAAAGTAACCTTCCTCACTGCCCTCCAAACAGGGGATTCCTGTTGGCACTGAATTGGTGCCAATGACTATTGGTTGACAATATAAAACTGAATATATATAAATGAAAATTAGATATAGACCAAAAAATGTATATACCTATTGTTAAAAATAGAAAGGAAACAAAAATTTAAATGGTTGGTAGATTTATGAATCAATTCCCTTTTAAAATACCATTTGAAAGAAAAAAAATGAAACAAAAAAATAGCATTATACCACTGCCTACTTTGCTTTGCATTATCAAACAAATTCGAAAATTTTAAAATAGGCATGTAGAAGGTTAAGAGACAGAAAGTAACAACTGCAGCTAGTAAGGATCCACCTGAATAATCAAAAGTTTTTACTAATTCTACAGGAAGCAAGAATCAAGTATCTTAAAATAGCTACTGTCTTTCAAAGTGTACCTTTATAAGGTACACCCAATATCACAGGCACTGAGTTCACTCACTTGGGGATCATAAGGAAGCGTCCTTCATCTCTCTCTTTTCTGAGTTCAGAACTAGCACATCAGTACAACAAAGAACTGCCAGGTCAAAACACTAACAACCTAATATTCGTAGACCATTAAGTAACACTTTACATTGTTAACTTGTTTCAGTAAAATAGACCACACAATACATGATTTTAAAAAGAAAAAGTTAAAGGTATACAGTTATGAAGAATCAAAATTTAGTTCCAAAAATAAACAAGTCTTACCTTTAAGGTTTTGTAGGCGCTGCTCATAGTGGATACACGGTGATTGGAATGATTACCACCCAACTTACAGAGATGACAAACTGGCCTCCTACATAATTCACAGTACATGTTTATTCTCTCCATTTCATGTTCTGGGCACATTAAAATCTATTGAGTAAAGAATAAAGATATGATTAAGGGTCATCTCATCATAGCTTGAAGGGCATTCAAAGCCCCAAAATACAAAGACTTGCTTTAGAAAATCACTAAAGACATTTAAATGAATGAAAATGTAAAAGGAAATAAAAACATGTGGTACATCATATGAAAATTCTCTATATCAGAATCACCATTTTTTCCATTTCAAATGATCAATTAGATATGTAGATGTTCCTTCTCTTAAACTTGGTGATAAAAAGGTGAAAATTTCATTCCTATCAGGCTTAAGAAGAATGTTTAACCAAGGTACAAAGGTTCTGACCAGAATGACTAGATCATTCTTAATAATATTTTTATAGGGTACCATAAAAATAACTTATGAGAACCTATAGCCTCACTATCCTCAGCAGAAATCTGCCACTAGGAGAGTCTAGGAACACTGTATAAATTTCCAGATGCGTTTGCTTTTACATACTAATGGCACACACATTAATCAAATATAAAACTGTTTTTCCCTGATTTAAATTTCTCTCTTTTATTTACTCTATAAACTATCGTCACAGGTACATTTGAAGATTTATGTAAAATAACTATTTTCATTTAGAAGGGGAGATTCCTTTAGACTAGTATGTTCATGAGATCCATGATTCCAACAGTTTAGATTATAAGCAATTACAACTAGTCTGATAATGTAGAGGGGAAAAAAAGTTCAATATGAAAAGTCCTAAAACCAACATGCAAGTTTTGGAGAAAAACAACTGGAAAAGATTTTGAATATTTTAGCATGTCCAAGTTCCTACATTCTCAAAGCCACTACATTCAAAATATACTTTGGCTTTCTACAAGGAATGATCATAAGAACTCAAAGCTATAGGCAAATATTCTATAGGATAACCTCTTTAGAATTTCACTATATTGAATAACAGATACTAACAACTTGAAAGTTGGGTAAAAAACATTTTTCTCAATATAACTCATTCCTATTTCTTCAGTTCTCTCCCACCAATCTCTTACCATCTTTGTAAACAGAAGGAATAACATTGCAATATATACTCAAAATTTTTACTCAAAATCTCATGAATTCTGAACTCATAAAACCCAAGCCTATAAAATTCATTCAATAATCATAGGTTCTTTTGTGATGGAATAGTATTAATCATTTTAATTAATCTTTTAAAAAAAAATTAAGACACCAGATTTAAGTCATAATTTTTTAAAAATCTATGACCTTGAGCATTTAAAATGACATAGTGACAATAACAGAGGATTTAAAACTATTAAACAACTTTTACTCCACTGACATAGTTTGAAAAAAGAGACATTCAAAACATGGAAGCACAAATTTTGTTTTACTCTACGAGTTCTACACTATTTAATATGATGTTAAATACTCAGCTCATAGTTTCAAGATAACTTTTGGAACTTTCTTCCATTTTTCAATTACAAATTAAAGGTTTTACGCTCCACAATGTAAACAGATTTTTCACACGCAGTTACTAAGTTGTAAGGAATAAGAACTTTAATTAAAAGAATCAATTATAGTTTTTTTAAAATCTATATAAATCAGAAAGCAGTATAAGATACCAAAAATCATTCTAATTCTCAGTCATACAGCAAGGCAAATGACTATACATAAAGACCTTTTGAGCCTTATTAAATCACCCAGAATATTTAAGAAGTGAAAATTCCACTTCAAATATTATATGTATTATATCACAAGCTTCAGAATACTAGGTTGTAATTACTTTTATTTATTCATAATACAATTTTAGCTAACTAAAAATATTAGAAATGTTTCTCAATCAAATCTTTTAGACAATTATGGGTTTATCATATTAAAGCACAAAAGCTTTTTAACTTTAATAATTTCTACTTCAGAGAGTGCATCTGAGATAACCTTTCTTCCATTACTCAGTTATCATTATGAATATTCACGTGCTGTGCTGTATTACATTGTACTGTAATAGAGTAAACCACAACACTGCCTTCTAAGCTGTGGGAATGTCTAGCAACATACTAAACTCCAACTACTAGGCCTTAATTTCTTCTACCGGCTTTTAAAGTTATTTCCTTTCTTACTATCAAGTTCTAGACTTGTGATAATTCCTTTCATAATATTATTTAATAGTCTAACAACAAAAAATTCACTTACCTTGGGTCTAAAATTAGTGGTTGGGCCCACATACTCATGCTGAGCTTTTACAGTACCCCAAGGATGATAAATTTTGAAGCATTCATTGCAGTAGCTTGCACTACAGTCCATGCAACTTTTTGTGGATTCTTGAGGTGGTGGTTTACAAAGGTCACACATAATGGCTGTGGCTGCCCTAGCTGCCTGACGATATCTTTCAACAATAGTTTCCAAAGTGAAGTTTCGAAACAGACCATTGATTCCTCGTTCTCCAAGATCCACATCATGTTCACAGCCAGGGCAAGGAAAAGTAGTTGTCCTAGGCGTCAATGAATTGCGCTTCCAGCCTGTGTAATTAGTAAGTTCTTGTTTAGTTACATCAACAGGAAAATGAATAGAATGAAGAAAAAAGAAGTGATGTTTCTACTTTAGAGAGTGCATCTGAGATAACCTTTCTTCCATTACTCAGTTATCATTATGAACATTCACCCACTGTGTTGTATTACATTGTACTGTAATAGAGTAAACCATGACACTGCCTTCTAAGCTGTGGGAATGTCTAGCAACATACTAAATAACTCCAACTACTAGGCCTTATAGATCTACAAATGTATTTCAAAAATACAATGCTCAAAGTGGCTCCCTTTGAATCAATTTGTATTCTGAAAATGCTTTTTTTAAAAAAAATGCTTTTTAAAAAACTGTTTTCCTTTGGTATATAAAAGACAGGCCCAAGTTATTAAAGTTATTAAATCAAAGAGGAAAGGAAAATATTCTATAGTAAATCCTATATAAAATCCACATTAAATCAAACAGATATATGGACAAAACATATAACACAATACTACACAGGGTAAGGATTTCTTTTGAAATTATATATTCAACATTTATAGTCATTTTTATATCTCATATCCAAAGGAATTTAGCTTCCATTTAAATGAACACAGCCTTGGTTGGTTGATAAAAAATGAGTTCATACATGAAAGAGCAGGCTCTATGGATAGACTCCAAAAAGATCGAAATAGTTTTGCAAACTATTTGCAATTGTATGCAAAATTTTGTTTCTATATTCTTATGCATATTTTATGGTTAAATAATCCATAACTTTTATCAGATTCTCAAAAGAATATGTGACCACAAAATTGTTAAGAACCACTTCAATAGAGGGTTTCCCACTGTAGTATTGTTTTACTGGGAAAATTCAGTAGGCAAAATCACTAATGAGTGCAATCTATAAGAGTGAAAAGTTCATTCATAGACCTAAAATCTAGTGACTTTAAGAAGGACCAACCATTTAGTATCTTCTTATGACCTGAAAAAAAGAATCATTAAGATTACTTAATTCGCTAAGCCAAAAGTTACCCAAAAAGTATTTTACAATATATTTTACAATATATACACAATACAATGAGTGACCTCAAACATCACATTTTCGTTCAATATTTTCCTAATTTTAACATATCAAGAAATCAAGGGATGACAGTCCTTATCCACAGGTTCACAAGATAACGGGGTTCTCCATTTAACATAGGTGCATGCATACATACCATATTCCTTTCTCTCATTTATAAATCTTTGAGTATGTAGTCTTGGTTGCCAATAAAATACCTACCTAAAAATAAACACAAACCTCTTAACCTACACCTCCTTTCATACTGCCATGTGTCCATGACCAAAAACGAATGGTTAAATTTAACATACCACATTTAGAAAAGGTCTTCTTTAAACAGCTATATTAATATTGCCTTGGCACATTACTATCATCACTGAAAAGACTGTCTTAAAAGATGTCTGGCATGATATCCGTACAGGTAAAATTTGGCAATCAGCCCATGATATTATTTGAAGTGACTACAACGTGCTAAATGGCATTGAGCCCTGAAAGCTACTTATGCAACAAATATACATCACAGTGTTAATATCTTCATTTAAAGATACTTTAACTTTTACATTTTTAAATATACACACAAAAAAAGCTGCCCTGTAAAAATTTGAAAATCCTACATAAAATATATTCTTATAATAATTCTAAAACATGCAATACAGTCCAAGATGATTCACAACACAGCAGGCATATAATGAAATAAGCAGCAAAGCTATTTTAAAACACATGCCAATGAAAATTTCATTTAGTGAAAAAACAAGCCAAATAATTCTGAAAGTGATACAGTGCAGTGGTCAAGTTTAAACAAATGGAAATTCACATTTAATTGCATGCTTCCACACATGAACTAGGTGATATAAATTAAAATGGATAGCTAATCTCAACAATCGATATATTTTTAAATGGGTTATTATTGGTTTTATGAATTTTGAAGGTTGTGATTAATTAATGGGATAAAACAAAATTAAATCATGACAACGAAATCTTGCTTTGACATATACACTGGTGACACCCAGATTTTGGCCTTCATGTTCAGAAATTTCAAACAAAAAAGTTTCATCCCTTTTCTGTAAACCTCTTTTATTTTTATAATAAGCTGTAAAGCATCACACTAAACTTCTTAAATCATACAAAATATTAAATCAATATATCTTGGCTATTTTTCTAAACAGATTTACAAGCTCTAAAATATTTTTATAAATGCTAAAGAATTTATATATTTTATTTCATCTGTCTTATACTTCTAACATTGTTCTCACGAAATCAAATAACGGAATATATGTTCAGGGCAACAAGGAAAACAGGACATATCTAAAGATATTCTCGGAAATAATGAAAAAAATTAAGAGAGTGGAACTAAGAATAAAATGTAATACAGTTAACTTACTTTCTATAGCTATGCTGTCTAATATAGTAAACATCAGTCAATTGTGGTTACTTAATTTAAATTAAATTAAAAATTCAGTTCTTTGGTTGCACTAGCCATATTTTAAACTCTCACGAGCCACATGTGGCTAGTGGCTACAGTATTGTACAGTGCAGGGTCAAACATTTCTGTGACTGTAAAAAGTTCCATTGGATAAAACGGCTCAATACCATGATATAATGAAAAAAATAACGATGATGCTGGCTTAGAAAAGTAAGGAAGCAATGTAGGCCAAGCAATGTAATTTTATATGTCAAATGCATTTGTAGGGTACTAATATATGCAAATAATTTGAAGACTGTCAGCTTACGGAATCAATTCTTTTCCTCATATTTCTTTATTTCAAAGACAAATTAAACAAATGTAAATCATGACACAATTTTAAAATGAAGACTCCAAAAAAATCTTCAAATTGGTATACAGCAAATCCCCCCAAAAAGTCAGCCTTCAATCATGTTTTATGATCTAAATATCAATGAGAAAATAAAGTATTTCAAAACGAAGAGAGTCAATTCATAACCTCTGCTGGCTGCATCCTCTCCCATATTCTGGCTACAACCTCCCCACTGTTACCACCTGGCAGTCAGCGGACTACTTCTCCACACACTGGACATTCATGTTGGGCTTCTTGGTGTCTGGCAATGGGCAGATGTCTTGTACTGCCACCCTAATGTTTCTTTTCACACATTCTGACCATCTGATGAAGTTACATTTAGTCTTTGAGTATTATTAGCATTTTCAACCTGCAAAACCTTTTTCTCAATCACTGTCTGAATTAAAAACAGGTAATAAGCAATTAACTTTTTCAAAACAAACTGTTACCTTTTCTCCTAATTGCTAAATTTCAACATTTAAAATTCTCAGGGACTCACTGAAGACTGTAAGAGGAAAGGATCATATGTGGCTTCTAGAAGTGGCTATAAGATTTTTAAGTTGAGGCATGTAAAGGAAGGTAAGGAAAACAGAAAAGGGATAACATTTTAGATGTCTATTTTCTCCAATAAGATATAAGGTATCACCAGCATTTCACACAAAAAAAAAGTAGCCGATTTTACTTTAAAGGTCAACTGGAGTAAAAGGAAAAAAATCTTTTAATAAGATAGGTTGGCCCATCTTTCATACAGAATCAAATATTTCAGAAAGCCTAAAAACGCAGTGTACATTATCCACAAATGGGTAACACCTCAAACTTTAAAACATTAACAAAGACACCATATGCATAAAACGAGCAAAGATTATGTTATTAACTACAAAAATTATCAATACTTTTATGCAAAATTTTAAATAAAGAAGAAAGTACTGGCTTACTTAACCTCCCCAAAATAACAATATGGCTGTTAACATAAGCTTTGTTCCACTAAGTAAATGTAAAAAATTTTTAAGGTAACTGATATTTAAAAAGCTAACAACAGGGATATGTCGTTTTCTTCAAAAATATTTTGTCATGTTATATTGACAAAATGCAAGCACTAATAATCAGTGCCCCCTTTAAATACATTGGAACTTGTTTGGAAATTTAGTCCTGTTGACCTTTAAGTCATTCAGCCCAATTTGTTCACTTTCTACAAAATTTTGAAGACTTGACCACTGATGTTTAAAACCTTATCTATACAAGGTTATTTAATTTAAATCTAACACTCTACTGCCTGCGGCCACACAAGCAATAAAGCATTTTCTACCTCTCCACCCCAAAGATCTCCATTGTGATGCTGTGAACAATGAACAGAAAGCTGGATTTAGAATTTATTTTCAAAGAGAAGATTCACAACTCATTAACAAAAGATAAAGCAGTAACTGTGTTCTGCACAACACAATAATTGAATTAACATTAAAAAAAAAAAATGTGGTTTTCCTGGTACGCATGGTATTTATAAAGCCATCACTGTAAAATATTCATCAAGCTTATTTTAGAATTCAGAATTTATCATTGCTAGTACAGCACTTAAGTGACCTACGCTTTATCTTAGTAATTTGTATTTTTAAACAGTCATATTTCTGCTGTTGAAAATACAAAGTAAAATCAAGCACCTTTTGATTTTTTGCTGATGTAAATAACACTGGAAATAAACATTACTAAAACCAACTATATCTTTCTGACAAAGGGAAATACAAAATAGGAAGAAAGCTGGCATATATATGACCAATAATATACAGTAATACTCTTATTTTTACATAATTTAATAAGCTATTGCTATACTCACAAATCTACTCTCCTTTCGAGGCACCCTTTTATTTTAAAAATCTGCCAAATGTCCAATGCAATGCTATCCAAAAAGAATATGTGAGCCAAAAATGTAAACCACATGTCATTTTAAATTTTCCAATACCCAGATAAAAAGGAAATGAGTGATATTAAATTTTAATGATACGTTATTTAATCTAATATATCTAAAATACTATTATTTTAAATTGTAATCAATATAAAAATTATATTTTGTATTCTATTTTCATTCAAAGTGTTCCAAATCCAGCGTGTATTTTTACACTTACAGCACACTCAATTCAGACTAGCACATCTCGGTGCTCAAAAGCCACGTGTGGCTTAGTGGCTACTGTGCTGAACAGTCCATGTTTAATTAATCCTTTTATTAAACCAATGGCAAAACTAATTTTTAGAATTCTATTCCTCCCACGCCAATTACTCAGAATAGGGTTTCTGGTTTCCTTCTTAAGCATGTCTAAATGATGAAAAATTTTAAAGAGAAACCTGCCAGGAAAAATAAAAGCGGGGGGGAACATTACTTACCCATGAATTTATGTTTGAATCTATCCAATGAAAACTTAGGCAAATGTTCCATAAATGCAGGTTAAGTGACATTATATTTGTAATACAATGACTTGTACTAGTTTAAAACTGGTGATCATGAGAAAGAAGGAAATACTAGAATTTTAATTCACTTGCTAAAAACCTCCAGGATCCAATTACTATACGTGGAGCCTTCTCACCTTCTGTATTTAACTTGATCTATATGTTCTTGATGAAGGTCTATGTTCTAATTATTGCATCATTTACAAAGCTCTCTGTACAGTGTTAGGCTATATGCTTCTTAAAAAAAAAAAAGGAAAGACAGATCTTTTTGATTTCGCTTCAGCATTTAACCATGTCCTGTAACTAGCAAATAACTTAAATATTTGGCAAATGAATGAATGCAACTGGCACAGCACTTTAAGGCTGGAGAAGATGTGGCAGTTGATTTAACAACTGGCTTGAACTACAACCCAAGGCAGAAATCCCCTCTTATAATATTTGCAAACAGTGGTCATCCATCCATTGTTTAAAAGAAAGACTCCAAACACTGATAGCCCAAAACCTGGATGGGTCAGAGTCAAAGATGTGTTTTGGCTGCCCTAGTCTATTTGAGTTGGCATGGTGTTTTTTAAGTAATTTGAATTTAATGCCAACATTTAAAAAACAGGTTTTGCACTGAAATCACATCGGGTTTTGTTGTTGTTGTTGTTGTTTTTTGGCAGGGTGGGGGTTACTGTTTGGCACTCCCAAACCCATACCAGTAGCCACTAGTGCCAAGTGGTTATTGCCTCGTTAGCCAAGACATCTATTCTGGTCTCCACAGTCCAGAACCAGCCCACTGTCTCCAACAGAAGCCTCATCAGATGGCTGCTGACACATGGGCTGCTGATTTTCTTATAGTAGTTAATGGGGAAATGAAAAATTTATTGTCTCTATACCTATCTCAAAAGCAATAAAATGAAAGAGGGTCCTGTATTTTTCTGGAGCCTGCTTCATTAATTTGGCCCCTGAAGCATCTAAATTTCACCTCTAATTTAAATACTTCCAGTGACAGATCTGACAAAATTAGACAGCCCATTTCATTTTTGGAGAGCCTTAGGTATTTGCTTTCTCTTGTGCTAGGTTGAAGTCTGCCTTTCTATTTCATCTATTCATTGATCTGTAACCTTTGCCATGAAGATACCCAGTATATTGTTGTTCTCTTCCACAAGACAGCCATCATATTCTGCTGTTGTCCCTTCTCCAAATTAAATATTATTTCCTGTAGTTGTTCTTCACAGAAAAGTTTTCTAATTTCCTCCCTCGGGACATAATCCAACTTAATAAGGTTCTTCCTAAACAAAAGGGAGGAACATCTCAGTAATTTCTGATCTAGACAAAGTATGGTAGAATAGTTCTCTTGTTCCGAAAAAAAAATGCCATTTTTATTAAATATGGTTATTATGGTATGCTTCGTACAACTCTTGTAGCCAAGGTTTGTCATTCGACATTCACTCAACAAATATTTATTAAACGTACCTAGTACTGTGTGAGGTATGAGTTCCTGAAGACTGTTTTTCATCTAGTTAACCATATTTCATCCATATTTCATTCCTACTTCATATTAATCACATATAAAAACTAACCAAAGCTTAAGATTAGAAGCCCACATAAAATACAGGCTTTCATAAAATACGTATATGAGCTTCATCTAATTACAGGTAGAAATACTAATGTATATAACTAAAATTCCTTTTAATGGTCTGTACTAAATATCAACAAACAAAAAGTGAATTTCCCTTGGTTAATCAGGCAAGGATCTTTAATTAGCCAAAGAGGTTCTATCAAAAGAATATCAAGTTTTATCTGGCAGGATGATTTCAAGCTGTTACTGTCTTTCCTCCCTTCCTCACTGTGCCAGTTTCCTAGCAGGATGGAAACATAAAAATGATGACTTCGCAATGAGTATAACCCTCTCCAACCTCATACTCCCTGCACTCCCAGTTACCTAATTTTTTTTTTTTGTATATAGTCATGCACTGCATAATGCCATTCTGGTCAAGGCCGAAAGGCATATAATCATACTCCCTGCACTCCCAGTTACCTAATTTTTTTTTTTTGTATATAGTCATGCACTGCATAATGCCATTCTGGTCAAGGATGAACTGCATATACAACAGTGGTCGCATGAGATGATAAGGGATTTGAAAAATCCCTACTGCCTAGTGACGTCACAGCTGTCCTAACGTGGTAGTGCAACATATTACTCACATGTTTGTGGTGATGCTGGTGCAAACAACCTACTGCGTTGCCAGTTGTAGAAAAGTATAGCACACAATTATGAATACATAATACTTGATAATGACAATAAACAACTTACTGGTTTATGTTATTTACTATATTTTTTATCATTATTTTAGAGTGTACTCACTCTTTCTATAAAAAAAAGTTTGCCATAAAACGGTATGCCGTATTACACCAGCAGCAGCCTTATACATCTCGTGCTTACTGTATCTCTTGATTGCATCATTTTCTCTTGTCCTTCATTTAATCTTGTGTTATTTTGTACAGTAACATGCTTGTAGCCTAGGAGTGGAGCAACAGGCTATACCGTAGAGCCTAGGAGTGTAGTAGGCTATACCATCTAGGTTTGTTTTATGTGCACTCTATGATGTTCACACAACCATGAAATTACCTAATGATGCATTTCAGAACATAGGTTGTCATCAAGCAGCACAAGACTCTATATGTATAATTTTTATATGTGCAAAATATCTTCTAAGTAATTAGTGATTACCATTTAAAGAAAAATACATGTTTTTTAAATAGCATACTTTTACTCTTACAACAAATCTACTCTTAATCCACTCTCCTACATGGCACAAAGACATAAACATCGCCCGAGGAAACTCCGTATCACAGCATGAACCAAAAAAAGAGGACATTCTCTAAAAAGATAAATTTGCAGAAAGATTCTTTTCTGATAAGTTTTTTTTAATAAGATTAATACGTTATTTTCATACTATAAGAAGAAGAAATGGACAGAGTGGAGAAAAGAATTAAATTTAAAACCTCAAAGCCCAAGTTGGGCAGAGGTTTCAGAAGCCCTGAAATCTGGGTGCTATACATCTAATTAGACCTTTTTCTATCATTACTACAGAAATCCACTACTCTTTAGTTGATGTTCAAAACCTTTATTTTTAAAATGGATTAAAAATGGCTGAAGAAAATAAAATCCTCAGGTGGAATAAAATGATACCAAATAATTCCTCTAAAAAGTCATTTACGACTGGTCATTATATAGTCTCACCCCTTAATTGTGCATATTTATTTACACATTACTATATATAGATGTTGCCCTAGTAAGTACTTCAGTAGTCCATTATTTCATCCCTCATTAAAGTACATCGCAGCGTAAGAACATCCCCTAAAATACAGACAGAGTTAATAACAGGTTTAACACAAAGCCGGTATTCAACACCCAACTTTAAGTGCATACCAAAAAACAATAAGAATTCATTTTGACATTCTAAAATGGGGGTGGGGGGTTCCTTTATAACTACAGTTTTAGTTTATTTGCTGTGAAGATTAACCCTCAAAAGGACAAAGATAATTTCCCTTCCATAGTTATCACTGAAACTCCCTGACCCCAAGGTTGTTCCACATACCTGGTCTGTTAAGCCTGTCAATTTTATCCATGCTAGGAGAGGGGAGACGAAGTCGAGGACTGCCCTGATTGGAGTTGTCTGATCCCATGTCATTGAATGAATCATCAAGTGTCAGTAAGAGTTCTTTTACACATTTATGACAGATACTATGTTGACAAGGAAGAATCAATGGGTGGGTAAACAGCTCCTTGCATGCTGGGCAAATAAGCTCTCTTTCGATATTCTTAATGGTAACCTTAAATTGAGAAAAAGAAATCAGAATCAAAGGTAATTAGTAGGTGAATATATTAACATGTTTATATCTCCTGTGCAAGCATATGTGCTTACCGTTCCCAAAAAGAATTAAGAAGCAAATTTTTTCTTTAAATCCGAAGTTCCTTTTTGGCTATGAAATTCTAATACTATCAATCCCCCTCAACATCTAATAGCCTAGAACTGAAGGGACATGAGATGGCAAAAACTAAAGCATGAGAAAAATTAGCAGAAAATATTAGGGGATCATAATATTTCATCAATTATGAAGTTATTCAAAGCATTGTTAATTCATTGATTTAGAACTTCAGTGAAATCCTGAAAGCTGATTACTTCAATAAAAAATTAAGGATATAGCACTAAGAATAAGACTATTCCTATTTAGCACATTAACTTTGTGACTGGCAAATAAAAGCTGATAAAAAGTGAGTTCACCAAGATGTTCGTGGAAACCTACTTGAAATCTATTTCTACATTAAACATGACCATTTTTCATATGCTGCAACTGTAGTGGAGGTAAAATGCTTGAAGTTCTCATGCTGCAATATCAAAGCAATTATCTTAAAAGCACTTTATGAATATTGAAAAGGTGTATAAGATTAGAAAGCACTATTATAAGTGCCCTCAATACTACAAACATGCATTATTTTCAATGAGAAACATTTAGACTCTTATCACAACTAAAAAGTTTTGATAATCTCTATCAGTTTTCCCACCTTTTCCCTATGTAGGTTTTTTCCCCCATGTAACTCAAACTTCAGTGGCTATGAATCTATATCAGCATCCCTCCATGTTTAATGACAGTCTAACTTTAAAATACTCATAACCTTGTACGATCATTTCAACTACTGAAAATATAGAGAATTAAAATTGAATTAGGTCACTTATTTTAATTAAAAATGTATACTATCCTATTCAAGTGACACAAAGTGCTTTAATAATCCATAAGTGCTTTAATAATCCAGCTCTAGAACGAACTGGCTTTATCACTGTCCTTTGCAGTGTTTCTTGCTGCATCACTCAATACATATTTAATAAAAGCTCACGTCATGTCACAATTTTGGTAAATTTGGAAGATAGCCACACCTCACAATTCACATCAAAGAATATATTCGCATCCTCTCATTTCGCAGGGGATTTTACGCCTAAATCTAAAGAAAATATCGTCCGGAATGTCCAAAGTAGGTTCTCGCATCCCATTTTATGGGAGGTTTATCTCCCACTGGAAGATCTAAAATCATTTCCATTTTCCTTGTACATAAAGCAGTACATAAGCTTTTTAATCACAGTAGATATAAAGTAATTCTTACCCAGAAGAAAAATTAGTGTTCATTTTACAATCTGATTAAGAGAAATGTGATGTTGTGGCTCCCCAAATTAAACTGTTTTAAATAAATGAGGTTCGACGGTAAACTAATAAGTTTGCATATCCGAGCCCTTCAAACAAAGCCTTGTACCCCGACAGCTGCCAGAGCGAGCCCGCCTCCCGCCAGCACACACAGCCGGGGAGGAGCCTTTGCTCTCGGCGACGGCTAGCCGGGTGGGGCCGAGACCGCGGGGGTCGGAGCGGGACTCGAGCGTCCGTCCGCCCCTCCCAAGGGGCGGCAGGACACGCGCCCCCTCCACCACGCGCACCTCACTCCCTGAAGCGCATTAATTCTACAAACCTGAACCCCCTTAAACTCCCCGAGGTGCTCAGGTGGACGACAACCGCATCCGAGGGGCGCCCTCTTCCGGGCACAGGTGACCCAGAGTCCGACCCTTGGAGGAGTAGAGATGGGGGCGCCCTGGTCTGCGGAACCCGGCCCGGGGCGGAGAAGGCGAAGAGGAAGCAGGGCCAGCGCACTGCAGCCTTCGCGCCTCCGGGGGCGGAGGGGTAGCTCCCTCCCAGGGGCTAGGGGCCCCGGGGCGCCGCCATCACCAGGGGAGGCGGCCACCCCTCTCCCCTACTCACCAAAGAGTCTGAA
The DNA here is from genome assembly GCF_000325575.1 of Pteropus alecto. Lineage (NCBI taxonomy): Eukaryota > Metazoa > Chordata > Mammalia > Chiroptera > Pteropodidae > Pteropus > Pteropus alecto. The sequence continues at coordinate 38,863,563 of NW_006436298.1, forward strand.
CCATCCCCCTCCATGGTAGCCTCCCGCCAGGTGTCATCAACGGCAGGGTCCAGACAGGCAGACTAGCGGCGGGCAGGGTCTGTGGGTGGGTCCCTGAGGCGGCCGCGGAGCCTCGGCTGGGAGCCGGAGGGAGAGCTGGTCCGCCGGTTCCGGCCCGCGGACCGACGCGGCGAGCAGGCCAGGGCGGGCGAAAGCACAGGCGCGGAGAGCTCAGCTTCGCTCCCTGCGACGGCCCCGGAATCCCG